>NW_027469105.1:0-600000 GCF_051020765.1 Lasioglossum baleicum | reverse complement strand
CATAACGCAAAGCCGATAGCGCATAACGCATAACGCATAAAGCGTAACGCATAACGGGTAATGCACAACGCATAACTCATAACGCATTAACCATAACGCATAATACATAACGCATAATCCATAACGGATAACGCATAACGCAAAGCCGATAACGCATAACGCATAACGCATGACGCATAACCCATAACGCATAACGCATAACGCATAACGCATAACGCATAACGCATAACGCATAACGCATAACGCATAACGCATAACGCATAACGCATAACGCATAACGCATAACGCATAACGCATAACGCATAACGCATAACGCATAACGCATAACGCATAACGCATAACGCATAACGCATAACGCATAACGCATAACGCATAACGCATAACGCATAACGCATAACGCATAACGCATAACGCATAACGCATAACGCATAACGCATAACGCATAACGCATAACGCATAACGCATAACGCATAACGCATAACGCATAACGCATAACGCATAACGCATAACGCATAACGCATAACGCATAACGCATAACGCATAACGCATAACGCATAACGCATAACGCATAACGCATAACGCATAACGCATAACGCATAACGCATAACGCATAACGCATAACGCATAACGCATAACGCATAACGCATAACGCATAACGCATAACGCATAACGCATAACGCATAACGCATAACGCATAACGCATAACGCATAACGCATAACGCATAACGCATAACGCATAACGCATAACGCATAACGCATAACGCATAACGCATAACGCATAACGCATAACGCATAACGCATAACGCATAACGCATAACGCATAACGCATAACGCATAACGCATAACGCATAACGCATAACGCATAACGCATAACGCATAACGCATAACGCATAACGCATAACGCATAACGCATAACGCATAACGCATAACGCATAACGGATAACGCATAACGCATAACGCATAACGCATAACGCATAACGCATAACGCATAACGCATAACGCATAACGCATAACGCATAACGCATAACGCATAACGCATAACGGATAACGCATAACGCATAACGCATAACGCATAACGCATAACGCATAACGCATAACGCATAACGCATAACGCATAACGCATAACGCATAACGCATAACGCATAACGCATAACGCATAACGCATAACGCATAACGCATAACGCATAACGCATAACGCATAACGCATAACGCATAACGCATAACGCATAACGCATAACGCATAACGCATAACGCATAACGCATAACGCATAACGCATAACGCATAACGCATAACGCATAACGCATAACGCATAACGCATAACGCATAACGCATAACGCATAACGCATAACGCATAACGCATAACGCATAACGTATGACGCATAACGCAAAGCCGATAACGCATAACGCATAACGCATAACGCATAACGCATAACGCATAACGCATAACGCATAACGCATAACGCATAACGCATAACGCATAACGCATAACGCATAACGCATAACGCATAACGCATAACGCATAACGGGTAATGCACAACGCATAACTCATAACGCATTAACCATAACGCATAATACATAACGCATAATCCATAACGGATAACGCATAACGCAAAGCCGATAACGCATAACGCATAACGCATGACGCATAACCCATAACGCATAACGCATAACGCATAACGCATAACGCATAACGCATAACGCATAACGCATAACGCATAACGCATAACGCATAACGCATAACGCATAACGCATAACGCATAACGCATAACGCATAACGCATAACGCATAACGCATAACGCATAACGCATAACGCATAACGCATAACGCATAACGCATAACGCATAACGCATAACGCATAACGCATAACGCATAACGCATAACGCATAACGCATAACGCATAACGCATAACGCATAACGCATAACGCATAACGCATAACGCATAACGCATAACGCATAACGCATAACGCATAACGCATAACGCATAACGCATAACGCATAACGCATAACGCATAACGCATAACGCATAACGCATAACGCATAACGCATAACGCATAACGCATAACGCATAACGCATAACGCATAACGCATAACGCATAACGCATAACGCATAACGCATAACGCATAACGCATAACGCATAAGGCATAACGCATAACGCATAACGCATAACGCATAACGCATAACGCATAACGCATAACGCATAACGCATAACGCATAACGCATAACGCATAACGCATAACGCATAACGCATAACGCATAACGCATAACCCATAACGCATAACACATAACGCGAAACGCATAACGCATAACTTATAATGCATTACGCATAATCCATAACGGATAACGCATAACCCATAACGCATGACGCATAACGCAAAGCCGATAACGCATAACGCATAACGTATGACGCATAACGCAAAGCCGATAGCGCATAACGCATAACGCATAAAGCGTAACGCATAACGGGTAATGCACAACGCATAACTCATAACGCATTAACCATAACGCATAATACATAACGCATAATCCATAACGGATAACGCATAACGCAAAGCCGATAACGCATAACGCATAACGCATGACGCATAACCCATAACGCATAACGCATAACGCATAACGCATAACGCATAACGCATAACGCATAACGCATAACGCATAACGCATAACGCATAACGCATAACGCATAACGCATAACGCATAACGCATAACGTATGACGCATAACGCAAAGCCGATAACGCATAACGCATAACGCATAACGCATAACGCATAACGCATAACGCATAACGCATAACGCATAACGCATAACGCATAACGCATAACGCATAACGCATAACGCATAACGCATAACGCATAACGCATAACGCATAACGGGTAATGCACAACGCATAACTCATAACGCATTAACCATAACGCATAATACATAACGCATAATCCATAACGGATAACGCATAACGCAAAGCCGATAACGCATAACGCATAACGCATGACGCATAACCCATAACGCATAACGCATAACGCATAACGCATAACGCATAACGCATAACGCATAACGCATAACGCATAACGCATAACGCATAACGCATAACGCATAACGCATAACGCATAACGCATAACGCATAACGCATAACGCATAACGCATAACGCATAACGCATAACGCATAACGCATAACGCATAACGCATAACGCATAACGCATAACGCATAACGCATAACGCATAACGCATAACGCATAACGCATAACGCATAACGCATAACGCATAACGCATAACGCATAACGCATAACGCATAACGCATAACGCATAACGCATAACGCATAACGCATAACGCATAACGCATAACGCATAACGCATAACGCATAACGCATAACGCATAACGCATAACGCATAACGCATAACGCATAACGCATAACGCATAACGCATAACGCATAACGCATAACGCATAAGGCATAACGCATAACGCATAACGCATAACGCATAACGCATAACGCATAACGCATAACGCATAACGCATAACGCATAACGCATAACGCATAACGCATAACGCATAACGCATAACGCATAACGCATAACCCATAACGCATAACACATAACGCGAAACGCATAACGCATAACTTATAATGCATTACGCATAATCCATAACGGATAACGCATAACCCATAACGCATGACGCATAACGCAAAGCCGATAACGCATAACGCATAACGTATGACGCATAACGCAAAGCCGATAGCGCATAACGCATAACGCATAAAGCGTAACGCATAACGGGTAATGCACAACGCATAACTCATAACGCATTAACCATAACGCATAATACATAACGCATAATCCATAACGGATAACGCATAACGCAAAGCCGATAACGCATAACGCATAACGCATGACGCATAACCCATAACGCATAACGCATAACGCATAACGCATAACGCATAACGCATAACGCATAACGCATAACGCATAACGCATAACGCATAACGCATAACGCATAACGCATAACGCATAACGCATAACGCATAACGCATAACGCATAACGCATAACGCATAACGCATAACGCATAACGCATAACGCATAACGCATAACGCATAACGCATAACGCATAACACATAGCGCATATCGCATAACGCATAACGCATAACCCATAACGGATAACGCTCAACGCATAACCCATAACGCATAATACATAACGCATAATCCATAACGGATAACGCATAACCCATAACGCATAACGCAAAGCCGATAACGCATTACGCATAACCCATAAAGCATAACGCATAACGCATAACGCATAACGCATAACGCATAACGCATAACGCATAACGCATAACGCATAACGCATAACGCACAACGCATAACGCATAACGCATAACGCATAACGCATAACGCATAACGCATAAGGCATAACGCATAACGCATAACGCATAACGCATAACGCATAACGCATAACGCATAACGCATAACGCATAACGCATAACGCATAACGCATAACGCATAACGCATAACGCATAACGCATAACGCATAACGCATAACGCATAACGCATAACGCATAACGCATAACGCATAACGCATAACGCATAACGCATAACGCATAACGCATAACGCATAACGCATAACGCATAACGCATAACGCATAACGCATAACGCATAACGCATAACGCATAACGCATAACGCATAACGCATAACGCATAACGCATAACGCATAACGCATAACGCATAACGCATAACGCATAACGCATAACGCATAACGCATAACGCATAACGCATAACGCATAACGCATAACGCATAACGCATAACGCATAACGCATAACGCATAACGCATAACGCATAACGCATAACGCATAACGCATAACGCATAACGCATAACGCATAACGCATAACGCATAACGCATAACGCATAACGCATAACGCATAACGCATAGCGCATAACGCATAACGCATAACGCATAACGCATAACGCATAACGCATAACGCATAACGCATAACGCATAACGCATAACGCATAACGCATAACACATAACGCAAAACGCATAACGCATAACGTATAATGCATTACGCATAATCCATAACGGATAACGCATAACCCATAACGCATGACGCATAACGCAAAGCCGATAACGCATAACGCATAACGCATAACGTATGACGCATAACGCAAAGCCGATAACGCATAACGCATAACGGATAACGCACAACGCATAACCCATAACGCATTAACCATAACGCATAATACATAACGCATAATCCATAACGGATAACGCATAACCCATAACGCATAACGCAAAGCCGATAACGCATAACGCATAACACATAGCGCATATCGCATAACGCATAACGCATAACCCATAACGGATAACGCATAACGCATAATGCATTACGCATAATCCATAACGGATAACGCATAACCCGTACCGCATGACGCATAACGCAAAGCCGATAACGCATAACGCATAACGCATAACGCATAACGTATGACGCATAACGCAAAGCCGATAACGCATAACGCATAACGCATAACGCATAACGCATAACGCATAACGCATAACGCATAACGCATAACGCATAACGCATAACGCATAACGCAAAACGCAAAACGCATAACGCATATCGCATAACGCATAACGCATAACGCATAACGCATAACGCATAACGCATAACGCACAACGCATAACGCATAACGCATAACGCATAACGCATAACGCATAAGGCATAACGCATAACGCATAACGCATAACGCATAACGCATAACGCATAACGCATAACGCATGACGCATAACGCATAACGCATAACGCATCACGCATAACGCATAACGCATAACGCATAACGCATAACGCATAACGCATAACGCATAACGCATAACGCATAACGCATAACGCATAACGCATAACGCATAACGCATAACGCATAACGCATAACGCATAACGCATAACGCATAACGCATAACGCATAACGCATAACGCATAACGCATAACGCATAACGCATAACGCATAACGCATAACGCATAACGCATAACGCATAACGCATAACGCATAACGCATAACGCATAACGCATAACGCATAACGCATAACGCATAACGCATAACGCATAACGCATAACGCATAACGCATAACGCATAACGCATAACGCATAACGCATAACACATAGCGCATATCGCATAACGCATAACGCATAACCCATAACGGATAACGCTCAACGCATAACCCATAACGCATAATACATAACGCATAATCCATAACGGATAACGCATAACCCATAACGCATAACGCAAAGCCGATAACGCATTACGCATAACCCATAAAGCATAACGCATAACGCATAACGCATAACGCATAACGCATAACGCATAACGCACAACGCACAACGCATAACGCATAACGCATAACGCATAACGCATAACGCATAACGCATAACGCATAACGCATAAGGCATAACGCATAACGCATAACGCATAACGCATAACGCATAACGCATAACGCATAACGCATAACGCATAACGCATAACGCATAACGCATAACGCATAACGCATAACGCATAACGCATATCGCATAACGCATAACGCATAACGCATAACGCATAACGCATAACGCATAACGCATAACGCATAACGCATAACGCATAACGCATAACGCATAACGCATAACCCATAACGCATAACACATAACGCGAAACGCATAACGCATAACTTATAATGCATTACGCATAATCCATAACGGATAACGCATAACCCATAACGCATGACGCATAACGCAAAGCCGATAACGCATAACGCATAACGTATGACGCATAACGCAAAGCCGATAGCGCATAACGCATAACGCATAAAGCGTAACGCATAACGGGTAATGCACAACGCATAACTCATAACGCATTAACCATAACGCATAATACATAACGCATAATCCATAACGGATAACGCATAACGCAAAGCCGATAACGCATAACGCATAACGCATGACGCATAACCCATAACGCATAACGCATAACGCATAACGCATAACGCATAACGCATAACGCATAACGCATAACGCATAACGCATAACGCATAACGCATAACGCATAACGCATAACGCATAACGCATAACGCATAACGCATAACGCATAACGCATAACGCATAACGCATAACGCATAACGCATAACGCATAACGCATAACGCATAACGCATAACGCATAACGCATAACGCATAACGCATAACGCATAACGCATAACGCATAACGCATAACGCATAACGCATAACGCATAACGCATAACGCATAACGCATAACGCATAACGCATAACGCATAACGCATAACGCATAACGCATAACGCATAACGCATAACGCATAACGCATAACGCATAACGCATAACGCATAACGCATAACGCATAACGCATAACGCATAACGCATAACGCATAACGCATAACGCATAACGCATAACGCATAACGCATAACGCATAACGCATAACGCATAACGCATAACGCATAACGCATAACGCATAACGCATAACGCATAACGCATAACGCATAACGCATAACGCATAACGCATAACGCATAACGCATAACGCATAACGCATAACGCATAACGCATAACGCATAACGCATAACGCATAACGCATAACGCATAAGGCATAACGCATAACGCATAACGCATAACGCATAACGCATAACGCATAACGCATAACGCATAACGCATAACGCATAACGCATAACGCATAACGCATAACGCATAACGCATAACGCATAACGCATAACGCATAACGCATAACGCATAACGCATAACGCATAACGCATAACGCATAACGCATAACGCATAACGCATAACGCATAACGCATAACGCATAACGCATAACGCATAACGCATAACGCATAACGCATAACGCATAACGCATAACGCATAACGTATGACGCATAACGCAAAGCCGATAACGCATAACGCATAACGCATAACGCATAACGCATAACGCATAACGCATAACGCATAACGCATAACGCATAACGCATGACGCATAACCCATAACGCATAACGCATAACGCATAACGCATAACGCATAAGGCATAACGCATAACGCATAACGCATAACGCATAACGCATAACGCATAACGCATAACGCATAACGCATAACGCATAACGCATAACGCATAACGCATAACGCATAACGCATAACGCATAACGCATAACGCATAACGCATAACGCATAACGCATAACGCATAACGCATAACGTATGACGCATAACGCAAAGCCGATAACGCATAACGCATAACGCATAACGCATAACGCATAACGCATAACGCATAACGCATAACGCATAACGCATAACGCATAACGCATAACGCATAACGCATAACGCATGACGCATAACCCATAACGCATAACGCATAACGCATAACGCATAACGCATAACGCATAACGCATAACGCATAACGCATAACGCATAACGCATAACGCATAACGCATAACGCATAACGCATAACGCATAACGCATAACGCATAACGCATAACGCATAACGCATAACGCATAACGCATAACGCATAACGCATAACGCATAACGCATAACGCATAACGCATAACGCATAACGCATAACGCATAACGCATAACGCATAACGCATAAGGCATAACGCATAACGCATAACGCATAACGCATAACGCATAACGCATAACGCATAACGCATAACGCATAACGCATAACGCATAACGCATAACGCATAACGCATAACGCATAACGCATAACGCATAACCCATAACGCATAACACATAACGCGAAACGCATAACGCATAACTTATAATGCATTACGCATAATCCATAACGGATAACGCATAACCCATAACGCATGACGCATAACGCAAAGCCGATAACGCATAACGCATAACGTATGACGCATAACGCAAAGCCGATAGCGCATAACGCATAACGCATAAAGCGTAACGCATAACGGGTAATGCACAACGCATAACTCATAACGCATTAACCATAACGCATAATACATAACGCATAATCCATAACGGATAACGCATAACGCAAAGCCGATAACGCATAACGCATAACGCATGACGCATAACCCATAACGCATAACGCATAACGCATAACGCATAACGCATAACGCATAACGCATAACGCATAACGCATAACGCATAACGCATAACGCATAACGCATAACGCATAACGCATAACGCATAACGCATAACGCATAACGCATAACGCATAACGCATAACGCATAACGCATAACGCATAACGCATAACGCATAACGCATAACGCATAACGCATAACGCATAACGCATAACGCATAACGCATAACGCATAACGCATAACGCATAACGCATAACGCATAACGCATAACGCATAACGCATAACGCATAACGCATAACGCATAACGCATAACGCATAACGCATAACGCATAACGCATAACGCATAACGCATAACGCATAACGCATAACGCATAACGCATAACGCATAACGCATAACGCATAACGCATAACGCATAACGCATAACGCATAACGCATAACGCATAACGCATAACGCATAAGGCATAACGCATAACGCATAACGCATAACGCATAACGCATAACGCATAACGCATAACGCATAACGCATAACGCATAACGCATAACGCATAACGCATAACGCATAACGCATAACGCATAACGCATAACGCATAACCCATAACGCATAACACATAACGCGAAACGCATAACGCATAACTTATAATGCATTACGCATAATCCATAACGGATAACGCATAACCCATAACGCATGACGCATAACGCAAAGCCGATAACGCATAACGCATAACGTATGACGCATAACGCAAAGCCGATAGCGCATAACGCATAACGCATAAAGCGTAACGCATAACGGGTAATGCACAACGCATAACTCATAACGCATTAACCATAACGCATAATACATAACGCATAATCCATAACGGATAACGCATAACGCAAAGCCGATAACGCATAACGCATAACGCATAACGCATAACGCATAACGCATAAGGCATAACGCATAACGCATAACGCATAACGCATAACGCATAACGCATAACGCATAACGCATAACGCATAACGCATAACGCATAACGCATAACGCATAACGCATAACGCATAACGCATAACGCATAACCCATAACGCATAACACATAACGCGAAATGCATTACGCATAATCCATAACGGATAACGCATAACCCATAACGCATGACGCATAACGCAAAGCCGATAACGCATAACGCATAACGTATGACGCATAACGCAAAGCCGATAGCGCATAACGCATAACGCATAAAGCGTAACGCATAACGGGTAATGCACAACGCATAACTCATAACGCATTAACCATAACGCATAATACATAACGCATAATACATAACGCATAATCCATAACGGATAACGCATAACGCAAAGCCGATAACGCATAACGCATAACGCATGACGCATAACCCATAACGCATAACGCATAACGCATAACGCATAACGCATAACGCATAACGCATAACGCATAACGCATAACGCATAACGCATAACGCATAACGCATAACGCATAACGCATAACGCATAACGCATAACGCATAACGCATAACGCATAACGCATAACGCATAACGCATAACGCATAACGCATAACGCATAACGCATAACACATAGCGCATATCGCATAACGCATAACGCATAACCCATAACGGGTAATGCACAACGCATAACTCATAACGCATTAACCATAACGCATAATACATAACGCATAATACATAACGCATAATCCATAACGGATAACGCATAACGCAAAGCCGATAACGCATAACGCATAACGCATGACGCATAACCCATAACGCATAACGCATAACGCATAACGCATAACGCATAACGCATAACGCATAACGCATAACGCATAACGCATAACGCATAACGCATAACGCATAACGCATAACGCATAACGCATAACGCATAACGCATAACGCATAACGCATAACGCATAACGCATAACGCATAACGCATAACGCATAACGCATAACGCATAACGCATAACGCATAACGCATAACGCATAACGCATAACGCATAACACATAGCGCATATCGCATAACGCATAACGCATAACCCATAACGGATAACGCTCAACGCATAACCCATAACGCATAATACATAACGCATAATCCATAACGGATAACGCATAACCCATAACGCATAACGCAAAGCCGATAACGCATTACGCATAACCCATAAAGCATAACGCATAACGCATAACGCATAACGCATAACGCATAACGCATAACGCATAACGCATAACGCATAACGCACAACGCATAACGCATAACGCATAACGCATAACGCATAACGCATAACGCATAACGCATAAGGCATAACGCATAACGCATAACGCATAACGCATAACGCATAACGCATAACGCATAACGCATAACGCATAACGCATAACGCATAACGCATAACGCATAACGCATAACGCATAACGCATAACGCATAACGCATAACGCATAACGCATAACGCATAACGCATAACGCATAACGCATAACGCATAACGCATAACGCATAACGCATAACGCATAACGCATAACGCATAACGCATAACGCATAACGCATAACGCATAACGCATAACGCATAACGCATAACGCATAACGCATAACGCATAACGCATAACGCATAACGCATAACGCATAACGCATAACGCATAACGCATAACGCATAACGCATAACGCATAACGCATAACGCATAACGCATAACGCATAACGCATAACGCATAACGCATAACGCATAACGCATAACGCATAACGCATAACGGATAACGCATAACGCATAATGCATTACGCATAATCCATAACGGATAACGCATAACCCGTACCGCATGACGCATAACGCAAAGCCGATAACGCATAACGCATAACGCATAACGCATAACGTATGACGCATAACGCAAAGCCGATAACGCATAACGCATAACGCATAACGCATAACGCATAACGCATAACGCATAACGCATAACGCATAACGCATAACGCATAACGCATAACGCATAACGCATAACGCAAAACGCAAAACGCATAACGCATATCGCATAACGCATAACGCATAACGCATAACGCATAACGCATAACGCATAACGCACAACGCATAACGCATAACGCATAACGCATAACGCATAAGGCATAACGCATAACGCATAACGCATAACGCATAACGCATAACGCATAACGCATAACGCATAACGCATAAGGCATAACGCATCACGCATAACGCATAACGCATAACGCATAACGCATAACGCATAACGCATAACGCATAACGCATAACGCATAACGCATAACGCATAACGCATAACGCATAACGCATAACGCATAACGCATAACGCATAACGCATAACGCATAACGCATAACGCATAACGCATAACGCATAACGCATAACGCATAACGTATGACGCATAACGCAAAGCCGATAACGCATAACGCATAACGTATGACGCATAACGCAAAGCCGATAGCGCATAACGCATAACGCATAAAGCGTAACGCATAACGGGTAATGCACAACGCATAACTCATAACGCATTAACCATAACGCATAATACATAACGCATAATCCATAACGGATAACGCATAACGCAAAGCCGATAACGCATAACGCATTACGCATAACCCATAAAGCATAACGCATAACGCATAACGCAAAACGCATAACGCATATCGCATAACGCATAACGCATAACGCAAAACGCATAACGCATATCGCATAACGCATAACGCATAACGGATAACGGATAACGCACAACGCATAACGCATAACGCATAACGCATAACGCATAACGCATAACGCATAACGCATCACGCATAACGCATAACGCATAACGCATAACGCATAACGCATAACGCATAACGCATAACGCATAACGCATAACGCATAACGCATAACGCATAACGCATAACGCATAACGCATAACGCATAACGCATAACGCATAACGCATAACGCATAACGCATAACCCATAACGCAAAACGCATAACGCATAACGCATAATGCATCACGCATAATCCATAACGGATAACGCATAACCCATAACGCATGACGCATAACGCATAACACATAGCGCATATCGCATAACGCATAACACATAACGCGAAACGCATAACGCATAACGCATAACGCATAACGCATAACGCATAACGCATAACGCATAACGCATAACGCATAACGCATAACGCATAACCCATAACGCATAACACATAACGCAAAACGCATAACGCATAACGCATAATGCATCACGCATAATCCATAACGGATAACGCATAACCCATAACGCATGACGCATAACGCAAAGCCGATAACGCATAACGCATAACGTATGACGCATAACGCAAAGCCGATAGCGCATAACGCATAACGCATAAAGCGTAACGCATAACGGGTAATGCACAACGCATAACTCATAACGCATTAACCATAACGCATAATACATAACGCATAATCCATAACGGATAACGCATAACGCAAAGCCGATAACGCATAACGCATTACGCATAACCCATAAAGCATAACGCATAACGCATAACGCAAAACGCATAACGCATATCGCATAACGCATAACGCATAACGCAAAACGCATAACGCATATCGCATAACGCATAACGCATAACGGATAACGGATAACGCACAACGCATAACGCATAACGCATAACGCATAACGCATAACGCATAACGCATAACGCATCACGCATAACGCATAACGCATAACGCATAACGCATAACGCATAACGCATAACGCATAACGCATAACGCATAACGCATAACGCATAACGCATAACGCATAACGCATAACGCATAACGCATAACGCATAACGCATAACGCATAACGCATAACGCATAACCCATAACGCATAACACATAACGCAAAACGCATAACGCATAACGCATAATGCATCACGCATAATCCATAACGGATAACGCATAACCCATAACGCATGACGCATAACGCATAACACATAGCGCATATCGCATAACGCATAACACATAACGCGAAACGCATAACGCATAACTTATAATGCATTACGCATAATCCATAACGGATAACGCATAACCCATAACGCATGACGCATAACGCAAAGCCGATAACGCATAACGCATGACGTATGACGCATAACGCAAAGCCGATAGCGCATAACGCATAACGCATAAAGCGTAACGCATAACGGGTAATGCACAACGCATAACTCATAACGCATTAACCATAACGCATAATACATAACGCATAATCCATAACGGATAACGCATAACGCATTACGCATAACCCATAAAGCATAACGCATAACGCATAACGCAAAACGCATAACGCATATCGCATAACGCATAACGCATAACGCAAAACGCATAACGCATATCGCATAACGCATAACGCATAACGGATAACGGATAACGCACAACGCATAACGCATAACGCATAACGCATAACGCATAACGCATAACGCATAACGCATAACGCATAACGCATAACGCATAACGCATAACGCATAACGCATAACGCATAACGCATAACGCATAACGCATAACGCATAACGCATAACGCATAACGCATAACGCATAACGCATAACGCATAACGCATAACGCATAACGCATAACGCATAACGCATAACGCATAACGCATAACGCATAACGCATAACGCATAACGCATAACGCATGACGCATGACGCATAACCCATAACGCATAACGCATAACGCATAACGCATAACGCATAACGCATAACGCATAACGCATAACGCATAACGCATAACGCATAACGCATAACGCATAACGCATAACGCATAACGCATAACGCATAACGCATAACGCATAACGCATAACGCATAACGCATAACGCATAACGCATAACGCATAACGCATAACGCATAACGCATAACGCATAACGCATAACGCATAACGCATAACGCATAACGCATAACGCATAACGCATAACGCATAACGCATAACGCATAACGCATAACGCATAACGCATAACGCATAACGCATAACGCATAACGCATAACGCATAACGCATAACGCATAACGCATAACGCATAACGCATAACGCATAACGCATGACGCATAACCCATAACGCATAACACATAACGCAAAACGCATAACGCATAACGCATAATGCATCACGCATAATCCATAACGGATAACGCATAACCCATAACGCATGACGCATAACGCATAACACATAGCGCATATCGCATAACGCATAACGCATAACGCATAACCCATAACGCATAACGCATAACGCATAATGCATTACGCATAATCCATAACGGTTAACGCATAACCCATACCGCATGACGCATAACGCAAAGCCGATAACGCATAACGCATAACGCATAACGCATAACGTATGACGCATAACGCAAAGCCGATAGCGCATAACGCATAACGCATAAAGCGTAACGCATAACGGGTAACGCACAACGCATAACTCATAACGCATTAACCATAACGCATAATACATAACGCATAATCCATAACGGATAACGCATAACGCAAAGCCGATAACGCATAACGCATTACGCATAACCCATAAAGCATAACGCATAACGCAAAAAAAAAAGCATAACGCATATCGCATAACGCATAACGCATAACGGATAACGGATAACGCACAACGCATAACCCATAACGCATTAACCATAACGCTTAATACATAACGCATAATCCATAACGGATAACGCATAACCCATAACGCATAACGCAAAGCCGATAACGCATAACGCATTACGCACAACCCATAAAGCATAACGCATAACGCATAACGCAAAACGCATAACGCATATCGCATAACGCATAAGGCATAACGGATAACGGATAACGCACAACGCATAACCCATAACTCATTAACCATAACGCATAATACATAACGCATAATCCATAACGGATAACGCATAACCCATAACGCATAACGCAAAGCCGATAACGCATAACGCATTACGCACAACCCATAAAGCATAACGCATAACGCATAACGCAAAACGCATAACGCATATCGCATAACGCATAACGCATAACGCATAACGCATAACGGATAACGCACAACGCATAACCCATAACGCATTAACCATAACGCATAATACATAACGCATAATCCATAACGGATAACGCATAACCCATAACGCATAACGCAAAGCCGATAACGCATAACGCATAACGCATAACACATAGCGCATATCGCATAACGCATAACGCATAACGGATAACGGATAACGCACAACGCATAACCCATAACTCATTAACCATAACGCATAATACATAACGCATAATCCATAACGGATAACGCATAACCCATAACGCATAACGCAAAGCCGATAACGCATAACGCATTACGCACAACCCATAAAGCATAACGCATAACGCATAACGCAAAACGCATAACGCATATCGCATATCGCATAACGCATAACGCATAACCCATAACGGATAACGCATAACGCATAATGCATTACGCATAATCCATAACGGATAACGCATAACCCGTACCGCATGACGCATAACGCAAAGCCGATAACGCATAACGCATAACGCATAACGCATAACGCATAACGTATGACGCATAACGCAAAGCCGATAACGCATAACGCATAACGCATAACGCATAACGCATAACGCATAACGCATAACGCATAACGCATAACGCATAACGCATAACGCATAACGCATAACGCATAACGCATAACGCATAACGCATAACGCATAACGCATAACGCATAACGCTTAACGCAAAACGCATAACGCATATCGCATAACGCATAACGCATAACGAATAACGAATAACGGATAACGCATAACGCATAACGCATAACGCATAACGCATAACGCATAACGCATAACGCATAACGCATAACGCATAACGCATAACGCATAACGCATAACGCATAACGCATAACGCATAACGCATAACGCATAACGCATAACGCATAACGCATAACGCATAACGCATAACGCATAACGCATAACGCATAACGCATAACGCATAACGCATAACGCATAACGCATAACGCATAACGCATAACGCATAACGCAAAGCCGATAACGCATTACGCATAACCCATAAAGCATAACGCATAACGCATAACGCATAACGCATAACGCAAAACGCAAAACGCATAACGCATATCGCATAACGCATAACGCATAACGCATAACGCATAACGCATAACGCATAACGCATAACGCACAACGCATAACGCATAACGCATAACGCATAACGCATAACGCATAACGCATAACGCATAACGCATAAGGCATAACGCATAACGCATAACGCATAACGCATAACGCATAACGCATAACGCATAACGCATAACGCATAACGCATAACGCATAACGCATAACGCATAACGCATAACGCATAACGCATAACCCATAACGCATAACACATAACGCGAAACGCATAACGCATAACTTATAATGCATTACGCATAATCCATAACGGATAACGCATAACCCATAACGCATGACGCATAACGCAAAGCCGATAACGCATAACGCATAACGTATGACGCATAACGCAAAGCCGATAGCGCATAACGCATAACGCATAAAGCGTAACGCATAACGGGTAATGCACAACGCATAACTCATAACGCATTAACCATAACGCATAACGCATTACGCATAACCCATAAAGCATAACGCATAACGCATAACGCAAAACGCATAACGCATATCGCATAACGCATAACGCATAACGGATAACGGATAACGCACAACGCATAACCCATAACGCATTAACCATAACGCTTAATACATAACGCATAATCCATAACGGATAACGCATAACCCATAACGCATAACGCAAAGCCGATAACGCATAACGCATTACGCACAACCCATAAAGCATAACGCATAACGCATACCGCAAAACGCATAACGCATATCGCATAACGCATAACGCATAACGAATAACGGATAACGCACAACGCATAACCCATAACTCATTAACCATAACGCATAATACATAACGCATAATCCATAACGGATAACGCATAACCCATAACGCATAACGCAAAGCCGATAACGCATAACGCATTACGCACAACCCATATAGCATAACGCATAACGCATAACGCAAAACGCATAACGCATATCGCATAACGCATAACGCATAACACATAGCGCATATCGCATAACGCATAACGCATAACGCATAACCCATAACGCATAACGCATAACGCATAATGCATTACGCATAATCCATAACGGTTAACGCATAACCCATACCGCATGACGCATAACGCAAAGCCGATAACGCATAACGCATAACGCATAACGCATAACGTATGACGCATAACGCAAAGCCGATAACGCATAACGCATAACGCATAACGCAAAACGCATAATGCATAACGCATAATCCATAACAGATAACGCATAACCCATAACGCATAACGCAAAGCCGATAACGCATAACGCATAACGCATAACACATAGCGCATATCGCATAACGCATAACGCATAACCCATAACGGATAACGCATAACGCATAATGCATTACGCATAACCCATAACGGATAACGCATAACCCATAAAGCATAACGCATAACGCATAACGCAAAACGCAAAACGCATAACGCATATCGCATAACGCATAACGCATAACGCATAACGCATAACGCACAACGCATAACGCATAACGCATAACGCATAACGCATAACGCATAACGCATAACGCATAAGGCATAACGCATAACGCATAACGCATAACGCATAACGCATAACGCATAACGCATAACGCATAACGCATAACACATAACGCATAACGCATAACGCATAACCCATAACGCATAACACATAACGCGAAACGCATAATGCATAACGCATAATCCATAACAGATAACGCATAACCCATAACGCATAACGCAAAGCCGATAACGCATAACGCATAACGCTTAACACATAGCGCATATCGCATAACGCATAACGCATAACCCATAACGGATAACGCATAACGCATAATGCATTACGCATAACCCATAACGGATAACGCATAACCCATAAAGCATAACGCATAACGCATAACGCAAAACGCAAAACGCATAACGCATATCGCATAACGCATAACGCATAACGCATAACGCACAACGCATAACGCATAACGCATAACGCATAACGCATAACGCATAACGCATAACGCATAACGCATAAGGCATAACGCATAACGCATAACGCATAACGCATAACGCATAACGCATAACGCATAACGCATAACGCATAACGCATAACGCATAACGCATAACGCATAACGCATAACGCATAACGCATAACGCATAACGCATAACGCATAACGCATAACCCATAACGCATAACACATAACGCATAACTTATAATGCATTACGCATAATCCATAAGGGATAACGCATTACCCATAACGCATGACGCATAACGCAAAGCCGATAACGCATAACGCATAACGTATGACGCATAACGCAAAGCCGATAGCGCATAACGCATAACGCATAAAGCGTAACGCATAACGGGTAACGCACAACGCATAACTCATAACGCATTAACCATAACGCATAATACATAACGCATAATCCATAACGGATAACGCATAACGCAAAGCCGATAACGCATAACGCATTACGCATAACCCATAAAGCATAACGCATAACGCATAACGCAAAACGCATAACGCATATCGCATAACGCATAACGCATAACGCATAACGGATAACGGATAACGCACAACGCATAACCCATAACGCATTAACCATAACGCTTAATACATAACGCATAATCCATAACGGATAACGCATAACCCATAACGCATAACGCAAAGCCGATAACGCATAACGCATTACGCACAACCCATAAAGCATAACGCATAACGCAAAACGCATAACGCATATCGCATAACGCATAACGCATAACGGATAACGGATAACGCACAACGCATAACCCATAACTCATTAACCATAACGCATAATACATAACGCATAATCCATAACGGATAACGCATAACCCATAACGCATAACGCAAAGCCGATAACGCATAACGCATTACGCACAACCCATAAAGCATAACGCATAACGCTTAACGCAAAACGCATAACGCATATCGCATAACGCATAACGCATAACGCATAACGCATAACGCATAACGCATAACGCATAACGCATAACGCATAACGCATAACGCATAACGCATAACGCATAACGCATAACGCATAACGCATAACGCATAACGCATAACGCATAACGCATAACGCATAACGCATAACGCATAACGCATAACGCATAACGCATAACGCATAACGCATAACGCATAACGCATAACGCATAACGCATAACGCATAACGCATGACGCATAACGCATAACGCATAACGCATGACGCATAACCCATAACGCATAACACATAACGCAAAACGCATAACGCATAACGCATAATGCATCACGCATAATCCATAACGGATAACGCATAACCCATAACGCATGACGCATAACGCATAACACATAGCGCATATCGCATAACGCATAACGCATAACGCATAACCCATAACGCATAACGCATAACGCATAATGCATTACGCATAATCCATAACGGTTAACGCATAACCCATACCGCATGACGCATAACGCAAAGCCGATAACGCATAACGCATAACGCATAACGTATGACGCATAACGCAAAGCCGATAGCGCATAACGCATAACGCATAAAGCGTAACGCATAACGCATAACGCATAACGCATAACGCATAACGCATAAGGCATAACGCATAACGCATAACGCATAACGCATAACGCATAACGCATAACGCATAACGCATAACGCATAACGCATAACGCATAACGCATAACGCATAACGCATAACGCATAACGCATAACGCATAACGCATAACGCATAACGCATAACGCATAACCCATAACGCATAACACATAACGCATAACTTATAATGCATTACGCATAATCCATAAGGGATAACGCATTACCCATAACGCATGACGCATAACGCAAAGCCGATAACGCATAACGCATAACGTATGACGCATAACGCAAAGCCGATAGCCGATAGCGCATAACGCATAACGCATAAAGCGTAACGCATAACGGGTAACGCACAACGCATAACTCATAACGCATTAACCATAACGCATAATACATAACGCATAATCCATAACGGATAACGCATAACGCAAAGCCGATAACGCATAACGCATTACGCATAACCCATAAAGCATAACGCATAACGCATAACGCAAAACGCATAACGCATATCGCATAACGCATAACGCATAACGCATAACGGATAACGGATAACGCACAACGCATAACCCATAACGCATTAACCATAACGCTTAATACATAACGCATAATCCATAACGGATAACGCATAACCCATAACGCATAACGCAAAGCCGATAACGCATAACGCATTACGCACAACCCATAAAGCATAACGCATAACGCAAAACGCATAACGCATATCGCATAACGCATAACGCATAACGGATAACGGATAACGCACAACGCATAACCCATAACTCATTAACCATAACGCATAATACATAACGCATAATCCATAACGGATAACGCATAACCCATAACGCATAACGCAAAGCCGATAACGCATAACGCATTACGCACAACCCATAAAGCATAACGCATAACGCTTAACGCAAAACGCATAACGCATATCGCATAACGCATAACGCATAACGCATAACGCATAACGCATAACGCATAACGCATAACGCATAACGCATAACGCATAACGCATAACGCATAACGCATAACGCATAACGCATAACGCATAACGCATAACGCATAACGCATAACGCATAACGCATAACGCATAACGCATAACGCATAACGCATAACGCATAACGCATAACGCATAACGCATAACGCATAACGCATGACGCATAACGCATAACGCATAACGCATGACGCATAACCCATAACGCATAACACATAACGCAAAACGCATAACGCATAACGCATAATGCATCACGCATAATCCATAACGGATAACGCATAACCCATAACGCATGACGCATAACGCATAACACATAGCGCATATCGCATAACGCATAACGCATAACGCATAACCCATAACGCATAACGCATAACGCATAATGCATTACGCATAATCCATAACGGTTAACGCATAACCCATACCGCATGACGCATAACGCAAAGCCGATAACGCATAACGCATAACGCATAACGTATGACGCATAACGCAAAGCCGATAGCGCATAACGCATAACGCATAAAGCGTAACGCATAACGGGTAACGCACAACGCATAACTCATAACGCATTAACCATAACGCATAATACATAACGCATAATCCATAACGGATAACGCATAACGCAAAGCCGATAACGCATAACGCATTACGCATAACCCATAAAGCATAACGCATAACGCATAACGCAAAACGCATATCGCATATCGCATAACGCATAACGCATAACGGATAACGGATAACGCACAACGCATAACCCATAACGCATTAACCATAACGCTTAATACATAACGCATAATCCATAACGGATAACGCATAACCCATAACGCATAACGCAAAGCCGATAACGCATAACGCATTACGCACAACCCATAAAGCATAACGCATAACGCATAACGCAAAACGCATAACGCATATCGCATAACGCATAACGCATAACGGATAACGGATAACGCACAACGCATAACCCATAACTCATTAACCATAACGCATAATACATAACGCATAATCCATAACGGATAACGCATAACCCATAACGCATAACGCAAAGCCGATAACGCATAACGCATTACGCACAACCCATAAAGCATAACGCATAACGCATAACGCAAATCGCATAACGCATATCGCATAACGCATAACGCATAACGCATAACGCATAACGGATAACGCACAACGCATAACCCATAACGCATTAACCATAACGCATAATACATAACGCATAATCCATAACGGATAACGCATAACCCATAACGCATAACGCAAAGCCGATAACGCATAACGCATAACGCATAACACATAGCGCATATCGCATAACGCATAACGCATAACGGATAACGGATAACGCACAACGCATAACCCATAACTCATTAACCATAACGCATAATACATAACGCATAATCCATAACGGATAACGCATAACCCATAACGCATAACGCAAAGCCGATAACGCATAACGCATTACGCACAACCCATAAAGCATAACGCATAACGCATAACGCAAAACGCATAACGCATATCGCATATCGCATAACGCATAACGCATAACCCATAACGGATAACGCATAACGCATAATGCATTACGCATAATCCATAACGGATAACGCATAACCCGTACCGCATGACGCATAACGCAAAGCCGATAACGCATAACGCATAACGCATAACGCATAACGGATAACGGATAACGCATAACGCATAACGCATAACGCATAACGCATAACGCATAACGCATAACGCATAACGCATAACGCATAACGCATAACGCATAACGCATAACGCATAACGCATAACGCATAACGCATAACGCATAACGCATAACGCATAACGCATAACGCATAACGCATAACGCATAACGCATAACGCATGACGCATAACCCATAACGCATAACGCATAACGCATAACGCAAAACAGATAACGCATAACCCATAACGCATAACGCAAAGCCGATAACGCATAACGCATAACGCATAACACATAGCGCATATCGCATAACGCATAACGCATAACCCATAACGGATAACGCTCAACGCATAACCCATAACGCATAATACATAACGCATAATCCATAACGGATAACGCATAACCCATAACGCATAACGCAAAGCCGATAACGCATTACGCATAACCCATAAAGCATAACGCATAACGCATAACGCATAACGCATAACGCAAAACGCAAAACGCATAACGCATATCGCATAACGCATAACGCATAACGCATAACGCATAACGCATAACGCATAACGCATAACGCACAACGCATAACGCATAACGCATAACGCATAACGCATAACGCATAACGCATAACGCATAACGCATAAGGCATAACGCATAACGCATAACGCATAACGCATAACGCATAACGCATAACGCATAACGCATAACGCATAACGCATAACGCATAACGCATAACGCATAACGCATAACGCATAACGCATAACGCATAACGCATAACGCATAACCCATAACGCATAACACATAACGCGAAACGCATAACGCATAACTTATAATGCATTACGCATAATCCATAACGGATAACGCATAACCCATAACGCATGACGCATAACGCAAAGCCGATAACGCATAACGTATGACGCATAACGCAAAGCCGATAGCGCATAACGCATAACGCATAAAGCGTAACGCATAACGGGTAATGCACAACGCATAACTCATAACGCATTAACCATAACGCATAACGCATTACGCATAACCCATAAAGCATAACGCATAACGCATAACGCAAAACGCATAACGCATATCGCATAACGCATAACGCATAACGGATAACGGATAACGCACAACGCATAACCCATAACGCATTAACCATAACGCTTAATACATAACGCATAATCCATAACGGATAACGCATAACCCATAACGCATAACGCAAAGCCGATAACGCATAACGCATTACGCACAACCCATAAAGCATAACGCATAACGCATACCGCAAAACGCATAACGCATATCGCATAACGCATAACGAATAACGGATAACGCACAACGCATAAC
The DNA here is from genome assembly GCF_051020765.1 of Lasioglossum baleicum. Classification (NCBI taxonomy): domain Eukaryota; kingdom Metazoa; phylum Arthropoda; class Insecta; order Hymenoptera; family Halictidae; genus Lasioglossum; species Lasioglossum baleicum. Next base: position 575,272 of record NW_027469105.1, on the reverse strand, counting down.
CCATAACTCATTAACCATAACGCATAATACATAACGCATAATCCATAACGGATAACGCATAACCCATAACGCATAACGCAAAGCCGATAACGCATAACGCATTACGCACAACCCATATAGCATAACGCATAACGCATAACGCAAAACGCATAACGCATATCGCATAACGCATAACGCATAACACATAGCGCATATCGCATAACGCATAACGCATAACGCATAACCCATAACGCATAACGCATAACGCATAATGCATTACGCATAATCCATAACGGTTAACGCATAACCCATACCGCATGACGCATAACGCAAAGCCGATAACGCATAACGCATAACGCATAACGCATAACGTATGACGCATAACGCAAAGCCGATAACGCATAACGCATAACGCATAACGCAAAACGCATAATGCATAACGCATAATCCATAACAGATAACGCATAACCCATAACGCATAACGCAAAGCCGATAACGCATAACGCATAACGCATAACGCATAACGTATGACGCATAACGCAAAGCCGATAACGCATAACGCATAACGCATAACGCAAAACGCATAATGCATAACGCATAATCCATAACAGATAACGCATAACCCATAACGCATAACGCAAAGCCGATAACGCATAACGCATAACGCATAACACATAGCGCATATCGCATAACGCATAACGCATAACGCATAACGCATAACGCATAACGCATAACGCATAACGCATAACGCATAACGCATAACGCATAACGCATAACGCATAACGCATAACGCATAACGCATAACGCATAACGCATAACGCATAACGCATAACGCATAACGCATAACGCATAACGCATAACGCATAACGCATAACGCATAACGCATAACGCATAACGCATAACGCATGACGCATAACCCATAACGCATAACGCATAACGCATAACGCAAAACGCATAATGCATAACGCATAATCCATAACAGATAACGCATAACCCATAACGCATAACGCAAAGCCGATAACGCATAACGCATTACGCATAACCCATAAAGCATAACGCATAACGCATAACGCAAAACGCATAACGCATATCGCATAACGCATAACGCATAACGGATAACGGATAACGCACAACGCATAACCCATAACGCATTAACCATAACGCTTAATACATAACGCATAATCCATAACGGATAACGCATAACCCATAACGCATAACGCAAAGCCGATAACGCATAACGCATTACGCACAACCCATAAAGCATAACGCATAACGCATAACGCAAAACGCATAACGCATATCGCATAACGCATAACGCATAACGAATAACGGATAACGCACAACGCATAACCCATAACTCATTAACCATAACGCATAATACATAACGCATAATCCATAACGGATAACGCATAACCCATAACGCATAACGCAAAGCCGATAACGCATAACGCATTACGCACAACCCATATAGCATAACGCATAACGCATAACGCAAAACGCATAACGCATATCGCATAACGCATAACGCATAACGCATAACGCATAACGCATAACGCATAACGCATAACGCATAACGCATAACGCATAACGCATAACGCATAACGCATAACGCATAACGCATAACGCATAACGCATAACGCATAACGCATAACGCATAACGCATAACGCATAACGCATAACGCATAACGCATAACGCATAACGCATAACGCATAACGCATAACGCATAACGCATAACGCATAACGCATAACGCATAACGCATAACGCATAACGCATAACGCATAACGCATAACGCATAACGCATAACGCATAACGCATAACGCATAACGCATAACGCATAACGCATAACGCATACCGCATGACGCATAACGTATGACGCATAACGCAAAGCCGATAACGCATAACGCATAACGCATAACGCATAACGCATAACGCATAACGCATAACGCATAACGCATAACGCATAACGCATAGCGCATATCGCATAACGCATAACGCATAACCCATAACGGATAACGCATAACGCATAATGCATTACGCATAACCCATAACGGATAACGCATAACCCATAAAGCATAACGCATAACGCATAACGCAAAACGCAAAACGCATAACGCATATCGCATAACGCATAACGCATAACGCATAACGCATAACGCATAACGCACAACGCATAACGCATAACGCATAACGCATAACGCATAACGCATAACGCATAACGCATAAGGCATAACGCATAACGCATAACGCATAACGCATAACGCATAACGCATAACGCATAACGCATAACGCATAACTCATAACGCATAACGCATAACGCATAACGCATAACGCATAACGCATAACCCATAACGCATAACACATAACGCGAAACGCATAACGCATAACTTATAATGCATTACGCATAATCCATAAGGGATAACGCATAACCCATAACGCATGACGCATAACGCAAAGCCGATAACGCATAACGCATAACGTATGACGCATAACGCAAAGCCGATAGCGCATAACGCATAACGCATAAAGCGTAACGCATAACGGGTAACGCACAACGCATAACGCATAAAGCGTAACGCATAACGGGTAACGCACAACGCATAACTCATAACGCATTAACCATAACGCATAATACATAACGCATAATCCATAACGGATAACGCATAACGCAAAGCCGATAACGCATAACGCATTACGCATAACCCATAAAGCATAACGCATAACGCATAACGCAAAACGCAAAACGCATAACGCATATCGCATAACGCATAACGCATAACGCATAACGCATAACGGATAACGGATAACGCACAACGCATAACCCATAACGCATAACGCATAACGCATAATGCATTACGCATAATCCATAACGGTTAACGCATAACCCATACCGCATGACGCATAACGCAAAGCCGATAACGCATAACGCATAACGCATAACGCATAACGTATGACGCATAACGCAAAGCCGATAACGCATAACGCATAACGCATAACGCAAAACGCATAATGCATAACGCATAATCCATAACAGATAACGCATAACCCATAACGCATAACGCAAAGCCGATAACGCATAACGCATAACGCATAACGTATGACGCATAACGCAAAGCCGATAACGCATAACGCATAACGCAAAACGCATAATGCATAACGCATAATCCATAACAGATAACGCATAACCCATAACGCATAACGCAAAGCCGATAACGCATAACGCATAACGCATAACACATAGCGCATATCGCATAACGCATAACGCATAACCCATAACGGATAACGCATAACGCATAATGCATTACGCATAACCCATAACGGATAACGCATAACCCATAAAGCATAACGCATAACGCTTAACGCAAAACGCATAACGCATATCGCATAACGCATAACGCATAACGCATAACGCATAACGCATAACGCATAACGCATAACGCATAACGCATAACGCATAACGCATAACGCATAACGCATAACGCATAACGCATAACGCATAACGCATAACGCATAACGCATAACGCATAACGCATAACGCATAACGCATAACGCATAACGCATAACGCATAACGCATAACGCATAACGCATAACGCATAACGCATAACGCATAACGCATAACGCATAACGCATAACGCATAACGCATAACGCATAACGCATAACGCATAACGCATAACGCATAACGCATAACGCATAACGCATAACGCATAACGCATAACGCATAACGCATAACGCATAACGCATAACGCATAACGCATAACGCATAACGCATAACGCATAACGCATAACGCATAACGCATAACGCATAACGCATAACGCATAACGCATAACGCATAACGCATAACGCATAACGCATAACGCATAACGCATAACGCATGACGCATAACCCATAACGCATAACGCATAACGCATAACGCAAAACGCATAATGCATAACGCATAATCCATAACAGATAACGCATAACCCATAACGCATAACGCAAAGCCGATAACGCATAACGCATAACGCATAACGCATAACACATAGCGCATATCGCATAACGCATAACGCATAACCCATAACGGATAACGCTCAACGCATAACCCATAACGCATAATACATAACGCATAATCCATAACGGATAACGCATAACCCATAACGCATAACGCAAAGCCGATAACGCATTACGCATAACCCATAAAGCATAAAGCATAACGCATAACGCATAACGCATAACGCATAACGCATAACGCAAAACGCAAAACGCATAACGCATATCGCATAACGCATAACGCATAACGCATAACGCATAACGCATAACGCATAACGCATAACGCATAACGCACAACGCATAACGCATAACGCATAACGCATAACGCATAACGCATAACGCATAACGCATAACGCATAACGCATAACGCATAAGGCATAACGCATAACGCATAACGCATAACGCATAACGCATAACGCATAACGCATAACGCATAACGCATAACGCATAACGCATAACGCATAACGCATAACGCATAACGCATAACGCATAACGCATAACGCATAACGCATAACGCATAACCCATAACGCATAACACATAACGCGAAACGCATAACGCATAACTTATAATGCATTACGCATAATCCATAACGGATAACGCATAACCCATAACGCATGACGCATAACGCAAAGCCGATAACGCATAACGCATAACGTATGACGCATAACGCAAAGCCGATAGCGCATAACGCATAACGCATAAAGCGTAACGCATAACGGGTAATGCACAACGCATAACTCATAACGCATTAACCATAACGCATAATACATAACGCATAATCCATAACGGATAACGCATAACGCAAAGCCGATAACGCATAACGCATTACGCATAACCCATAAAGCATAACGCATAACGCATAACGCAAAACGCATAACGCATATCGCATAACGCATAACGCATAACGGATAACGGATAACGCACAACGCATAACCCATAACGCATTAACCATAACGCTTAATACATAACGCATAATCCATAACGGATAACGCATAACCCATAACGCATAACGCAAAGCCGATAACGCATAACGCATTACGCACAACCCATAAAGCATAACGCATAACGCATAACGCAAAACGCATAACGCATATCGCATAACGCATAACGCATAACGAATAACGGATAACGCACAACGCATAACCCATAACTCATTAACCATAACGCATAATACATAACGCATAATCCATAACGGATAACGCATAACCCATAACGCATAACGCAAAGCCGATAACGCATAACGCATTACGCACAACCCATATAGCATAACGCATAACGCATAACGCAAAACGCATAACGCATATCGCATAACGCATAACGCATAACGCATAACGCATAACGCATAACGCATAACGCATAACGCATAACGCATAACGCATAACGCATAACGCATAACGCATAACGCATAACGCATAACGCATAACGCATAACGCATAACGCATAACGCATAACGCATAACGCATAACGCATAACGCATAACGCATAACGCATAACGCATAACGCATAACGCATAACGCATAACGCATAACGCATAACGCATAACGCATAACGCATAACGCATAACGCATAACGCATAACGCATAACGCATAACGCATAACGCATAACGCATAACGCATAACGCATAACGCATAACGCATAACGCATAACGCATAACGCATAACGCATACCGCATGACGCATAACGTATGACGCATAACGCAAAGCCGATAACGCATAACGCATAACGGATAACGCACAACGCATACCCCATAACGCATTAACCATAACGCATAATACATAACGCATAATCCATAACGGATAACGCATAACCCATAACGCATAACGCAAAGCCGATAACGCATAACGCATAACGCATAACACATAGCGCATATCGCATAACGCATAACGCATAACGCATAACCCATAACGCATAACGCATAACGCATAATGCATTACGCATAATCCATAACGGTTAACGCATAACCCATACCGCATGACGCATAACGCAAAGCCGATAACGCATAACGCATAACGCATAACGCATAACGTATGACGCATAACGCAAAGCCGATAACGCATAACGCATAACGCATAACGCAAAACGCATAATGCATAACGCATAATCCATAACAGATAACGCATAATCCATAACGGATAACGCATAACCCATAACGCATAACGCAAAGCCGATAACGCATAACGCATAACGCATAACACATAGCGCATATCGCATAACGCATAACGCATAACGCATAACCCATAACGCATAACGCATAACGCATAATGCATTACGCATAATCCATAACGGTTAACGCATAACCCATACCGCATGACGCATAACGCAAAGCCGATAACGCATAACGCATAACGCATAACGCATAACGTATGACGCATAACGCAAAGCCGATAACGCATAACGCATAACGCATAACGCAAAACGCATAATGCATAACGCATAATCCATAACAGATAACGCATAACCCATAACGCATAACGCAAAGCCGATAACGCATAACGCATAACGCATAACACATAGCGCATATCGCATAACGCATAACGCATAACCCATAACGGATAACGCATAACGCATAATGCATTACGCATAACCCATAACGGATAACGCATAACCCATAAAGCATAACGCATAACGCATAACGCAAAACGCAAAACGCATAACGCATATCGCATAACGCATAACGCATAACGCATAACGCATAACGCACAACGCATAACGCATAACGCATAACGCATAACGCATAACGCATAACGCATAACGCATAAGGCATAACGCATAACGCATAACGCATAACGCATAACGCATAACGCATAACGCATAACGCATAACGCATAACGCATAACGCATAACTCATAACGCATAACGCATAACGCATAACGCATAACGCATAACGCATAACCCATAACGCATAACACATAACGCGAAACGCATAACGCATAACTTATAATGCATTACGCATAATCCATAAGGGATAACGCATAACCCATAACGCATGACGCATAACGCAAAGCCGATAACGCATAACGCATAACGTATGACGCATAACGCAAAGCCGATAGCGCATAACGCATAACGCATAAAGCGTAACGCATAACGGGTAACGCACAACGCATAACTCATAACGCATTAACCATAACGCATAATACATAACGCATAATCCATAACGGATAACGCATAACGCAAAGCCGATAACGCATAACGCATTACGCATAACCCATAAAGCATAACGCATAACGCATAACGCAAAACGCAAAACGCATAACGCATATCGCATAACGCATAACGCATAACGCATAACGGATAACGGATAACGCACAACGCATAACCCATAACGCATTAACCATAACGCTTAATACATAACGCATAATCCATAACGGATAACGCATAACCCATAACGCATAACGCAAAGCCGATAACGCATAACGCATTACGCACAACCCATAAAGCATAACGCATAACGCATAACGCAAAACGCATAACGCATAACGCATAACGCATAACGGATAACGGATAACGCACAACGCATAACCCATAACTCATTAACCATAACGCATAATACATAACGCATAATCCATAACGGATAACGCATAACCCATAACGCATAACGCAAAGCCGATAACGCATAACGCATTACGCACAACCCATAAAGCATAACGCATAACGCTTAACGCAAAACGCATAACGCATATCGCATAACGCATAACGCATAACGCATAACGCATAACGCATAACGCATAACGCATAACGCATAACGCATAACGCATAACGCATAACGCATAACGCATAACGCATAACGCATAACGCATAACGCATAACGCATAACGCATAACGCATAACGCATAACGCATAACGCATAACGCATAACGCATAACGCATAACGCATAACGCATAACGCATAACGCATAACGCATAACGCATAACGCATAACGCATAACGCATAACGCATAACGCATAACGCATAACGCATAACGCATAACGCATAACGCATAACGCATAACGCATAACGCATAACGCATAACGCATAACGCATAACGCATAACGCATAACGCATAACGCATAACGCATAACGCATAACGCATAACGCATAACGCATAACGCATAACGCATAACGCATAACGCATAACGCATAACGCATAACGCATAACGCATAACGCATACCGCATGACGCATAACGTATGACGCATAACGCAAAGCCGATAACGCATAACGCATAACGGATAACGCACAACGCATAACCCATAACGCATTAACCATAACGCATAATACATAACGCATAATCCATAACGGATAACGCATAACCCATAACGCATAACGCAAAGCCGATAACGCATAACGCATAACGCATAACACATAGCGCATATCGCATAACGCATAACGCATAACGCATAACCCATAACGCATAACGCATAACGCATAATGCATTACGCATAATCCATAACGGTTAACGCATAACCCATACCGCATGACGCATAACGCAAAGCCGATAACGCATAACGCATAACGCATAACGCATAACGTATGACGCATAACGCAAAGCCGATAACGCATAACGCATAACGCATAACGCAAAACGCATAATGCATAACGCATAATCCATAACAGATAACGCATAACCCATAACGCATAACGCAAAGCCGATAACGCATAACGCATAACGCATAACACATAGCGCATATCGCATAACGCATAACGCATAACCCATAACGGATAACGCATAACGCATAATGCATTACGCATAACCCATAACGGATAACGCATAACCCATAAAGCATAACGCATAACGCATAACGCATAACGCAAAACGCAAAACGCATAACGCATATCGCATAACGCATAACGCATAACGCATAACGCATAACGCACAACGCATAACGCATAACGCATAACGCATAACGCATAACGCATAACGCATAACGCATAACGCATAAGGCATAACGCATAACGCATAACGCATAACGCATAACGCATAACGCATAACGCATAACGCATAACGCATAACTCATAACGCATAACGCATAACGCATAACGCATAACGCATAACGCATAACCCATAACGCATAACACATAACGCGAAACGCATAACGCATAACTTATAATGCATTACGCATAATCCATAAGGGATAACGCATAACCCATAACGCATGACGCATAACGCAAAGCCGATAACGCATAACGCATAACGTATGACGCATAACGCAAAGCCGATAGCGCATAACGCATAACGCATAAAGCGTAACGCATAACGGGTAACGCACAACGCATAACTCATAACGCATTAACCATAACGCATAATACATAACGCATAATCCATAACGGATAACGCATAACGCAAAGCCGATAACGCATAACGCATTACGCATAACCCATAAAGCATAACGCATAACGCATAACGCAAAACGCAAAACGCATAACGCATATCGCATAACGCATAACGCATAACGCATAACGGATAACGGATAACGCACAACGCATAACCCATAACGCATTAACCATAACGCTTAATACATAACGCATAATCCATAACGGATAACGCATAACCCATAACGCATAACGCAAAGCCGATAACGCATAACGCATTACGCACAACCCATAAAGCATAACGCATAACGCATAACGCAAAACGCATAACGCATAACGCATAACGCATAACGGATAACGGATAACGCACAACGCATAACCCATAACTCATTAACCATAACGCATAATACATAACGCATAATCCATAACGGATAACGCATAACCCATAACGCATAACGCAAAGCCGATAACGCATAACGCATAACGCATAACACATAGCGCATATCGCATAACGCATAACGCATAACGCATAACCCATAACGCATAACGCATAACGCATAATGCATTACGCATAATCCATAACGGTTAACGCATAACCCATACCGCATGACGCATAACGCAAAGCCGATAACGCATAACGCATAACGCATAACGCATAACGTATGACGCATAACGCAAAGCCGATAACGCATAACGCATAACGCATAACGCAAAACGCATAATGCATAACGCATAATCCATAACAGATAACGCATAACCCATAACGCATAACGCAAAGCCGATAACGCATAACGCATAACGCATAACACATAGCGCATATCGCATAACGCATAACGCATAACCCATAACGGATAACGCATAACGCATAATGCATTACGCATAACCCATAACGGATAACGCATAACCCATAAAGCATAACGCATAACGCATAACGCAAAACGCAAAACGCATAACGCATATCGCATAACGCATAACGCATAACGCATAACGCATAACGCACAACGCATAACGCATAACGCATAACGCATAACGCATAACGCATAACGCATAACGCATAACGCATAACGCATAACGCATAACGCATAAGGCATAACGCATAACGCATAACGCATAACGCATAACGCATAACGCATAACGCATAACGCATAACTCATAACGCATAACGCATAACGCATAACGCATAACGCATAACGCATAACCCATAACGCATAACACATAACGCGAAACGCATAACGCATAACTTATAATGCATTACGCATAATCCATAAGGGATAACGCATAACCCATAACGCATGACGCATAACGCAAAGCCGATAACGCATAACGCATAACGTATGACGCATAACGCAAAGCCGATAGCGCATAACGCATAACGCATAAAGCGTAACGCATAACGGGTAACGCACAACGCATAACTCATAACGCATTAACCATAACGCATAATACATAACGCATAATCCATAACGGATAACGCATAACGCAAAGCCGATAACGCATAACGCATTACGCATAACCCATAAAGCATAACGCATAACGCATAACGCAAAACGCAAAACGCATAACGCATATCGCATAACGCATAACGCATAACGCATAACGGATAACGGATAACGCACAACGCATAACCCATAACCCATAACGCATTAACCATAACGCTTAATACATAACGCATAATCCATAACGGATAACGCATAACCCATAACGCATAACGCAAAGCCGATAACGCATAACGCATTACGCACAACCCATAAAGCATAACGCATAACGCATAACGCAAAACGCATAACGCATAACGCATAACGCATAACGGATAACGGATAACGCACAACGCATAACCCATAACTCATTAACCATAACGCATAATACATAACGCATAATCCATAACGGATAACGCATAACCCATAACGCATAACGCAAAGCCGATAACGCATAACGCATTACGCACAACCCATAAAGCATAACGCATAACGCTTAACGCAAAACGCATAACGCATATCGCATAACGCATAACGCATAACGCATAACGCATAACGCATAACGCATAACGCATAACGCATAACGCATAACGCATAACGCATAACGCATAACGCATAACGCATAACGCATAACGCATAACGCATAACGCATAACGCATAACGCATAACGCATAACGCATAACGCATAACGCATAACGCATAACACATAACGCATAAGGCATAACGCATAACGCATAACGCATAACGCATAACGCATAACGCATAACGCATAACGCATAACGCATAACGCATAACGCATAACGCATAACGCATAACGCATAACTCATAACGCATAACGCATAACGCATAACGCATAACGCATAACGCATAACCCATAACGCATAACACATAACGCGAAACGCATAACGCATAACTTATAATGCATTACGCATAATCCATAAGGGATAACGCATAACCCATAACGCATGACGCATAACGCAAAGCCGATAACGCATAACGCATAACGTATGACGCATAACGCAAAGCCGATAGCGCATAACGCATAACGCATAAAGCGTAACGCATAACGGGTAACGCACAACGCATAACTCATAACGCATTAACCATAACGCATAATACATAACGCATAATCCATAACGGATAACGCATAACGCAAAGCCGATAACGCATAACGCATTACGCATAACCCATAAAGCATAACGCATAACGCATAACGCATAACGCAAAACGCATAACGCATATCGCATAACGCATAACGCATAACGGATAACGGATAACGCACAACGCATAACCCATAACGCATTAACAATAACGCTTAATACATAACGCATAATCCATAACGGATAACGCATAACCCATAACGCATAACGCAAAGCCGATAACGCATAACGCATTACGCACAACCCATAAAGCATAACGCATAACGCATAACGCAAAACGCATAACGCATATCGCATAACGCATAACGCATAACGGATAACGGATAACGCACAACGCATAACCCATAACTCATTAACCATAACGCATAATACATAACGCATAATCCATAACGGATAACGCATAACCCATAACGCATAACGCAAAGCCGATAACGCATAACGCATTACGCACAACCCATAAAGCATAACGCATAACGCTTAACGCATAACGCATAACGCATAACGCATAACGCATAACGCATAACGCATAACGCATAACGCATAACGCATAACGCATAACGCATAACGCATAACACATAACGCGAAACGCATAACGCATAACTTATAATGCATTACGCATAATCCATAACGGATAACGCATAACAAATAACGCATGACGCATAACGCAAAGCCGATAACGCATAACGCATAACGTATGACGCATAACGCAAAGCCGATAGCGCATAACGCATAACGCATAAAGCGTAACGCATAACGGGTAATGCACAACGCATAACTCATAACGCATTAACCATAACGCATAATACATAACGCATAATCCATAACGGATAACGCATAACGCAAAGCCGATAACGCATAACGCATTACGCATAACCCATAAAGCATAACGCATAACGCAAAACGCATAACGCATATCGCATAACGCATAACGCATAACGGATAACGGATAACGCACAACGCATAACCCATAACGCATTAACCATAACGCTTAATACATAACGCATAATCCATAACGGATAACGCATAACCCATAACGCATAACGCAAAGCCGATAACGCATAACGCATTACGCACAACCCATAAAGCATAACGCATAACGCATAACGCAAAACGCATAACGCATATCGCATAACGCATAACGCATAACGAATAACGGATAACGCACAACGCATAACCCATAACTCATTAACCATAACGCATAATACATAACGCATAATCCATAACGGATAACGCATAACCCATAACGCATAACGCAAAGCCGATAACGCATAACGCATTACGCACAACCCATATAGCATAACGCATAACGCATAACGCAAAACGCATAACGCATATCGCATAACGCATAACGCATAACGCATAACGCATAACGCATAACGCATAACGCATAACGCATAACGCATAACGCATAACGCATAACGCATAACGCATAACGCATAACGCATAACGCATAACGCATAACGCATAACGCATAACGCATAACGCATAACGCATAACGCATAACGCATAACGCATAACGCATAACGCATAACGCATAACGCATAACGCATAACGCATAACGCATAACGCATAACGCATAACGCATAACGCATAACGCATAACGCATAACGCATAACGCATAACGCATAACGCATAACGCATAACGCATAACGCATAACGCATAACGCATAACGCATAACGCATAACGCATAACGCATAACGCATAACGCATTACGCATAACGCATAACGCATAACGCATAACGCATAACGCATAACGCATAACGCATAACGCATAACGCATAACGCATAACGCATAACCCATAACGCATAACACATAACGCGAAACGCATAACGCATAACTTATAATGCATTACGCATAATCCATAAGGGATAACGCATAACCCATAACGCATGACGCATAACGCAAAGCCGATAACGCATAACGCATAACGTATGACGCATAACGCAAAGCCGATAGCGCATAACGCATAACGCATAAAGCGTAACGCATAACGGGTAACGCACAACGCATAACTCATAACGCATTAACCATAACGCATAATACATAACGCATAATCCATAACGGATAACGCATAACGCAAAGCCGATAACGCATAACGCATTACGCATAACCCATAAAGCATAACGCATAACGCATAACGCATAACGCAAAACGCATAACGCATATCGCATAACGCATAACGCATAACGGATAACGGATAACGCACAACGCATAACCCATAACGCATTAACAATAACGCTTAATACATAACGCATAATCCATAACGGATAACGCATAACCCATAACGCATAACGCAAAGCCGATAACGCATAACGCATTACGCACAACCCATAAAGCATAACGCATAACGCATAACGCAAAACGCATAACGCATATCGCATAACGCATAACGCATAACGGATAACGCATAACGCACAACGCATAACCCATAACTCATTAACCATAACGCATAATACATAACGCATAATCCATAACGGATAACGCATAACCCATAACGCATAACGCAAAGCCGATAACGCATAACGCATTACGCACAACCCATAAAGCATAACGCATAACGCTTAACGCATAACGCATAACGCATAACGCATAACGCATAACGCATAACGCATAACGCATAACGCATAACGCATAACGCATAACGCATAACGCATAACGCATAACGCATAACGCATAACGCATAACGCATAACGCATAACGCATAACGCATAACGCATAACGCATAACGCATAACGCATAACGCATAACGCATAACGCATAACGCATAACGCATAACACATAACGCGAAACGCATAACGCATAACTTATAATGCATTACGCATAATCCATAACGGATAACGCATAACAAATAACGCATGACGCATAACGCAAAGCCGATAACGCATAACGCATAACGTATGACGCATAACGCAAAGCCGATAGCGCATAACGCATAACGCATAAAGCGTAACGCATAACGGGTAATGCACAACGCATAACTCATAACGCATTAACCATAACGCATAATACATAACGCATAATCCATAACGGATAACGCATAACGCAAAGCCGATAACGCATAACGCATTACGCATAACCCATAAAGCATAACGCATAACGCATAACGCATAACGCAAAACGCATAACGCATATCGCATAACGCATAACGCATAACGGATAACGGATAACGCACAACGCATAACCCATAACGCATTAACAATAACGCTTAATACATAACGCATAATCCATAACGGATAACGCATAACCCATAACGCATAACGCAAAGCCGATAACGCATAACGCATTACGCACAACCCATAAAGCATAACGCATAACGCATAACGCAAAACGCATAACGCATATCGCATAACGCATAACGCATAACGGATAACGGATAACGCACAACGCATAACCCATAACTCATTAACCATAACGCATAATACATAACGCATAATCCATAACGGATAACGCATAACCCATAACGCATAACGCAAAGCCGATAACGCATAACGCATTACGCACAACCCATAAAGCATAACGCATAACGCTTAACGCATAACGCATAACGCATAACGCATAACGCATAACGCATAACGCATAACGCATAACGCATAACGCATAACGCATAACGCATAACGCATAACGCATAACGCATAACGCATAACGCATAACGCATAACGCATAACGCATAACGCATAACGCATAACGCATAACGCATAACGCATAACGCATAACGCATAACGCATAACACATAACGCGAAACGCATAACGCATAACTTATAATGCATTACGCATAATCCATAACGGATAACGCATAACAAATAACGCATGACGCATAACGCAAAGCCGATAACGCATAACGCATAACGTATGACGCATAACGCAAAGCCGATAGCGCATAACGCATAACGCATAAAGCGTAACGCATAACGGGTAATGCACAACGCATAACTCATAACGCATTAACCATAACGCATAATACATAACGCATAATCCATAACGGATAACGCATAACGCAAAGCCGATAACGCATAACGCATTACGCATAACCCATAAAGCATAACGCATAACGCAAAACGCATAACGCATATCGCATAACGCATAACGCATAACGGATAACGGATAACGCACAACGCATAACCCATAACGCATTAACCATAACGCTTAATACATAACGCATAATCCATAACGGATAACGCATAACCCATAACGCATAACGCAAAGCCGATAACGCATAACGCATTACGCACAACCCATAAAGCATAACGCATAACGCATAACGCAAAACGCATAACGCATATCGCATAACGCATAACGCATAACGAATAACGGATAACGCACAACGCATAACCCATAACTCATTAACCATAACGCATAATACATAACGCATAATCCATAACGGATAACGCATAACCCATAACGCATAACGCAAAGCCGATAACGCATAACGCATTACGCACAACCCATATAGCATAACGCATAACGCATAACGCAAAACGCATAACGCATATCGCATAACGCATAACGCATAACGCATAACGCATAACGCATAACGCATAACGCATAACGCATAACGCATAACGCATAACGCATAACGCATAACGCATAACGCATAACGCATAACGCATAACGCATAACGCATAACGCATAACGCATAACGCATAACGCATAACGCATAACGCATAACGCATAACGCATAACGCATAACGCATAACGCATAACGCATAACGCATAACGCATAACGCATAACGCATAACGCATAACGCATAACGCATAACGCATAACGCATAACGCATAACGCATAACGCATAACGCATAACGCATAACGCATAACGCATAACGCATAACGCATAACGCATAACGCATAACGCATAACGCATAACGCATAACGCATAACGCATAACGCATAACGCATAACGCATAACGCATAACGCATAACGCATAACGCATAACGCATAACGCATAACGCATAACGCATTACGCATAACGCATAACGCATAACGCATAACGCATAACGCATAACGCATACCGCATGACGCATAACGTATGACGCATAACGCAAAGCCGATAACGCATAACGCATAACGGATAACGCACAACGCATAACCCATAACGCATTAACCATAACGCATAATACATAACGCATAATCCATAACGGATAACGCATAACCGATAACGCATAACGCAAAGCCGATAACGCATAACGCATAACGCATAACACATAGCGCATATCGCATAACGCATAACGCATAACGCATAACCCATAACGCATAACGCATAACGCATAACGCATAATGCATTACGCATAATCCATAACGGTTAACGCATAACCCATACCGCATGACGCATAACGCAAAGCCGATAACGCATAACGCATAACGCATAACGGATAACGTATGACGCATAACGCAAAGCCGATAACGCATAACGCATAACGCATAACGCAAAACGCATAATGCATAACGCATAATCCATAACAGATAACGCATAACCCATAACGCATAACGCAAAGCCGATAACGCATAACGCATAACGCATAACACATAGCGCATATCGCATAACGCATAACGCATAACCCATAACGGATAACGCATAACGCATAATGCATTACGCATAACCCATAACGGATAACGCATAACCCATAAAGCATAACGCATAACGCATAACGCAAAACGCAAAACGCATAACGCATATCGCATAACGCATAACGCATAACGCATAACGCATAACGCATAACGCACAACGCATAACGCATAACGCATAACGCATAACGCATAACGCATAACGCATAACGCATAACGCATAAGGCATAACGCATAACGCATAACGCATAACGCATAACGCATAACGCATAACGCATAACCCATAACGCATAACGCATAACTCATAACGCATAACGCATAACGCATAACGCATAACGCATAACGCATAACCCATAACGCATAACACATAACGCGAAACGCATAACGCATAACTTATAATGCATTACGCATAATCCATAAGGGATAACGCATAACCCATAACGCATGACGCATAACGCAAAGCCGATAACGCATAACGCATAACGTATGACGCATAACGCAAAGCCGATAGCGCATAACGCATAACGCATAAAGCGTAACGCATAACGGGTAACGCACAACGCATAACTCATAACGCATTAACCATAACGCATAATACATAACGCATAATCCATAACGGATAACGCATAACCCATAACGCATAACGCAAAGCCGATAACGCATAACGCATTACGCACAACCCATAAAGCATAACGCATAACGCTTAACGCAAAACGCATAACGCATATCGCATAACGCATAACGCATAACGCATAACGCATAACGCATAACGCATAACGCATAACGCATAACGCATAACGCATAACGCATAACGCATAACGCATAACGCATAACGCATAACGCATAACGCATAACGCATAACGCATAACGCATAACGCATAACGCATAACGCATAACGCATAACGCATAACGCATAACGCATAACGCATAACGCATAACGCATAACGCATAACGCATAACACATAACGCATAAGGCATAACGCATAACGCATAACGCATAACGCATAACGCATAACGCATAACGCATAACGCATAACGCATAACGCATAACTCATAACGCATAACGCATAACGCATAACGCATAACGCATAACGCATAACCCATAACGCATAACACATAACGCGAAACGCATAACGCATAACTTATAATGCATTACGCATAATCCATAAGGGATAACGCATAACCCATAACGCATGACGCATAACGCAAAGCCGATAACGCATAACGCATAACGTATGACGCATAACGCAAAGCCGATAGCGCATAACGCATAACGCATAAAGCGTAACGCATAACGGGTAACGCACAACGCATAACTCATAACGCATTAACCATAACGCATAATACATAACGCATAATCCATAACGGATAACGCATAACGCAAAGCCGATAACGCATAACGCATTACGCATAACCCATAAAGCATAACGCATAACGCATAACGCAAAACGCATAACGCATATCGCATAACGCATAACGCATAACGGATAACGGATAACGCACAACGCATAACCCATAACGCATTAACAATAACGCTTAATACATAACGCATAATCCATAACGGATAACGCATAACCCATAACGCATAACGCAAAGCCGATAACGCATAACGCATTACGCACAACCCATAAAGCATAACGCATAACGCAAAACGCATAACGCATATCGCATAACGCATAACGCATAACGGATAACGGATAACGCACAACGCATAACCCATAACGCATTAACCATAACGCTTAATACATAACGCATAATCCATAACGGATAACGCATAACCCATAACGCATAACGCAAAGCCGATAACGCATAACGCATTACGCACAACCCATAAAGCATAACGCATAACGCATAACGCAAAACGCATAACGCATATCGCATAACGCATAACGCATAACGAATAACGGATAACGCACAACGCATAACCCATAACTCATTAACCATAACGCATAATACATAACGCATAATCCATAACGGATAACGCATAACCCATAACGCATAACGCAAAGCCGATAACGCATAACGCATTACGCACAACCCATATAGCATAACGCATAACGCATAACGCAAAACGCATAACGCATATCGCATAACGCATAACGCATAACGCATAACGCATAACGCATAACGCATAACGCATAACGCATAACGCATAACGCATAACGCATAACGCATAACGCATAACGCATAACGCATAACGCATAACGCATAACGCATAACGCATAACGCATAACGCATAACGCATAACGCATAACGCATAACGCATAACGCATAACGCATAACGCATAACGCATAACGCATAACGCATAACGCATAACGCATAACGCATAACGCATAACGCATAACGCATAACGCATAACGCATAACGCATAACGCATAACGCATAACGCATAACGCATAACGCATAACGCATAACGCATAACGCATAACGCATAACGCATAACGCATAACGCATAACGCATAACGCATAACGCATAACGCATAACGCATAACGCATAACGCATAACGCATAACGCATAACGCATAACGCATAACGCATAACGCATAACGCATAACGCATAACGCATAACGCATTACGCATAACGCATAACGCATAACGCATAACGCATAACGCATAACGCATACCGCATGACGCATAACGTATGACGCATAACGCAAAGCCGATAACGCATAACGCATAACGGATAACGCACAACGCATAACCCATAACGCATTAACCATAACGCATAATACATAACGCATAATCCATAACGGATAACGCATAACCGATAACGCATAACGCAAAGCCGATAACGCATAACGCATAACGCATAACACATAGCGCATATCGCATAACGCATAACGCATAACGCATAACCCATAACGCATAACGCATAACGCATAACGCATAATGCATTACGCATAATCCATAACGGTTAACGCATAACCCATACCGCATGACGCATAACGCAAAGCCGATAACGCATAACGCATAACGCATAACGGATAACGTATGACGCATAACGCAAAGCCGATAACGCATAACGCATAACGCATAACGCAAAACGCATAATGCATAACGCATAATCCATAACAGATAACGCATAACCCATAACGCATAACGCAAAGCCGATAACGCATAACGCATAACGCATAACACATAGCGCATATCGCATAACGCATAACGCATAACCCATAACGGATAACGCATAACGCATAATGCATTACGCATAACCCATAACGGATAACGCATAACCCATAAAGCATAACGCATAACGCATAACGCAAAACGCAAAACGCATAACGCATATCGCATAACGCATAACGCATAACGCATAACGCATAACGCATAACGCACAACGCATAACGCATAACGCATAACGCATAACGCATAACGCATAACGCATAACGCATAACGCATAAGGCATAACGCATAACGCATAACGCATAACGCATAACGCATAACGCATAACCCATAACGCATAACGCATAACTCATAACGCATAACGCATAACGCATAACGCATAACGCATAACGCATAACCCATAACGCATAACACATAACGCGAAACGCATAACGCATAACTTATAATGCATTACGCATAATCCATAAGGGATAACGCATAACCCATAACGCATGACGCATAACGCAAAGCCGATAACGCATAACGCATAACGTATGACGCATAACGCAAAGCCGATAGCGCATAACGCATAACGCATAAAGCGTAACGCATAACGGGTAACGCACAACGCATAACTCATAACGCATTAACCATAACGCATAATACATAACGCATAATCCATAACGGATAACGCATAACCCATAACGCATAACGCAAAGCCGATAACGCATAACGCATTACGCACAACCCATAAAGCATAACGCATAACGCTTAACGCATAACGCATAACGCATAACGCATAACGCATAACGCATAACGCATAACGCATAACGCATAACGCATAACGCATAACGCATAACGCATAACGCATAACGCATAACGCATAACGCATAACGCATAACGCATAACGCATAACGCATAACGCATAACGCATAACGCATAACGCATAACGCATAACGCATAACGCATAACGCATAACGCATAACGCATAACGCATAACGCATAACGCATAACGCATAACGCATAACGCATAACGCATAACGCATAACGCATAACGCATAACGCATAACGCATAACGCATAACGCATAACGCATAACGCATAACGCATAACGCATAACGCATAACGCATAACGCATAACGCATAACGCATAACGCATAACGCATAACGCATAACGCATAACGCATAACGCATAACGCATAACGCATAACGCATAACGCATAACGCATAACGCATAACGCATAACGCATAACGCATAACGCATAACGCATAACGCATAACGCATAACGCATAACGCATAACGCATAACGCATAACGCATAACACATAACGCGAAACGCATAACGCATAACTTATAATGCATTACGCATAATCCATAACGGATAACGCATAACAAATAACGCATGACGCATAACGCAAAGCCGATAACGCATAACGCATAACGTATGACGCATAACGCAAAGCCGATAGCGCATAACGCATAACGCATAAAGCGTAACGCATAACGGGTAATGCACAACGCATAACTCATAACGCATTAACCATAACGCATAATACATAACGCATAATCCATAACGGATAACGCATAACGCAAAGCCGATAACGCATAACGCATTACGCATAACCCATAAAGCATAACGCATAACGCATAACGCAAAACGCATAACGCATATCGCATAACGCATAACGCATAACGGATAACGGATAACGCACAACGCATAACCCATAACGCATTAACCATAACGCTTAATACATAACGCATAATCCATAACGGATAACGCATAACCCATAACGCATAACGCAAAGCCGATAACGCATAACGCATTACGCACAACCCATAAAGCATAACGCATAACGCATAACGCAAAACGCATAACGCATATCGCATAACGCATAACGCATAACGAATAACGGATAACGCACAACGCATAACCCATAACTCATTAACCATAACGCATAATACATAACGCATAATCCATAACGGATAACGCATAACCCATAACGCATAACGCAAAGCCGATAACGCATAACGCATTACGCACAACCCATATAGCATAACGCATAACGCATAACGCAAAACGCATAACGCATATCGCATAACGCATAACGCATAACGCATAACGCATAACGCATAACGCATAACGCATAACGCATAACGCATAACGCATAACGCATAACGCATAACGCATAACGCATAACGCATAACGCATAACGCATAACGCATAACGCATAACGCATAACGCATAACGCATAACGCATAACGCATAACGCATAACGCATAACGCATAACGCATAACGCATAACGCATAACGCATAACGCATAACGCATAACGCATAACGCATAACGCATAACGCATAACGCATAACGCATAACGCATAACGCATAACGCATAACGCATAACGCATAACGCATAACGCATAACGCATAACGCATAACGCATAACGCATAACGCATAACGCATAACGCATAACGCATAACGCATAACGCATAACGCATAACGCATAACGCATAACGCATAACGCATAACGCATAACGCATAACGCATAACGCATAACGCATAACGCATAACGCATAACGCATAACGCATTACGCATAACGCATAACGCATAACGCATAACGCATAACGCATAACGCATACCGCATGACGCATAACGTATGACGCATAACGCAAAGCCGATAACGCATAACGCATAACGGATAACGCACAACGCATAACCCATAACGCATTAACCATAACGCATAATACATAACGCATAATCCATAACGGATAACGCATAACGCAAAGCCGATAACGCATAACACATAGCGCATATCGCATAACGCATAACGCATAACGCATAACCCATAACGCATAACGCATAACGCATAACGCATAATGCATTACGCATAATCCATAACGGTTAACGCATAACCCATACCGCATGACGCATAACGCAAAGCCGATAACGCATAACGCATAACGCATAACGGATAACGTATGACGCATAACGCAAAGCCGATAACGCATAACGCATAACGCATAACGCAAAACGCATAATGCATAACGCATAATCCATAACAGATAACGCATAACCCATAACGCATAACGCAAAGCCGATAACGCATAACGCATAACGCATAACACATAGCGCATATCGCATAACGCATAACGCATAACCCATAACGGATAACGCATAACGCATAATGCATTACGCATAACCCATAACGGATAACGCATAACCCATAAAGCATAACGCATAACGCATAACGCAAAACGCAAAACGCATAACGCATATCGCATAACGCATAACGCATAACGCATAACGCATAACGCACAACGCATAACGCATAACGCATAACGCATAACGCATAACGCATAACGCATAACGCATAACGCATAAGGCATAACGCATAACGCATAACGCATAACGCATAACGCATAACGCATAACGCATAACCCATAACGCATAACGCATAACTCATAACGCATAACGCATAACGCATAACGCATAACGCATAACGCATAACCCATAACGCATAACACATAACGCGAAACGCATAACGCATAACTTATAATGCATTACGCATAATCCATAAGGGATAACGCATAACCCATAACGCATGACGCATAACGCAAAGCCGATAACGCATAACGCATAACGTATGACGCATAACGCAAAGCCGATAGCGCATAACGCATAACGCATAAAGCGTAACGCATAACGGGTAACGCACAACGCATAACTCATAACGCATTAACCATAACGCATAATACATAACGCATAATCCATAACGGATAACGCATAACGCAAAGCCGATAACGCATAACGCATTACGCATAACCCATAAAGCATAACGCATAACGCATAACGCAAAACGCATAACGCATATCGCATAACGCATAACGCATAACGCATAACGGATAACGGATAACGCAAAACGCATAACCCATAACGCATTAACCATAACGCTTAATACATAACGCATAATCCATAACGGATAACGCATAACCCATAACGCATAACGCAAAGCCGATAACGCATAACGCATTACGCACAACCCATAAAGCATAACGCATAACGCATAACGCAAAACGCATAACGCATAACGCATAACGCATAACGCATAACGCATAACGCATAACGCATAACGCATAACGCATAAGGCATAACGCATAACGCATAACGCATAACGCATAACGCATAACGCATAACGCATAACGCATAACGCATAACTCATAACGCATAACGCATAACGCATAACGCATAACGCATAACGCATAACCCATAACGCATAACACATAACGCGAAACGCATAACGCATAACTTATAATGCATTACGCATAATCCATAAGGGATAACGCATAACCCATAACGCATGACGCATAACGCAAAGCCGATAACGCATAACGCATAACGTATGACGCATAACGCAAAGCCGATAGCGCATAACGCATAACGCATAAAGCGTAACGCATAACGGGTAACGCACAACGCATAACTCATAACGCATTAACCATAACGCATAATACATAACGCATAATCCATAACGGATAACGCATAACGCAAAGCCGATAACGCATAACGCATTACGCATAACCCATAAAGCATAACGCATAACGCATAACGCAAAACGCATAACGCATATCGCATAACGCATAACGCATAACGCATAACGGATAACGGATAACGCACAACGCATAACCCATAACGCATTAACCATAACGCTTAATACATAACGCATAATCCATAACGGATAACGCATAACCCATAATGCATAACGCAAAGCCGATAACGCATAACGCATTACGCACAACCCATAAAGCATAACGCATAACGCTTAACGCAAAACGCATAACGCATATCGCATAACGCATAACGCATAACGCATAACGCATAACGCATAACGCATAACGCATAACGCATAACGCATAACGCATAACGCATAACGCATAACGCATAACGCATAACGCATAACGCATAACGCATAACGCATAACGCATAACGCATAACGCATAACGCATAACGCATAACGCATAACGCATAACGCATAACGCATAACGCATAACGCATAACGCATAACGCATAACGCATAACGCATAACGCATAACGCATAACGCATAACGCATAACGCATAACGCATAACGCATAACGCATAACGCATAACGCATAACGCATAACGCATAACGCATAACGCATAACGCATAACGCATAACGCATAACGCATAACGCATAACGCATAACGCATAACGCATAACGCATAACGCATAACGCATAACGCATAACGCATAACGCATAACGCATAACGCATAACGCATAACGCATAACGCATAACGCATAACGCATAACGCATAACGCATAACGCATAACGCATAACGCATAACGCATAACGCATAACGCATAACGCATAACGCATAACGCATAACGCATAACGCATAACGCATAACGCATAACGCATAACGCATAACGCATAACGCATAACGCATAACGCATAACGCATAACGCATAACGCATAACGCATAACGCATTACGCATAACCCATAAAGCATAAAGCATAACGCATAACGCATAACGCATAACGGATAACGGATAACGCATAACCCATAACCCATACCGCATTACGCATTACGCATTACGCATAATGCATAACGCATAACGCATAATCCATAACGGATAACGCATAACCCATAACGCATAACGTAAAGCCGATAATGCATAACGCATAACGCATAACACATAACGCATAATGCAAAATTCATAACGCATAATGCATAACGCATAATCCATAACGGATAACGCATAACCCATAACGCATAACGCAAAGCCGATAACGCATAACGCATAAGGCATAACACATAGCGCATATCGCATAACGCATAACGCATAACGCATAACGCATAACGCATAACGCATAACGCATAACGCATAACGCATAACGCATAACGCATAACGCATAACGCATAACGCATAACGCATAACGCATAACGCATAACGCATAACGCATAACGCATAACGCATAACGCATAACGCATAACGCATAACGCATAACGCATAACGCATAACGCATAACGCATAACGCATAACGCATAACGCATAACGCATAACGCATAACGCATAACGCATAACGCATAACGCATAACGCATAACGCATAACGCATAACGCATAACGCATAACGCATAACGCATAACGCATAACGCATAACGCATAACGCATAACGCATAACGCATAACGCATAACGCATAACGCATAACGCATAACGCATAACGCATAACGCATAACGCATAACGCATAACGCATAACGCATAACGCATAACGCATAACGCATAACGCATAACGCATAACGCATAACGCATAACGCATAACGCATAACGCATAACGCATAACGCATAACGCATAACGCATAACGCATAACGCATAACGCATAACGCATAACGCATAACGCATAACGCATAACGCATAACGCATAACGCATAACGCATAACGCATAACGCATAACGCATAACGCATAACGCATAACGCATAACGCATAACGCATAACGCATAACGCATAACGCATAACGCATAACGCATAACGCATAACGCATAACGCATAACGCATAACGCATAACGCATAACGCATAACGCATAACGCATAACGCATAACGCATAACGCATAACGCATAACGCATAACGCATAACGCATAACGCATTACGCATAACCCATAAAGCATAAAGCATAACGCATAACGCATAACGCATAACGGATAACGGATAACGCATAACCCATAACCCATACCGCATTACGCATTACGCATTACGCATAATGCATAACGCATAACGCATAATCCATAACGGATAACGCATAACCCATAACGCATAACGTAAAGCCGATAATGCATAACGCATAACGCATAACACATAACGCATAATGCAAAATTCATAACGCATAATGCATAACGCATAATCCATAACGGATAACGCATAACCCATAACGCATAACGCAAAGCCGATAACGCATAACGCATAAGGCATAACACATAGCGCATATCGCATAACGCATAACGCATAACGCATAACGCATAACGCATAACGCATAACGCATAACGCATAACGCATAACGCATAACGCATAACGCATAACGCATAACGCATAACGCATAACGCATAACGCATAACGCATAACGCATAACGCATAACGCATAACGCATAACGCATAACGCATAACGCATAACGCATAACGCATAACGCATAACGCATAACGCATAACGCATAACGCATAACGCATAACGCATAACGCATAACGCATAACGCATAACGCATAACGCATAACGCATAACGCATAACGCATAACGCATAACGCATAACGCATAACGCATAACGCATAACGCATAACGCATAACGCATAACGCATAACGCATAACGCATAACGCATAACGCATAACGCATAACGCATAACGCATAACGCATAACGCATAACGCATAACGCATAACGCATAACGCATAACGCATAACGCATAACGCATAACGCATAACGCATAACGCATAACGCATAACGCATAACGCATAACGCATAACGCATAAGGCATAACGCATAACGCATAACGCATAACGCATAACGCATAACGCATAACGCATAACGCATAACGCATAACTCATAACGCATAACGCATAACGCATAACGCATAACGCATAACGCATAACCCATAACGCATAACGCATAACGGATAACGCATAACCCATAAAGCATAACGCATAACGCATAACGCAAAACGCAAAACGCATAACGCATATCGCATAACGCATAACGCATAACGCATAACGCATAACGCATAACGCACAACGCATAACGCATAACGCATAACGCATAACGCATAACGCATAACACATAACGCATAAGGCATAACGCATAACGCATAACGCATAACGCATAACGCATAACGCATAACGCATAACGCATAACGCATAACGCATAACGCATAACTCATAACGCATAACGCATAACGCATAACGCATAACGCATAACGCATAACGCATAACGCATAACGCATAACGCATAACGCATAACGCATAACGCATAACGCATAACGCACAACGCATAACGCATAACGCATAACGCATAACGCATAACACATAACGCATAAGGCATAACGCATAACGCATAACGCATAACGCATAACGCATAACGCATAACGCATAACGCATAACGCATAACGCATAACGCATAACTCATAACGCATAAC
Source organism: Lasioglossum baleicum (assembly GCF_051020765.1). NCBI lineage: Eukaryota > Metazoa > Arthropoda > Insecta > Hymenoptera > Halictidae > Lasioglossum > Lasioglossum baleicum. Next base: position 546,474 of record NW_027469105.1, on the reverse strand, counting down.
GCATAACGCATAACGCATAACGCATAACGCATAACCCATAACGCATAACGCATAACGGATAACGCATAACCCATAAAGCATAACGCATAACGCATAACGCAAAACGCAAAACGCATAACGCATATCGCATAACGCATAACGCATAACGCATAACGCATAACGCATAACGCATAACGCACAACGCATAACGCATAACGCATAACGCATAACGCATAACGCATAAGGCATAACGCATAACGCATAACGCATAACGCATAACGCATAACGCATAACGCATAACGCATAACGCATAACGCATAACGCATAACGCATAACGCATAACGCATAACGCATAACGCATAACGCATAACGCATTACGCATAACCCATAAAGCATAAAGCATAACGCATAACGCATAACGCATAACGGATAACGGATAACGCATAACCCATAACCCATACCGCATTACGCATTACGCATTACGCATAATGCATAACGCATAACGCATAATCCATAACGGATAACGCATAACCCATAACGCATAACGTAAAGCCGATAATGCATAACGCATAACGCATAACACATAACGCATAATGCAAAATTCATAACGCATAATGCATAACGCATAATCCATAACGGATAACGCATAACCCATAACGCATAACGCAAAGCCGATAACGCATAACGCATAAGGCATAACACATAGCGCATATCGCATAACGCATAACGCATAACGCATAACGCATAACGCATAACGCATAACGCATAACGCATAACGCATAACGCATAACGCATAACGCATAACGCATAACGCATAACGCATAACGCATAACGCATAACGCATAACGCATAACGCATAACGCATAACGCATAACGCATAACGCATAACGCATAACGCATAACGCATAACGCATAACGCATAACGCATAACGCATAACGCATAACGCATAACGCATAACGCATAACGCATAACGCATAACGCATAACGCATAACGCATAACGCATAACGCATAACGCATAACGCATAACGCATAACGCATAACGCATAACGCATAACGCATAACGCATAACGCATAACGCATAACGCATAACGCATAACGCATAACGCATAACGCATAACGCATAATGCATAACGCATAACGCATAACGCATAACGCATAAGGCATAACGCATAACGCATAACGCATAACGCATAACGCATAACGCATAACGCATAACGCATAACGCATAACTCATAACGCATAACGCATAACGCATAACGCATAACGCATAACGCATAACCCATAACGCATAACGCATAACGGATAACGCATAACCCATAAAGCATAACGCATAACGCATAACGCAAAACGCAAAACGCATAACGCATATCGCATAACGCATAACGCATAACGCATAACGCATAACGCATAACGCACAACGCATAACGCATAACGCATAACGCATAACGCATAACGCATAACACATAACGCATAAGGCATAACGCATAACGCATAACGCATAACGCATAACGCATAACGCATAACGCATAACGCATAACGCATAACGCATAACGCATAACTCATAACGCATAACGCATAACGCATAACGCATAACGCATAACGCATAACGCATAACGCATAACGCATAACGCATAACGCATAACGCATAACGCATAACGCATAACGCATAACGCATAACGCACAACGCATAACGCATAACGCATAACGCATAACGCATAACGCATAACACATAACGCATAAGGCATAACGCATAACGCATAACGCATAACGCATAACGCATAACGCATAACGCATAACGCATAACGCATAACGCATAACGCATAACGCATAACTCATAACGCATAACGCATAACGCATAACGCATAACGCATAACGCATAACCCATAACGCATAACGCATAACGGATAACGCATAACCCATAAAGCATAACGCATAACGCATAACGCAAAACGCAAAACGCATAACGCATATCGCATAACGCATAACGCATAACGCATAACGCATAACGCATAACGCATAACGCACAACGCATAACGCATAACGCATAACGCATAACGCATAACGCATAAGGCATAACGCATAACGCATAACGCATAACGCATAACGCATAACGCATAACGCATAACGCATAACGCATAACGCATAACGCATAACGCATAACGCATAACTCATAACGCATAACGCATAACGCATAACGCATAACGCATAACGCATAACCCATAACGCATAACACATAACGCGAAACGCATAACGCATAACTTATAATGCATTACGCATAATCCATAAGGGATAACGCATAACCCATAACGCATGACGCATAACGCAAAGCCGATAACGCATAACGCATAACGTATGACGCATAACGCAAAGCCGATAGCGCATAACGCATAACGCATAAAGCGTAACGCATAACGGGTAACGCACAACGCATAACTCATAACGCATTAACCATAACGCATAATACATAACGCATAATCCGTAACGGATAACGCATAACGCAAAGCCGATAACGCATAACGCATTACGCATAACCCATAAAGCATAACGCATAACGCATAACGCAAAACGCATAACGCATATCGCATAACGCATAACGCATAACGGATAACGGATAACGCACAACGCATAACCCATAACGCATTAACAATAACGCTTAATACATAACGCATAATCCATAACGGATAACGCATAACCCATAACGCATAACGCAAAGCCGATAACGCATAACGCATTACGCACAACCCATAAAGCATAACGCATAACGCATAACGCAAAACGCATAACGCATATCGCATAACGCATAACGCATAACGGATAACGGATAACGCACAACGCATAACCCATAACTCATTAACCATAACGCATAATACATAACGCATAATCCATAACGGATAACGCATAACCCATAACGCATAACGCAAAGCCGATAACGCATAACGCATTACGCACAACCCATAAAGCATAACGCATAACGCTTAACGCATAACGCATAACGCATAACGCATAACGCATAACGCATAACGCATAACGCATAACGCATAACGCATAACGCATAACGCATAACGCATAACGCATAACGCATAACGCATAACGCATAACGCATAACGCATAACGCATAACGCATAACGCATAACGCATAACGCATAACGCATAACGCATAACGCATAACGCATAACGCATAACGCATAACGCATAACGCATAACGCATAACGCATAACGCATAACGCATAACGCATAACGCATAACGCATAACGCATAACGCATAACGCATAACGCATAACGCATATCGCATAACGCATAACGCATAACGCATAACGCATAACGCATAACGCATAACGCATAACGCATAACGCATAACGCATAACGCATAACGCATAACGCATAACGCATAACACATAACGCGAAACGCATAACGCATAACTTATAATGCATTACGAATAATCCATAACGGATAACGCATAACCCATAACGCATGACGCATAACGCAAAGCCGATAACGCATAACGCATAACGTATGACGCATAACGCAAAGCCGATAGCGCATAACGCATAACGCATAAAGCGTAACGCATAACGGGTAATGCACAACGCATAACTCATAACGCATTAACCATAACGCATAATACATAACGCATAATCCATAACGGATAACGCATAACGCAAAGCCGATAACGCATAACGCATTACGCATAACCCATAAAGCATAACGCATAACGCATAACGCAAAACGCATAACGCATATCGCATAACGCATAACGCATAACGGATAACGGATAACGCACAACGCATAACCCATAACGCATTAACCATAACGCTTAATACATAACGCATAACGCATAACGCATAACGCATAACGCATAACGCATAACGCATAACGCATAACGCATAACGCATAACGCATAACGCATAACGCATAACGCATAACGCATAACGCATAACGCATAACGCATAACGCATAACGCATAACGCATAACGCATAACGCATAACGCATAACGCATAACGCATAACGCATAACGCATAACGCATAACGCATAACGCATAACGCATAACGCATAACGCATAACGCATAACGCATAACGCATAACGCATAACGCATAACGCATAACGCATAACGCATAACGCATAACGCATAACGCATAACGCATAACGCATAACGCATAACGCATAACGCATAACGCATAACGCATAACGCATAACGCATAACGCATAACGCATAACGCATAACGCATAACGCATAACGCATAACGCATAACGCATAACGCATAACGCATAACGCATAACGCATAACGCATAACGCATAACGCATAACGCATACCGCATGACGCATAACGTATGACGCATAACGCAAAGCCGATAACGCATAACGCATAACGGATAACGCACAACGCATAACCCATAACGCATTAACCATAACGCATAATACATAACGCATAATCCATAACCGATAACGCATAACGCAAAGCCGATAACGCATAACGCATAACGCATAACACATAGCGCATATCGCATAACGCATAACGCATAACGCATAACCCATAACGCATAACGCATAACGCATAATGCATTACGCATAATCCATAACGGTTAACGCATAACCCATACCGCATGACGCATAACGCAAAGCCGATAACGCATAACGCATAACGCATAACGGATAACGTATGACGCATAACGCAAAGCCGATAACGCATAACGCATAACGCATAACGCAAAACGCATAATGCATAACGCATAATCCATAACAGATAACGCATAACCCATAACGCATAACGCAAAGCCGATAACGCATAACGCATAACGCATAACACATAGCGCATATCGCATAACGCATAACGCATAACCCATAACGGATAACGCATAACGCATAATGCATTACGCATAACCCATAACGGATAACGCATAACCCATAAAGCATAACGCATAACGCATAACGCAAAACGCAAAACGCATAACGCATATCGCATAACGCATAACGCATAACGCATAACGCATAACGCATAACGCATAACGCACAACGCATAACGCATAACGCATAACGCATAACGCATAACGCATAACGCATAACGCATAACGCATAACGCATAAGGCATAACGCATAACGCATAACGCATAACGCATAACGCATAACCCATAACGCATAACGCATAACTCATAACGCATAACGCATAACGCATAACGCATAACGCATAACGCATAACGCATAACGCATAACGCATTACGCATAACCCATAAAGCATAAAGCATAACGCATAACGCATAACGCATAACGGATAACGGATAACGCATAACCCATAACCCATACCGCATTACGCATTACGCATTACGCATAATGCATAACGCATAACGCATAATCCATAACGGATAACGCATAACCCATAACGCATAACGTAAAGCCGATAATGCATAACGCATAACGCATAACACATAACGCATAATGCAAAATTCATAACGCATAATGCATAACGCATAATCCATAACGGATAACGCATAACCCATAACGCATAACGCAAAGCCGATAACGCATAACGCATAAGGCATAACACATAGCGCATATCGCATAACGCATAACGCATAACGCATAACGCATAACGCATAACGCATAACGCATAACGCATAACGCATAACGCATAACGCATAACGCATAACGCATAACGCATAACGCATAACGCATAACGCATAACGCATAACGCATAACGCATAACGCATAACGCATAACGCATAACGCATAACGCATAACGCATAACGCATAACGCATAACGCATAACGCATAACGCATAACGCATAACGCATAACGCATAACGCATAACGCATAACGCATAACGCATAACGCATAACGCATAACGCATAACGCATAACGCATAACGCATAACGCATAACGCATAACGCATAACGCATAACGCATAACGCATAACGCATAACGCATAACGCATAACGCATAACGCATAACGCATAACGCATAACGCATAACGCATAACGCATAACGCATAACGCATAACGCATAACGCATAACGCATAACGCATAACGCATAACGCATAACGCATAACGCATAAGGCATAACGCATAACGCATAACGCATAACGCATAACGCATAACGCATAACGCATAACGCATAACTCATAACGCATAACGCATAACGCATAACGCATAACGCATAACGCATAACCCATAACGCATAACGCATAACGGATAACGCATAACCCATAAAGCATAACGCATAACGCATAACGCAAAACGCAAAACGCATAACGCATATCGCATAACGCATAACGCATAACGCATAACGCATAACGCATAACGCATAACGCACAACGCATAACGCATAACGCATAACGCATAACGCATAACGCATAACACATAACACATAAGGCATAACGCATAACGCATAACGCATAACGCATAACGCATAACGCATAACGCATAACGCATAACGCATAACGCATAACGCATAACGCATAACTCATAACGCATAACGCATAACGCATAACGCATAACGCATAACGCATAACCCATAACGCATAACACATAACGCGAAACGCATAACGCATAACTTATAATGCATTACGCATAATCCATAAGGGATAACGCATAACCCATAACGCATGACGCATAACGCAAAGCCGATAACGCATAACGCATAACGTATGACGCATAACGCAAAGCCGATAGCGCATAACGCATAACGCATAAAGCGTAACGCATAACGGGTAACGCACAACGCATAACTCATAACGCATTAACCATAACGCATAATACATAACGCATAATCCATAACGGATAACGCATAACGCAAAGCCGATAACGCATAACGCATTACGCATAACCCATAAAGCATAACGCATAACGCATAACGCAAAACGCATAACGCATATCGCATAACGCATAACGCATAACGGATAACGGATAACGCACAACGCATAACCCATAACGCATTAACAATAACGCTTAATACATAACGCATAATCCATAACGGATAACGCATAACCCATAACGCATAACGCAAAGCCGATAACGCATAACGCATTACGCACAACCCATAAAGCATAACGCATAACGCATAACGCAAAACGCATAACGCATATCGCATAACGCATAACGCATAACGGATAACGGATAACGCACAACGCATAACCCATAACTCATTAACCATAACGCATAATACATAACGCATAATCCATAACGGATAACGCATAACCCATAACGCATAACGCAAAGCCGATAACGCATAACGCATTACGCACAACCCATAAAGCATAACGCATAACGCTTAACGCATAACGCATAACGCATAACGCATAACGCATAACGCATAACGCATAACGCATAACGCATAACGCATAACGCATAACGCATAACGCATAACGCATAACGCATAACGCATAACGCATAACGCATAACGCATAACACATAGCGCATATCGCATAACGCATAACGCATAACGCATAACCCATAACGCATAACGCATAACGCATAATGCATTACGCATAATCCATAACGGTTAACGCATAACCCATACCGCATGACGCATAACGCAAAGCCGATAACGCATAACGCATAACGCATAACGGATAACGTATGACGCATAACGCAAAGCCGATAACGCATAACGCATAACGCATAACGCAAAACGCATAATGCATAACGCATAATCCATAACAGATAACGCATAACCCATAACGCATAACGCAAAGCCGATAACGCATAACGCATAACGCATAACACATAGCGCATATCGCATAACGCATAACGCATAACCCATAACGGATAACGCATAACGCATAATGCATTACGCATAACCCATAACGGATAACGCATAACCCATAAAGCATAACGCATAACGCATAACGCAAAACGCAAAACGCATAACGCATATCGCATAACGCATAACGCATAACGCATAACGCATAACGCACAACGCATAACGCATAACGCATAACGCATAACGCATAACGCATAACGCATAACGCATAACGCATAACGCATAAGGCATAACGCATAACGCATAACGCATAACGCATAACGCATAACGCATAACCCATAACGCATAACGCATAACTCATAACGCATAACGCATAACGCATAACGCATAACGCATAACGCATAACCCATAACGCATAACACATAACGCGAAACGCATAACGCATAACTTATAATGCATTACGCATAATCCATAAGGGATAACGCATAACCCATAACGCATGACGCATAACGCAAAGCCGATAACGCATAACGCATAACGTATGACGCATAACGCAAAGCCGATAGCGCATAACGCATAACGCATAAAGCGTAACGCATAACGGGTAACGCACAACGCATAACTCATAACGCATTAACCATAACGCATAATACATAACGCATAATCCATAACGGATAACGCATAACGCAAAGCCGATAACGCATAACGCATTACGCATAACCCATAAAGCATAACGCATAACGCATAACGCAAAACGCATAACGCATATCGCATAACGCATAACGCATAACGCATAACGGATAACGGATAACGCACAACGCATAACCCATAACGCATTAACCATAACGCTTAATACATAACGCATAATCCATAACGGATAACGCATAACCCATAACGCATAACGCAAAGCCGATAACGCATAACGCATTACGCACAACCCATAAAGCATAACGCATAACGCATAACGCATAACGCAAAACGCATAACGCATAACGCATAACGCATAACGCATAACGCATAACGCATAACGCATAACGCATAACGCATAACGCATAAGGCATAACGCATAACGCATAACGCATAACGCATAACGCATAACGCATAACGCATAACGCATAACGCATAACTCATAACGCATAACGCATAACGCATAACGCATAACGCATAACGCATAACCCATAACGCATAACACATAACGCGAAACGCATAACGCATAACTTATAATGCATTACGCATAATCCATAAGGGATAACGCATAACCCATAACGCATGACGCATAACGCAAAGCCGATAACGCATAACGCATAACGTATGACGCATAACGCAAAGCCGATAGCGCATAACGCATAACGCATAAAGCGTAACGCATAACGGGTAACGCACAACGCATAACTCATAACGCATTAACCATAACGCATAATACATAACGCATAATCCATAACGGATAACGCATAACGCAAAGCCGATAACGCATAACGCATTACGCATAACCCATAAAGCATAACGCATAACGCATAACGCAAAACGCATAACGCATATCGCATAACGCATAACGCATAACGCATAACGGATAACGGATAACGCACAACGCATAACCCATAACGCATTAACCATAACGCTTAATACATAACGCATAATCCATAACGGATAACGCATAACCCATAATGCATAACGCAAAGCCGATAACGCATAACGCATTACGCACAACCCATAAAGCATAACGCATAACGCTTAACGCAAAACGCATAACGCATATCGCATAACGCATAACGCATAACGCATAACGCATAACGCATAACGCATAACGCATAACGCATAACGCATAACGCATAACGCATAACGCATAACGCATAACGCATAACGCATAACGCATAACGCATAACGCATAACGCATAACGCATAACGCATAACGCATAACGCATAACGCATAACGCATAACGCATAACGCATAACGCATAACGCATAACGCATAACGCATAACGCATAACGCATAACGCATAAGGCATAACGCATAACGCATAACGCATAACGCATAACGCATAACGCATAACGCATAACGCATAACGCATAACGCATAACGCATAACGCATAACGCATAACGCATAACGCATAACGCATAACGCATAACGCATAACGCATAACGCATAACGCATAACGCATAACGCATAACGCATAACGCATAACGCATAACGCATAACGCATAACGCATAACGCATAACGCATAACGCATAACGCATAACGCATAACGCATAACGCATAACGCATAACGCATAACGCATAACGCATAACGCATAACGCATAACGCATAACGCATAACGCATAACGCATAACGCATAACGCATAACGCATAACGCATAACGCATAACGCATAACGCATAACGCATTACGCACAACCCATAAAGCATAACGCATAACGCATAACGCAAAACGCATAACGCATATCGCATAACGCATAACGCATAACGGATAACGGATAACGCACAACGCATAACCCATAACTCATTAACCATAACGCATAATACATAACGCATAATCCATAACGGATAACGCATAACCCATAACGCATAACGCAAAGCCGATAACGCATAACGCATTACGCACAACCCATAAAGCATAACGCATAACGCTTAACGCATAACGCATAACGCATAACGCATAACGCATAACGCATAACGCATAACGCATAACGCATAACGCATAACGCATAACGCATAACGCATAACGCATAACGCATAACGCATAACGCATAACGCATAACGCATAACACATAGCGCATATCGCATAACGCATAACGCATAACGCATAACCCATAACGCATAACGCATAACGCATAATGCATTACGCATAATCCATAACGGTTAACGCATAACCCATACCGCATGACGCATAACGCAAAGCCGATAACGCATAACGCATAACGCATAACGGATATCGCATAACGCATAATGCATTACGCATAACCCATAACGGATAACGCATAACCCATAAAGCATAACGCATAACGCATAACGCAAAACGCAAAACGCATAACGCATATCGCATAACGCATAACGCATAACGCATAACGCATAACGCACAACGCATAACGCATAACGCATAACGCATAACGCATAACGCATAACGCATAACGCATAACGCATAACGCATAAGGCATAACGCATAACGCATAACGCATAACGCATAACGCATAACGCATAACCCATAACGCATAACGCATAACTCATAACGCATAACGCATAACGCATAACGCATAACGCATAACGCATAACCCATAACGCATAACACATAACGCGAAACGCATAACGCATAACTTATAATGCATTACGCATAATCCATAAGGGATAACGCATAACCCATAACGCATGACGCATAACGCAAAGCCGATAACGCATAACGTATGACGCATAACGCAAAGCCGATAGCGCATAACGCATAACGCATAAAGCGTAACGCATAACGGGTAACGCACAACGCATAACTCATAACGCATTAACCATAACGCATAATACATAACGCATAATCCATAACGGATAACGCATAACGCAAAGCCGATAACGCATAACGCATTACGCATAACCCATAAAGCATAACGCATAACGCATAACGCAAAACGCATAACGCATATCGCATAACGCATAACGCATAACGCATAACGGATAACGGATAACGCACAACGCATAACCCATAACGCATTAACCATAACGCTTAATACATAACGCATAATCCATAACGGATAACGCATAACCCATAACGCATAACGCAAAGCCGATAACGCATAACGCATTACGCACAACCCATAAAGCATAACGCATAACGCATAACGCAAAACGCATAACGCATAACGCATAACGCATAACGCATAACGCATAACGCATAACGCATAACGCATAACGCATAAGGCATAACGCATAACGCATAACGCATAACGCATAACGCATAACGCATAACGCATAACGCATAACGCATAACGCATAACGCATAACTCATAACGCATAACGCATAACGCATAACGCATAACGCATAACGCATAACCCATAACGCATAACACATAACGCGAAACGCATAACGCATAACTTATAATGCATTACGCATAATCCATAAGGGATAACGCATAACCCATAACGCATGACGCATAACGCAAAGCCGATAACGCATAACGCATAACGTATGACGCATAACGCAAAGCCGATAGCGCATAACGCATAACGCATAAAGCGTAACGCATAACGGGTAACGCACAACGCATAATACATAACGCATAATCCATAACGGATAACGCATAACGCAAAGCCGATAACGCATAACGCATTACGCATAACCCATAAAGCATAACGCATAACGCATAACGCAAAACGCATAACGCATATCGCATAACGCATAACGCATAACGCATAACGGATAACGGATAACGCACAACGCATAACCCATAACGCATTAACCATAACGCTTAATACATAACGCATAATCCATAACGGATAACGCATAACCCATAATGCATAACGCAAAGCCGATAACGCATAACGCATTACGCACAACCCATAAAGCATAACGCATAACGCTTAACGCAAAACGCATAACGCATATCGCATAACGCATAACGCATAACGCATAACGCATAACGCATAACGCATAACGCATAACGCATAACGCATAACGCATAACGCATAACGCATAACGCATAACGCATAACGCATAACGCATAACGCATAACGCATAACGCATAACGCATAACGCATAACGCATAACGCATAACGCATAACGCATAACGCATAACGCATAACGCATAACGCATAACGCATAACGCATAAGGCATAACGCATAACGCATAACGCATAACGCATAACGCATAACGCATAACGCATAACGCATAACGCATAACGCATAACGCATAACGCATAACGCATAACGCATAACGCATAACGCATAACGCATATCGCATAACGCATAACGCATAACGCATAACGCATAACGCATAACGCATAACGCATAACGCATAACGCATAACGCATAACGCATAACGCATAACGCATAACGCATAACGCATAACGCATAACGCATAACGCATAACGCATAACGCATAACGCATAACGCATAACGCATAACGCATAACGCATAACGCATTACGCACAACCCATAAAGCATAACGCATAACGCATAACGCAAAACGCATAACGCATATCGCATAACGCATAACGCATAACGGATAACGGATAACGCACAACGCATAACCCATAACTCATTAACCATAACGCATAATACATAACGCATAATCCATAACGGATAACGCATAACCCATAACGCATAACGCAAAGCCGATAACGCATAACGCATTACGCACAACCCATAAAGCATAACGCATAACGCTTAACGCATAACGCATAACGCATAACGCATAACGCATAACGCATAACGCATAACGCATAACGCATAACGCATAACGCATAACGCATAACGCATAACGCATAACGCATAACGCATAACGCATAACGCATAACGCATAACACATAGCGCATATCGCATAACGCATAACGCATAACGCATAACCCATAACGCATAACGCATAACGCATAATGCATTACGCATAATCCATAACGGTTAACGCATAACCCATACCGCATGACGCATAACGCAAAGCCGATAACGCATAACGCATAACGCATAACGGATAACGTATGACGCATAACGCAAAGCCGATAACGCATAACGCATTACGCACAACCCATAAAGCATAACGCATAACGCTTAACGCAAAACGCATAACGCATATCGCATAACGCATAACGCATAACGCATAACGCATAACGCATAACGCATAACGCATAACGCATAACGCATAACGCATAACGCATAACGCATAACGCATAACGCATAACGCATAACGCATAACGCATAAGGCATAACGCATAACGCATAACGCATAACGCATAACGCATAACGCATAACGCATAACGCATAACGCATAACGCATAACGCATAACGCATAACGCATAACGCATAACGCATAACGCATAACGCATAACGCATAACGCATAACGCATAACGCATAACGCATAACGCATAACGCATAACGCATAACGCATAACGCATAACGCATAACGCATAACGCATAACGCATAACGCATAACGCATAACGCATAACGCATAACGCATAACGCATAACGCATAACGCATAACGCATAACGCATAACGCATAACGCATAACGCATAACGCATAACGCATAACGCATAACGCATAACGCATAACGCATAACGCATAACGCATAACGCATAACGCATAACGCATAACGCATAACGCATAACGCATAACGCATTACGCATAACCCATAAAGCATAAAGCATAACGCATAACGCATAACGCATAACGGATAACGGATAACGCATAACCCATAACCCATACCGCATTACGCATTACGCATTACGCATAATGCATAACGCATAACGCATAATCCATAACGGATAACGCATAACCCATAACGCATAACGTAAAGCCGATAATGCATAACGCATAACGCATAACACATAACGCATAATGCAAAATTCATAACGCATAATGCATAACGCATAATCCATAACGGATAACGCATAACCCATAACGCATAACGCAAAGCCGATAACGCATAACGCATAAGGCATAACACATAGCGCATATCGCATAACGCATAACGCATAACGCATAACGCATAACGCATAACGCATAACGCATAACGCATAACGCATAACGCATAACGCATAACGCATAACGCATAACGCATAAAGCATTACGCATAACGCATAAGGCATAACGCATAACGCATAACGCATAACGCATAACGCATAACGCATAACCCATAACGCATAACGCATAACTCATAACGCATAACGCATAACGCATAACGCATAACGCATAACGCATAACGCATAACGCATAACGCATTACGCATAACCCATAAAGCATAAAGCATAACGCATAACGCATAACGCATAACGGATAACGGATAACGCATAACCCATAACCCATACCGCATTACGCATTACGCATTACGCATAATGCATAACGCATAACGCATAATCCATAACGGATAACGCATAACCCATAACGCATAACGTAAAGCCGATAATGCATAACGCATAACGCATAACACATAACGCATAATGCAAAATTCATAACGCATAATGCATAACGCATAATCCATAACGGATAACGCATAACCCATAACGCATAACGCAAAGCCGATAACGCATAACGCATAAGGCATAACACATAGCGCATATCGCATAACGCATAACGCATAACGCATAACGCATAACGCATAACGCATAACGCATAACGCATAACGCATAACGCATAACGCATAACGCATAACGCATAACGCATAACGCATAACGCATAACGCATAACGCATAACGCATAACGCATAACGCATAACGCATAACGCATAACGCATAACGCATAACGCATAACGCATAACGCATAACGCATAACGCATAACGCATAACGCATAACGCATAACGCATAACGCATAACGCATAACGCATAACGCATAACGCATAACGCATAACGCATAACGCATAACGCATAACGCATAACGCATAACGCATAACGCATAACGCATAACGCATAACGCATAACGCATAACGCATAACGCATAACGCATAACGCATAACGCATAACGCATAACGCATAACGCATAACGCATAACGCATAACGCATAACGCATAACGCATAAGGCATAACGCATAACGCATAACGCATAACGCATAAAAAATAACGCATAACGCATAACGCATAACGCATAACTCATAACGCATAACGCATAACGCATAACGCATAACGCATAACGCATATCCCATAACGCATAACGCATAACGGATAACGCATAACCCATAAAGCATAACGCATAACGCATAACGCAAAACGCAAAACGCATAACGCATATCGCATAACGCATAACGCATAACGCATAACGCATAACGCACAACGCATAACGCATAACGCATAACGCATAACGCATAACGCATAACACATAACGCATAAGGCATAACGCATAACGCATAACGCATAACGCATAACGCATAACGCATAACGCATAACGCATAACGCATAACGCATAACGCATAACTCATAACGCATAACGCATAACGCATAACGCATAACGCATAACGCATAACCCATAACGCATAACACATAACGCGAAACGCATAACGCATAACTTATAATGCATTACGCATAATCCATAAGGGATAACGCATAACCCATAACGCATGACGCATAACGCAAAGCCGATAACGCATAACGCATAACGTATGACGCATAACGCAAAGCCGATAGCGCATAACGCATAACGCATAAAGCGTAACGCATAACGGGTAACGCACAACGCATAACTCATAACGCATTAACCATAACGCATAATACATAACGCATAATCCATAACGGATAACGCATAACGCAAAGCCGATAACGCATAACGCATTACGCATAACCCATAAAGCATAACGCATAACGCATAACGCAAAACGCATAACGCATATCGCATAACGCATAACGCATAACGGATAACGGATAACGCACAACGCATAACCCATAACGCATTAACAATAACGCTTAATACATAACGCATAATCCATAACGGATAACGCATAACCCATAACGCATAACGCAAAGCCGATAACGCATAACGCATTACGCACAACCCATAAAGCATAACGCATAACGCATAACGCAAAACGCATAACGCATATCGCATAACGCATAACGCATAACGGATAACGGATAACGCACAACGCATAACCCATAACTCATTAACCATAACGCATAATACATAACGCATAATCCATAACGGATAACGCATAACCCATAACGCATAACGCAAAGCCGATAACGCATAACGCATTACGCACAACCCATAAAGCATAACGCATAACGCTTAACGCATAACGCATAACGCATAACGCATAACGCATAACGCATAACGCATAACGCATAACGCATAACGCATAACGCATAACGCATAACGCATAACGCATAACGCATAACGCATAACGCATAACGCATAACGCATAACGCATAACGCATAACGCATAACGCATAACGCATAACGCATAACGCATAACGCATAACACATAGCGCATATCGCATAACGCATAACGCATAACGCATAACCCATAACGCATAACGCATAACGCATAATGCATTACGCATAATCCATAACGGTTAACGCATAACCCATACCGCATGACGCATAACGCAAAGCCGATAACGCATAACGCATAACGCATAACGGATAACGTATGACGCATAACGCAAAGCCGATAACGCATAACGCATAACGCATAACGCAAAACGCATAATGCATAACGCATAATCCATAACAGATAACGCATAACCCATAACGCATAACGCAAAGCCGATAACGCATAACGCATAACGCATAACACATAGCGCATATCGCATAACGCATAACGCATAACCCATAACGGATAACGCATAACGCATAATGCATTACGCATAACCCATAACGGATAACGCATAACCCATAAAGCATAACGCATAACGCATAACGCAAAACGCAAAACGCATAACGCATATCGCATAACGCATAACGCATAACGCATAACGCATAACGCACAACGCATAACGCATAACGCATAACGCATAACGCATAACGCATAACGCATAACGCATAACGCATAACGCATAAGGCATAACGCATAACGCATAACGCATAACGCATAACGCATAACGCATAACCCATAACGCATAACGCATAACTCATAACGCATAACGCATAACGCATAACGCATAACGCATAACGCATAACCCATAACGCATAACACATAACGCGAAACGCATAACGCATAACTTATAATGCATTACGCATAATCCATAAGGGATAACGCATAACCCATAACGCATGACGCATAACGCAAAGCCGATAACGCATAACGCATAACGTATGACGCATAACGCAAAGCCGATAGCGCATAACGCATAACGCATAAAGCGTAACGCATAACGGGTAACGCACAACGCATAACTCATAACGCATTAACCATAACGCATAATACATAACGCATAATCCATAACGGATAACGCATAACGCAAAGCCGATAACGCATAACGCATTACGCATAACCCATAAAGCATAACGCATAACGCATAACGCAAAACGCATAACGCATATCGCATAACGCATAACGCATAACGCATAACGGATAACGGATAACGCACAACGCATAACCCATAACGCATTAACCATAACGCTTAATACATAACGCATAATCCATAACGGATAACGCATAACCCATAACGCATAACGCAAAGCCGATAACGCATAACGCATTACGCACAACCCATAAAGCATAACGCATAACGCATAACGCAAAACGCATAACGCATAACGCATAACGCATAACGCATAACGCATAACGCATAACGCATAACGCATAACGCATAAGGCATAACGCATAACGCATAACGCATAACGCATAACGCATAACGCATAACGCATAACGCATAACGCATAACTCATAACGCATAACGCATAACGCATAACGCATAACGCATAACGCATAACCCATAACGCATAACACATAACGCGAAACGCATAACGCATAACTTATAATGCATTACGCATAATCCATAAGGGATAACGCATAACCCATAACGCATGACGCATACCGCAAAGCCGATAACGCATAACGCATAACGTATGACGCATAACGCAAAGCCGATAGCGCATAACGCATAACGCATAAAGCGTAACGCATAACGGGTAACGCACAACGCATAACTCATAACGCATTAACCATAACGCATAATACATAACGCATAA
Source organism: Lasioglossum baleicum (assembly GCF_051020765.1). Taxonomy (NCBI): domain Eukaryota; kingdom Metazoa; phylum Arthropoda; class Insecta; order Hymenoptera; family Halictidae; genus Lasioglossum; species Lasioglossum baleicum. Next base: position 527,981 of record NW_027469105.1, on the reverse strand, counting down.
TCCATAACGGATAACGCATAACGCAAAGCCGATAACGCATAACGCATTACGCATAACCCATAAAGCATAACGCATAACGCATAACGCAAAACGCATAACGCATATCGCATAACGCATAACGCATAACGCATAACGGATAACGGATAACGCACAACGCATAACCCATAACGCATTAACCATAACGCTTAATACATAACGCATAATCCATAACGGATAACGCATAACCCATAATGCATAACGCAAAGCCGATAACGCATAACGCATTACGCACAACCCATAAAGCATAACGCTTAACGCAAAACGCATAACGCATATCGCATAACGCATAACGCATAACGCATAACGCATAACGCATAACGCATAACGCATAACGCATAACGCATAACGCATAACGCATAACGCATAACGCATAACGCATAACGCATAACGCATAACGCATAACGCATAACGCATAACGCATAACGCATAACGCATAACGCATAACGCATAACGCATAACGCATAACGCATAAGGCATAACGCATAACGCATAACGCATAACGCATAACGCATAACGCATAACGCATAACGCATAACGCATAACGCATAACGCATAACGCATAACCCATAACGCATAACGCATAACGCATAACGCATAACGCATAACGCATAACGCATAACGCATAACGCATAACGCATAACGCATAACGCATAACGCATAACGCATAACGCATAACGCATAACGCATAACGCATAACGCATAACGCATAACGCATAACGCATAACGCATAACGCATAACGCATAACGCATAACGCATAACGCATAACGCATAACGCATAACGCACAACCCATAAAGCATAACGCATAACGCATAACGCAAAACGCATAACGCATATCGCATAACGCATAACGCATAACGGATAACGGATAACGCACAACGCATAACCCATAACTCATTAACCATAACGCATAATACATAACGCATAATCCATAACGGATAACGCATAACCCATAACGCATAACGCAAAGCCGATAACGCATAACGCATTACGCACAACCCATAAAGCATAACGCATAACGCTTAACGCATAACGCATAACGCATAACGCATAACGCATAACGCATAACGCATAACGCATAACGCATAACGCATAACGCATAACGCATAACGCATAACGCATAACGCATAACGCATAACGCATAACGCATAACGCATAACACATAGCGCATATCGCATAACGCATAACGCATAACGCATAACCCATAACGCATAACGCATAACGCATAATGCATTACGCATAATCCATAACGGTTAACGCATAACCCATACCGCATGACGCATAACGCAAAGCCGATAACGCATAACGCATAACGCATAACGGATAACGTATGACGCATAACGCAAAGCCGATAACGCATAACGCATTACGCACAACCCATAAAGCATAACGCATAACGCTTAACGCAAAACGCATAACGCATATCGCATAACGCATAACGCATAACGCATAACGCATAACGCATAACGCATAACGCATAACGCATAACGCATAACGCATAACGCATAACGCATAACGCATAACGCATAACGCATAACGCATAACGCATAACGCATAACGCATAACGCATAACGCATAACGCATAACGCATAACGCATAACGCATAACGCATAACGCATAACGCATAACGCATAACGCATAACGCATAACGCATAACGCATAACGCATAACGCATAACGCATAACGCATAACGCATAACGCATAACGCATAACGCATAACGCATAACGCATAACGCATAACGCATAACGCATAACGCATAACGCATAACGCATAACGCATAACGCATAACGCATAACGCATAACGCATAACGCATAACGCATAACGCATAACGCATAACGCATAACGCATAACGCATAACGCATAACGCATAACGCATAACGCATAACGCATAACGCATAACGCATAACGCATAACGCATAACGCATAACGCATAACGCATAACGCATTACGCATAACCCATAAAGCATAAAGCATAACGCATAACGCATAACGCATAACGGATAACGGATAACGCATAACCCATAACCCATACCGCATTACGCATTACGCATTACGCATAATGCATAACGCATAACGCATAATCCATAACGGATAACGCATAACCCATAACGCATAACGTAAAGCCGATAATGCATAACGCATAACGCATAACACATAACGCATAATGCAAAATTCATAACGCATAATGCATAACGCATAATCCATAACGGATAACGCATAACCCATAACGCATAACGCAAAGCCGATAACGCATAACGCATAAGGCATAACACATAGCGCATATCGCATAACGCATAACGCATAACGCATAACGCATAACGCATAACGCATAACGCATAACGCATAACGCATAACGCATAACGCATAACGCATAACGCATAACGCATAACGCATAACGCATAACGCATAACGCATAACGCATAACGCATAAGGCATAACGCATAACGCATAACGCATAACGCATAACGCATAACGCATAACCCATAACGCATAACGCATAACTCATAACGCATAACGCATAACGCATAACGCATAACGCATAACGCATAACGCATAACGCATAACGCATTACGCATAACCCATAAAGCATAAAGCATAACGCATAACGCATAACGCATAACGGATAACGGATAACGCATAACCCATAACCCATACCGCATTACGCATTACGCATTACGCATAATGCATAACGCATAACGCATAATCCATAACGGATAACGCATAACCCATAACGCATAACGTAAAGCCGATAATGCATAACGCATAACGCATAACACATAACGCATAATGCAAAATTCATAACGCATAATGCATAACGCATAATCCATAACGGATAACGCATAACCCATAACGCATAACGCAAAGCCGATAACGCATAACGCATAAGGCATAACACATAGCGCATATCGCATAACGCATAACGCATAACGCATAACGCATAACGCATAACGCATAACGCATAACGCATAACGCATAACGCATAACGCATAACGCATAACGCATAACGCATAACGCATAACGCATAACGCATAACGCATAACGCATAACGCATAACGCATAACGCATAACGCATAACGCATAACGCATAACGCATAACGCATAACGCATAACGCATAACGCATAACGCATAACGCATAACGCATAACGCATAACGCATAACGCATAACGCATAACGCATAACGCATAACGCATAACGCATAACGCATAACGCATAACGCATAACGCATAACGCATAACGCATAACGCATAACGCATAACGCATAACGCATAACGCATAACGCATAACGCATAACGCATAACGCATAACGCATAACGCATAACGCATAACGCATAACGCATAAGGCATAACGCATAACGCATAACGCATAACGCATAAAAAATAACGCATAACGCATAACGCATAACGCATAACTCATAACGCATAACGCATAACGCATAACGCATAACGCATAACGCATATCCCATAACGCATAACGCATAACGGATAACGCATAACCCATAAAGCATAACGCATAACGCATAACGCAAAACGCAAAACGCATAACGCATATCGCATAACGCATAACGCATAACGCATAACGCATAACGCATAACGCACAACGCATAACGCATAACGCATAACGCATAACGCATAACGCATAACACATAACGCATAACGCATAACGCATAACGCATAACGCATAACGCATAACGCATAACGCATAACGCATAACGCATAACGCATAACGCATAACTCATAACGCATAACGCATAACGCATAACGCATAACGCATAACGCATAACCCATAACGCATAACACATAACGCGAAACGCATAACGCATAACTTATAATGCATTACGCATAATCCATAAGGGATAACGCATAACCCATAACGCATGACGCATAACGCAAAGCCGATAACGCATAACGCATAACGTATGACGCATAACGCAAAGCCGATAGCGCATAACGCATAACGCATAAAGCGTAACGCATAACGGGTAACGCACAACGCATAACTCATAACGCATTAACCATAACGCATAATACATAACGCATAATCCATAACGGATAACGCATAACGCAAAGCCGATAACGCATAACGCATTACGCATAACCCATAAAGCATAACGCATAACGCATAACGCAAAACGCATAACGCATATCGCATAACGCATAACGCATAACGGATAACGGATAACGCACAACGCATAACCCATAACGCATTAACAATAACGCTTAATACATAACGCATAATCCATAACGGATAACGCATAACCCATAACGCATAACGCAAAGCCGATAACGCATAACGCATTACGCACAACCCATAAAGCATAACGCATAACGCATAACGCAAAACGCATAACGCATATCGCATAACGCATAACGCATAACGGATAACGGATAACGCACAACGCATAACCCATAACTCATTAACCATAACGCATAATACATAACGCATAATCCATAACGGATAACGCATAACCCATAACGCATAACGCAAAGCCGATAACGCATAACGCATTACGCACAACCCATAAAGCATAACGCATAACGCTTAACGCATAACGCATAACGCATAACGCATAACGCATAACGCATAACGCATAACGCATAACGCATAACGCATAACGCATAACGCATAACGCATAACGCATAACGCATAACGCATAACGCATAACGCATAACGCATAACGCATAACGCATAACGCATAACGCATAACGCATAACGCATAACGCATAACGCATAACGCATAACGCATAACACATAGCGCATATCGCATAACGCATAACGCATAACGCATAACCCATAACGCATAACGCATAACGCATAATGCATTACGCATAATCCATAACGGTTAACGCATAACCCATACCGCATGACGCATAACGCAAAGCCGATAACGCATAACGCATAACGCATAACGGATAACGTATGACGCATAACGCAAAGCCGATAACGCATAACGCATAACGCATAACGCAAAACGCATAATGCATAACGCATAATCCATAACAGATAACGCATAACCCATAACGCATAACGCAAAGCCGATAACGCATAACGCATAACGCATAACACATAGCGCATATCGCATAACGCATAACGCATAACCCATAACGGATAACGCATAACGCATAATGCATTACGCATAACCCATAACGGATAACGCATAACCCATAAAGCATAACGCATAACGCATAACGCAAAACGCAAAACGCATAACGCATATCGCATAACGCATAACGCATAACGCATAACGCATAACGCACAACGCATAACGCATAACGCATAACGCATAACGCATAACGCATAACGCATAACGCATAACGCATAACGCATAAGGCATAACGCATAACGCATAACGCATAACGCATAACGCATAACGCATAACCCATAACGCATAACGCATAACTCATAACGCATAACGCATAACGCATAACGCATAACGCATAACGCATAACGCATAACCCATAACGCATAACACATAACGCGAAACGCATAACGCATAACTTATAATGCATTACGCATAATCCATAAGGGATAACGCATAACCCATAACGCATGACGCATAACGCAAAGCCGATAACGCATAACGCATAACGTATGACGCATAACGCAAAGCCGATAGCGCATAACGCATAACGCATAAAGCGTAACGCATAACGGGTAACGCACAACGCATAACTCATAACGCATTAACCATAACGCATAATACATAACGCATAATCCATAACGGATAACGCATAACGCAAAGCCGATAACGCATAACGCATTACGCATAACCCATAAAGCATAACGCATAACGCATAACGCAAAACGCATAACGCATATCGCATAACGCATAACGCATAACGCATAACGGATAACGGATAACGCACAACGCATAACCCATAACGCATTAACCATAACGCTTAATACATAACGCATAATCCATAACGGATAACGCATAACCCATAACGCATAACGCAAAGCCGATAACGCATAACGCATTACGCACAACCCATAAAGCATAACGCATAACGCATAACGCAAAACGCATAACGCATAACGCATAACGCATAACGCATAACGCATAACGCATAACGCATAACGCATAACGCATAAGGCATAACGCATAACGCATAACGCATAACGCATAACGCATAACGCATAACGCATAACGCATAACGCATAACTCATAACGCATAACGCATAACGCATAACGCATAACGCATAACGCATAACCCATAACGCATAACACATAACGCGAAACGCATAACGCATAACTTATAATGCATTACGCATAATCCATAAGGGATAACGCATAACCCATAACGCATGACGCATAACGCAAAGCCGATAACGCATAACGCATAACGTATGACGCATAACGCAAAGCCGATAGCGCATAACGCATAACGCATAAAGCGTAACGCATAACGGGTAACGCACAACGCATAACTCATAACGCATTAACCATAACGCATAATACATAACGCATAATCCATAACGGATAACGCATAACGCAAAGCCGATAACGCATAACGCATTACGCATAACCCATAAAGCATAACGCATAACGCATAACGCAAAACGCATAACGCATATCGCATAACGCATAACGCATAACGCATAACGGATAACGGATAACGCACAACGCATAACCCATAACGCATTAACCATAACGCTTAATACATAACGCATAATCCATAACGGATAACGCATAACCCATAATGCATAACGCAAAGCCGATAACGCATAACGCATTACGCACAACCCATAAAGCATAACGCATAACGCTTAACGCAAAACGCATAACGCATATCGCATAACGCATAACGCATAACGCATAACGCATAACGCATAACGCATAACGCATAACGCATAACGCATAACGCATAACGCATAACGCATAACGCATAACGCATAACGCATAACGCATAACGCATAACGCATAACGCATAACGCATAACGCATAACGCATAACGCATAACGCATAACGCATAACGCATAACGCATAACGCATAACGCATAACGCATAAGGCATAACGCATAACGCATAACGCATAACGCATAACGCATAACGCATAACGCATAACGCATAACGCATAACGCATAACGCATAACGCATAACGCATAACGCATAACGCATAACGCATAACGCATAACGCATAACGCATAACGCATAACGCATAACGCATAACGCATAACGCATAACGCATAACGCATAACGCATAACGCATAACGCATAACGCATAACGCATAACGCATAACGCATAACGCATAACGCATAACGCATAACGCATAACGCATAACGCATAACGCATAACGCATAACGCATAACGCATAACGCATAACGCATAACGCATAACGCATAACGCATAACGCATAACGCATAACGCATAACGCATAACGCATAACGCATAACGCATAACGCATAACGCATAACGCATAACGCATAACGCATAACGCATAACGCATAACGCATAACGCATAACGCATAACGCATAACGCATTACGCATAACCCATAAAGCATAAAGCATAACGCATAACGCATAACGCATAACGGATAACGGATAACGCATAACCCATAACCCATACCGCATTACGCATTACGCATTACGCATAATGCATAACGCATAACGCATAATCCATAACGGATAACGCATAACCCATAACGCATAACGTAAAGCCGATAATGCATAACGCATAACGCATAACACATAACGCATAATGCAAAATTCATAACGCATAATGCATAACGCATAATCCATAACGGATAACGCATAACCCATAACGCATAACGCAAAGCCGATAACGCATAACGCATAAGGCATAACACATAGCGCATATCGCATAACGCATAACGCATAACGCATAACGCATAACGCATAACGCATAACGCATAACGCATAACGCATAACGCATAACGCATAACGCATAACGCATAACGCATAACGCATAACGCATAACGCATAACGCATAACGCATAACGCATAACGCATAACGCATAACGCATAACGCATAACGCATAACGCATAACGCATAACGCATAACGCATAACGCATAACGCATAACGCATAACGCATAACGCATAACGCATAACGCATAACGCATAACGCATAACGCATAACGCATAACGCATAACGCATAACGCATAACGCATAACGCATAACGCATAACGCATAACGCATAACGCATAACGCATAACGCATAACGCATAACGCATAACGCATAACGCATAACGCATAACGCATAACGCATAACGCATAACGCATAACGCATAACGCATAACGCATAACGCATAACGCATAACGCATAACGCATAACGGATAACGGATAACGCACAACGCATAACGCATAACGCATAACGCATAACGCATAACGCATAACCCATAAAGCATAACGCATAACGCATAACGCAAAACGCATAACGCATATCGCATAACGTATAACGCATAACGCATAACGCATAACGCATAACGCATAACGCATAACGCATAACGCATAACGCATAACGCATAACCCATAAAGCATAACGCATAACGCATAACGCAAAACGCATAACGCATATCGCATAACGCATAACGCATAACGCATAACGCATAACGCATAACGCATAACGCATAACGCATAACGCATAACGCATAACGCATAACGCATAACGCATAACGCATAACGCATAACGCATAACGCATAACGCATAACGCATAACGCATAACGCATAACGCATAACGCATAACGCATAACGGATAACGGATAACGCACAACGCATAACCCATAACGCATTAACCATAACGCTTAATACATAACGCATAATCCATAACGGATAACGCATAACCCATAACGCATAACGCAAAGCCGATAACGCATAACGCATTACGCACAACCCATAAAGCATAACGCATAACGCATAACGCAAAACGCATAACGCATATCGCATAACGCATAACGCATAACGGATAACGGATAACGCACAACGCATAACCCATAACTCATTAACCATAACGCATAATACATAACGCATAATCCATAACGGATAACGCATAACCCATAACGCATAACGCAAAGCCGATAACGCATAACGCATTACGCACAACCCATACAGCATAACGCATAACGCTTAACGCAAAACGCATAACGCATATCGCATAACGCATAACGCATAACGCATAACGCATAACGCATAACGCATAACGCATAACGCATAACGCATAACGCATAACGCATAACGCATAACGCATAACGCATAACGCATAACGCATAACGCATAACGCATAACGCATAACGCATAACGCATAACGCATAACGCATAACGCATAACGCATAACGCATAACGCATAACGCATAACGCATAACGCATAACGCATAACGCATAACGCATAACGCATAACGCATAACGCATAACGCATAACGCATAACGCATAACGCATAACGCATAACGCATAACGCATAACGCATAACGCATAACGCATAACGCATAACGCATAACGCATAACGCATAACGCATAACGCATAACGCATAACGCATAACGCATAACGCATAACGCATAACGCATAACGCATAACGCATAACGCATAACGCATAACGCATAACGCATAACGCATAACGCATAACGCATAACGCATAACGCATAACGCATAACGCATAACGCATAACGCATAACGCATAACGCATAACGCATAACGCATAACGCATAACGCATAACGCATAACGCATAACGCATAACGCATAACGCATAACGCATAACGCATAACGCATAACGCATAACGCATAACGCATAACGCATAACGCATAACGCATAACGCATAACGCATAACGCATAACGCATGACGCATAACCCATAACGCATAACGCATAACGCAAAACGCATAATGCATAACGCATAATCCATAACAGATAACGCATAACCCATAACGCATAACGCAAAGCCGATAACGCATAACGCATAACGCATAACACATAGCGCATATCGCATAACGCATAACGCATAACCCATAACGGATAACGCTCAACGCATAACCCATAACGCATAATACATAACGCATAATCCATAACGGATAACGCATAACCCATAACGCATAACGCAAAGCCGATAACGCATTACGCATAACCCATAAAGCATAACGCATAACGCATAACGCATAGCGCATAACGCAAAACGCAAAACGCATAACGCATATCGCATAACGCATAACGCATAACGAATAACGGATAACGCACAACGCATAACCCATAACTCATTAACCATAATGCATAATACATAACGCATAATCCATAACGGATAACGCATAACCCATAACGCATAACGCAAAGCCGATAACGCATAACGCATTACGCACAACCCATATAGCATAACGCATAACGCATAACGCAAAACGCATAACGCATATCGCATAACGCATAACGCATAACGCATAACGCATAACGCATAACGCATAACGCATAACGCATAACGCATAACGCATAACGCATAACGCATAACGCATAACGCATAACGCATAACGCATAACGCATAACGCATAACGCATAACGCATAACGCATAACGCATAACGCATAACGCATAACGCATAACGCATAACGCATAACGCATAACGCATAACGCATAACGCATAACGCATAACGCATAACGCATAACGCATAACGCATAACGCATAACGCATAACGCATAACGCATAACGCATAACGCATAACGCATAACGCATAACGCATAACGCATAACGCATAACGCATACCGCATGACGCATAACGTATGACGCATAACGCAAAGCCGATAACGCATAACGCATAACGGATAACGCACAACGCATAACCCATAACGCATTAACCATAACGCATAATACATAACGCATAATCCATAACGGATAACGCATCACCCATAACGCATAACGCAAAGCCGATAACGCATAACGCATAACGCATAACACATAGCGCATATCGCATAACGCATAACGCATAACGCATAACCCATAACGCATAACGCATAACGCATAATGCATTACGCATAATCCATAACGGTTAACGCATAACCCATACCGCATGACGCATAACGCAAAGCCGATAACGCATAACGCATAACGCATAACGCATAACGTATGACGCATAACGCAAAGCCGATAACGCATAACGCATAACGCATAACGCAAAACGCATAATGCATAACGCATAATCCATAACAGATAACGCATAACCCATAACGCATAACGCAAAGCCGATAACGCATAACGCATAACGCATAACACATAGCGCATATCGCATAACGCATAACCCATAACGGATAACGCATAACGCATAATGCATTACGCATAACCCATAACGGATAACGCATAACCCATAAAGCATAACGCATAACGCATAACGCAAAACGCAAAACGCATAACGCATATCGCATAACGCATAACGCATAACGCATAACGCATAACGCACAACGCATAACGCATAACGCATAACGCATAACGCATAACGCATAACGCATAACGCATAACGCATAACGCATAACGCATAACGCATAACGCATAACGCATAACGCATAACTCATAACGCATAACGCATAACGCATAACGCATAACGCATAACGCATAACGCATAACGCATAACCCATAACGCATAACACATAACGCGAAACGCATAACGCATAACTTATAATGCATTACGCATAATCCATAAGGGATAACGCATAACCCATAACGCATGACGCATAACGCAAAGCCGATAACGCATAACGCATAACGTATGACGCATAACGCAAAGCCGATAGCGCATAACGCATAACGCATAAAGCGTAACGCATAACGGGTAACGCACAACGCATAACTCATAACGCATTAACCATAACGCATAATACATAACGCATAATCCATAACGGATAACGCATAACGCAAAGCCGATAACGCATAACGCATTACGCATAACCCATAAAGCATAACGCATAACGCATAACGCAAAACGCATAACGCATATCGCATAACGCATAACGCATAACGCATAACGGATAACGGATAACGCACAACGCATAACCCATAACGCATTAACCATAACGCTTAATACATAACGCATAATCCATAACGGATAACGCATAACCCATAACGCATAACGCAAAGCCGATAACGCATAACGCGTTACGCACAACCCATAAAGCATAACGCATAACGCATAACGCAAAACGCATAACGCATATCGCATAACGCATAACGCATAACGGATAACGGATAACGCACAACGCATAACCCATAACTCATTAACCATAACGCATAATACATAACGCATAATCCATAACGGATAACGCATAACCCATAACGCATAACGCAAAGCCGATAACGCATAACGCATTACGCACAACCCATAAAGCATAACGCATAACGCTTAACGCAAAACGCATAACGCATATCGCATAACGCATAACGCATAACGCATAACGCATAACGCATAACGCATAACGCATAACGCATAACGCATAACGCATAACGCATAACGCATAACGCATAACGCATAACGCATAACGCATAACGCATAACGCATAACGCATAACGCATAACGCATAACGCATAACGCATAACGCATAACGCATAACGCATAACGCATAACGCATAACGCATAACGCATAACGCATAACGCATAACGCATAACGCATAACGCATAACGCATAACGCATAACGCATAACGCATAACGCATAACGCATAACGCATAACGCATAACGCATAACGCATAACGCATAACGCATAACGCATAACGCATAACGCATAACGCATAACGCATAACGCATAACGCATAACGCATAACGCATAACGCATAACGCATAACGCATAACGCATAACGCATAACGCATAACGCATAACGCATAACGCATAACGCATAACGCATAACGCATAACGCATAACGCATAACGCATAACGCATAACGCATAACGCATAACGCATAACGCATAACGCATTACGCATAACCCATAAAGCATAAAGCATAACGCATAACGCATAACGCATAACGGATAACGGATAACGCATAACGCATAACGCATAACGCATAACGCATAACGCATAACGCATAACGCATAACGCATAACGCATAACGCATAACGCATAACGCATAACGCACAACGCATAACGCATAACGCATAACGCATAACGCATAACGCATAACGCATAAGGCATAACGCATAACGCATAACGCATAACGCATAACGTATAACGCATAACGCATAACGCATAACGCATAACTCATAACGCATAACGCATAACGCATAACGCATAACGCATAACGCATAACGCATAACGCATAACCCATAACGCATAACACATAACGCGAAACGCATAACGCATAACTTATAATGCATTACGCATAATCCATAAGGGATAACGCATAACCCATAACGCATGACGCATAACGCAAAGCCGATAACGCATAACGCATAACGTATGACGCATAACGCAAAGCCGATAGCGCATAACGCATAACGCATAAAGCGTAACGCATAACGGGTAACGCACAACGCATAACTCATAACGCATTAACCATAACGCATAATACATAACGCATAATCCATAACGGATAACGCATAACGCAAAGCCGATAACGCATAACGCATTACGCATAACCCATAAAGCATAACGCATAACGCATAACGCAAAACGCATAACGCATATCGCATAACGCATAACGCATAACGCATAACGGATAACGGATAACGCACAACGCATAACCCATAACGCATTAACCATAACGCTTAATACATAACGCATAATCCATAACGGATAACGCATAACCCATAACGCATAACGCAAAGCCGATAACGCATAACGCATTACGCACAACCCATAAAGCATAACGCATAACGCATAACGCAAAACGCATAACGCATATCGCATAACGCATAACGCATAACGGATAACGGATAACGCACAACGCATAACCCATAACTCATTAACCATAACGCATAATACATAACGCATAATCCATAACGGATAACGCATAACCCATAACGCATAACGCAAAGCCGATAACGCATAACGCATTACGCACAACCCATAAAGCATAACGCATAACGCTTAACGCAAAACGCATAACGCATATCGCATTACGCACAACCCATAAAGCATAACGCATAACGCATAACGCATAACGCATAACGCATAACGCATAACGCATAACGCATAACGCATAACGCATAACGCATAACGCATAACGCATAACGCATAACGCATAACGCATAACGCATAACGCATAACGCATAACGCATAACGCATAACGCATAACGCATAACGCATAACGCATAACGCATAACGCATAACGCATAACGCATAACGCATAACGCATAACGCATAACGCATAACGCATAACGGATAACGGATAACGCACAACGCATAACCCATAACTCATTAACCATAACGCATAATACATAACGCATAATCCATAACGGATAACGCATAACCCATAACGCATAACCCATAACTCACTAACCATAACGCATAACGCCTAACTCATATCCTACAAAGCATAACGCATAACGCATAACGCATAACGCATAACGCATAACGCATAACGCATAACGCATAACGCATAACGCATAACGCATAACGCATAACGCATAACGCATAACGCATAACGCATAACGCATAACGCATAACGCATAACGCATAACGCATAACGCATAACGCATAACGCATAACGCATAACGCATAACGCATAACGCATAACGCATAACGCATAACGCATAACGCATAACGCATAACGCATAACGCATAACGCATAACGCATAACGCATAACGCATAACGCATAACGCATAACGCATAACGCATAACGCATAACGCATAACGCATAACGCATAACGCATAACGCATAACGCATAACGCATAACGCATAACGCATAACGCATAACGCATAACGCATAACGCATAACGCATAACGCATAACGCATAACGCATAACGCATAACGCATAACGCATAACGCATAACGCATAACGCATAACGCATAACGCATAACGCATAACGCATAACGCATAACGCATAACGCATAACGCATAACGCATAACGCATAACGCATAACGCATAACGCATAACGCATAACGCATAACGCATGACGCATAACGCATAACGCATAACGCATAACGCATAACGCAAAACGCATAACGCATAACGCATAACGCATAACGCATAACGCATAACGCATAACGCATAACGCATAACGCATAACGCATAACGCATAACGCATAACGCATAACGCATAACGCATAACGCATAACGCATAACGCATAACGCATAACGCATAACGCATAACGCATAACGCATAACGCATAACGCATAACGCATAACGCATAACGCATAACGCATAACGCATAACGCATAACGCATAACGCATAACGCATAACGCATAACGCATAACGCATAACGCATAACGCATAACGCATTACGCATAACCCATAAAGCATAAAGCATAACGCATAACGCATAACGCATAACGGATAACGGATAACGCATAACGCATAACGCATAACGCATAACGCATAACGCATAACGCATAACGCATAACGCATAACGCATAACGCATAACGCATAACGCATAACGCATAACGCATAACGCATAACGCATAACGCATAACGCATAACGCATAACGCATAACGCATAACGCATAACGCATAACGCATAACGCATAACGCATAACGCATAACGCATAACGCATAACGCATAACGCATAACGCATAACGCATAACGCATAACGCATAACGCATAACGCATAACGCATAACGCAAAACGCATAACGCATAACGCATAACGCATAACGCATAACGCATAACGCATAACGCATAACGCATAACGCATAACGCATAACGCATAACGCATAACGCATAACGCATAACGCATAACGCATAACGCATAACGCATAACGCATAACGCATAACGCATGACGCATAACGCATAACGCATAACGCATAACGCATAACGCAAAACGCATAACGCATAACGCATAACGCATAACGCATAACGCATAACGCATAACGCATAACGCATAACGCATAACGCATAACGCATAACGCATAACGCATAACGCATAACGCATAACGCATAACGCATAACGCATAACGCATAACGCATAACGCATAACGCATAATGCATAACGCATAACGCATAACGCATAACGCATAACGCATAACGCATAACGCATAACGCATAACCCATAACGCATAACGCATAACGCATAACGCATAACGCATAACGCATAACGCATAACGCATAACGCATAACGCATAACGGATAACGGATAACGCACAACGCATAACCCATAACTCATTAACCATAACGCATAATACATAACGCATAATCCATAACGGATAACGCATAACCCATAACGCATAACCCATAACTCATTAACCATAACGCATAACGCCTAACTCATATCCTACAAAGCATAACGCATAACGCATAACGCATAACGCATAACGCATAACGCATAACGCATAACGCATAACGCATAACGCATAACGCATAACGCATAACGCATAACGCATGACGCATGACGCATAACGCATAACGCATAACGCATAACGCAAAACGCATAACGCATAACGCATAACGCATAACGCATAACGCATAACGCATAACGCATAACGCATAACGCATAACGCATAACGCATAACGCATAACGCATAACGCATAACGCATAACGCATAACGCATAACGCATAACGCATAACGCATAACGCATAACGCATAACGCATAACGCATAACGCATAACGCATAACGCATAACGCATAACGCATAACGCATAACGCATAACGCATAACGCATAACGCATAACGCATAACGCATAACGCATAACGCATAACGCATAACGCATAACGCATAACGCATAACGCATAACGCATAACGCATAATGCATCACGCATAATCCATAACGGATAACGCATAACCCATAACGCATGACGCATAACGCATAACACATAGCGCATATCGCATAACGCATAACGCATAACGCATAACCCATAACGCATAACGCATAACGCATAATGCATTACGCATAATCCATAACGGTTAACGCATAACCCATACCGCATGACGCATAACGCAAAGCCGATAACGCATAACGCATAACGCATAACGCATAACGTATGACGCATAACGCAAAGCCGATAGCGCATAACGCATAACGCATAAAGCGTAACGCATAACGGGTAACGCACAACGCATAACTCATAACGCATTAACCATAACACATAATACATAACGCATAATCCATAACGGATAACGCATAACGCAAAGCCGATAACGCATAACGCATTACGCATAACCCATAAAGCATAACGCATAACGCATAACGCAACACACATAACGCATATCGCATAACGCATAACGCATAACGCATAACGGATAACGGATAACGCACAACGCATAACCCATAACGCATTAACCATAACGCTTAATACATAACGCATAATCCATAACGGATAACGCATAACCCATAAAGCATAACGCAAAGCCGATAACGCATAACGCATTACGCACAACCCATAAAGCATAACGCATAACGCATAACGCAAAACGCATAACGCATATCGCATAACGCATAACGCATAACGGATAACGGATAACGCACAACGCATAACCCATAACTCATTAACCATAACGCATAATACATAACGCATAATCCATAACGGATAACGCATAACCCATAACGCATAACGCAAAGCCGATAACGCATAACGCATTACGCACAACCCATAAAGCATAACGCATAACGCATAACGCAAAACGCATAACGCATATCGCATAACGCATAACGCATAACGCATAACGGATAACGCACAACGCATAACCCATAACGCATTAACCATAACGCATAATACATAACGCATAATCCATAACGGATAACGCATAACCCATAACGCATAACGCAAAGCCGATAACGCATAACGCATAACGCATAACACATAGCGCATATCGCATAACGCATAACGCATAACGGATAACGGATAACGCACAACGCATAACCCATAACTCATTAACCATAAAGCATAATACATAACGCATAATCCATAACGGATAACGCATAACCCATAACGCATAACGCAAAGCCGACAACGCATAACGCATTACGCACAACCCATAAAGCATAACGCATAACGCATAACGCAAAACGCATAACGCATATCGCATAACGCATAACGCATAACGCATAACGCATAACGCATAACGCATAACGCATAACGCATAACGCATAACGCATAACGCATAACGCATAACGCATAACGCATAACGCATAACGCATAACGCATAACGCATAACGCATAACGCATAACGCATAACGCATAACGCATAACGCATAACGCATAACGCATAACGCATAACGCATAACGCATAACGCATAACGCATAACGCATAACGCATAACGCATAACGCATAACGCATAACGCATAACGCATAACGCATAACGCATAACGCATAACGCATAACGCATAACGCATAACGCATAACGCATAACGCATAACGCATAACGCATAACGCATAACGCATAACGCATAACGCATAACGCATAACGCATAACGCATAACGCATAACGCATAACGCATAACGCATAACGCATAACGCATAACGCATAACGCATAACGCATAACGCATAACGCATAACGCATAACGCATAACGCATAACGCATAACGCATAACGCATAACGCAGAACGCATAACGCATAACGCATAACGCATAACGCATAACGCATAACGCATAACGCATAACGCATAACGCATAACGCATAACGCATAACGCATAACGCATAACGCATTACGCATAACCCATAAAGCATAAAGCATAACGCATAACGCATAACGCATAACGGATAACGGATAACGGATAACGCATAACCCATAACCCATACCGCATTACGCATTACGCATTACGCATAATGCATAACGCATAACGCATAATCCATAACGGATAACGCATAACCCATAACGCATAACGCAAAGCCGATAACGCATAACGCATAAGGCATAACACATAGCGCATATCGCATAACGCATAACGCATAACGCATAACGCATAACGCATAACGCATAACGCATAACGCATAACGCATAACGCATAACGCATAACGCATAACGCATAACGCATAACGCATAACGCATAACGCATAACGCATAACGCATAACGCATAACGCATAACGCATAACGCATAACGCATAACGCATAACGCATAACGCATAACGCATAACGCATAACGCATAACGCATAACGCATAACGCATAACGCATAACGCATAACGCATAACGCATAACGCATAACGCATAACGCATAACGCATAACGCATAACGCATAACGCATAACGCATAACGCATAACGCATAACGCATAACGCATAACGCATAACGCATAACGCATAACGCATAACGCATAACGCATAACGCATAACGCATAACGCATAACGCATAACGCATAACGCATAACGCATAACGCATAACGCATAACGCATAACGCATAACGCATAACGCATAACGCATAACGCATAACGCATAACGCATAACGCATAACGCATAACGCATAACGCATAACGCAAAACGCATAACGCATAACGCATAACGCATAACGCATAACGCATAACGCATAACGCATAACGCATAACGCATAACGCATAACGCATAACGCATAACGCATAACGCATAACGCATAACGCATAACGCATAACGCATAACGCATAACGCATAACGCATAACGCATAACGCATAACGCATAACGCATAACGCATAACGCATAACGCATAACGCATAACGCATAACGCATAACGCATAACGCATAACGCATAACGCATAACGCATAACGCATAACGCATAACGCATAACGCATAACGCATAACGCATAATGCATCACGCATAATCCATAACGGATAACGCATAACCCATAACGCATGACGCATAACGCATAACACATAGCGCATATCGCATAACGCATAACGCATAACGCATAACCCATAACGCATAACGCATAACGCATAATGCATTACGCATAATCCATAACGGTTAACGCATAACCCATACCGCATGACGCATAACGCAAAGCCGATAACGCATAACGCATAACGCATAACGCATAACGTATGACGCATAACGCAAAGCCGATAGCGCATAACGCATAACGCATAAAGCGTAACGCATAACGGGTAACGCACAACGCATAACTCATAACGCATTAACCATAACACATAATACATAACGCATAATCCATAACGGATAACGCATAACGCAAAGCCGATAACGCATAACGCATTACGCATAACCCATAAAGCATAACGCATAACGCATAACGCAAAACACATAACGCATATCGCATAACGCATAACGCATAACGCATAACGGATAACGGATAACGCACAACGCATAACCCATAACGCATTAACCATAACGCTTAATACATAACGCATAATCCATAACGGATAACGCATAACCCATAAAGCATAACGCAAAGCCGATAACGCATAACGCATTACGCACAACCCATAAAGCATAACGCATAACGCATAACGCAAAACGCATAACGCATATCGCATAACGCATAACGCATAACGGATAACGGATAACGCACAACGCATAACCCATAACTCATTAACCATAACGCATAATACATAACGCATAATCCATAACGGATAACGCATAACCCATAACGCATAACGCAAAGCCGATAACGCATAACGCATTACGCACAACCCATAAAGCATAACGCATAACGCATAACGCAAAACGCATAACGCATATCGCATAACGCATAACGCATAACGCATAACGGATAACGCACAACGCATAACCCATAACGCATTAACCATAACGCATAATACATAACGCATAATCCATAACGGATAACGCATAACCCATAACGCATAACGCAAAGCCGATAACGCATAACGCATAACGCATAACACATAGCGCATATCGCATAACGCATAACGCATAACGGATAACGGATAACGCACAACGCATAACCCATAACTCATTAACCATAACGCATAATACATAACGCATAATCCATAACGGATAACGCATAACCCATAACGCATAACGCAAAGCCGACAACGCATAACGCATTACGCACAACCCATAAAGCATAACGCATAACGCATAACGCAAAACGCATAACGCATATCGCATAACGCATAACGCATAACGGATAACGGATAACGCACAACGCATAACCCATAACGCATTAACCATAACGCTTAATACATAACGCATAATCCATAACGGATAACGCATAACCCATAACGCATAACGCAAAGCCGATAACGCATAACGCATTACGCACAACCCATAAAGCATAACGCATAACGCATAACGCAAAACGCATAACGCATATCGCATAACGCATAACGCATAACGGATAACGGATAACGCACAACGCATAACCCATAACTCATTAACCATAACGCATAATACATAACGCATAATCCATAACGGATAACGCATAACCCATAACGCATAACGCAAAGCCGATAACGCATAACGCATTACGCACAACCCATAAAGCATAACGCATAACGCATAACGCAAAACGCATAACGCATATCGCATAACGCATAACGCATAACGCATAACGCATATCGCATAACGCATAACGCATAACGCATAACGCATAACGCATAACGCATAACGCATAACGCATAACGCATAACGCATAACGCATAACGCATAACGCATAACGCATAACGCATAACGCATAACGCATAACGCATAACGCATAACGCATAACGCATAACGCATAACGCATAACGCATAACGCATAACGCATAACGCATAACGCATAACGCATAACGCATAACGCATAACGCATAACGCATAACGCATAACGCATAACGCATAACGCATAACGCATAACGCATAACGCATAACGCATAACGCATAACGCATAACGCATAACGCATAACGCATAACGCATAACGCATAACGCATAACGCATAACGCATAACGCATAACGCATAACGCATAACGCATAACGCATAACGCATAACGCATAACGCATAACGCATAACGCATAACGCATAACGCATAACGCATAACGCATAACGCATAACGCATAACGCATAACGCATAACGCATAACGCATAACGCATAACGCATAACGCATAACGCATAACGCATAACGCATAACGCATAACGCATAACGCATAACGCATAACGCATAACGCATAACGCATAACGCATAACGCATAACGCATAACGCATAACGCAGAACGCATAACGCATAACGCATAACGCATAACGCATAACGCATAACGCATAACGCATAACGCATAACGCATAACGCATAACGCATAACGCATAACGCATAACGCATAACGCATAACGCATTACGCATAACCCATAAAGCATAAAGCATAACGCATAACGCATAACGCATAACGGATAACGGATAACGGATAACGCATAACCCATAACCCATACCGCATTACGCATTACGCATTACGCATAATGCATAACGCATAACGCATAATCCATAACGGATAACGCATAACCCATAAAGCATAACGTAAAGCCGATAATGCATAACGCATAACGCATAACGCATAACGCATAACGCATAACGCATAACGCATAACGCATAACGCATAACGCATAACGCATAACGCATAACGCATAACGCATAACGCATAACGCATAACGCATAACGCATAACGCATAACGCATAACGCATAACGCATAACGCATAACGCATAACGCATAACGCATAACGCATAACGCATAACGCATTACGCATAACCCATAAAGCATAAAGCATAACGCATAACGCATAACGCATAACGGATAACGGATAACGCATAACGCATAACGCATAACGCATAACGCATAACGCATAACGCATAACGCATAACGCATAACGCATAACGCATAACGCATAACGCATAACGCATAACGCATAACGCATAACGCATAACGCATAACGCATAACGCATAACGCATAACGCATAACGCATAACGCATAACGCATAACGCATAACGCATAACGCATAACGCATAACGCATAACGCATAACGCATAACGCATAACGCAAAACGCATAACGCATAACGCATAACGCATAACGCATAACGCATAACGCATAACGCATAACGCATAACGCATAACGCATAACGCATAACGCATAACGCATAACGCATAACGCATAACGCATAACGCATAACGCATAACGCATAACGCATAACGCATAACGCATAACGCATGACGCATAACGCATAACGCATAACGCATAACGCATAACGCAAAACGCATAACGCATAACGCATAACGCATAACGCATAACGCATAACGCATAACGCATAACGCATAACGCATAACGCATAACGCATAACGCATAACGCATAACGCATAACGCATAACGCATAACGCATAATGCATAACGCATAACGCATAACGCATAACGCATAACGCATAACGCATAACGCATAACGCATAACCCATAACGCATAACGCATAACGCATAACGCATAACGCATAACGCATAACGCATAACGCATAACGCATAACGGATAACGGATAACGCACAACGCATAACCCATAACTCATTAACCATAACGCATAATACATAACGCATAATCCATAACGGATAACGCATAACCCATAACGCATAACCCATAACTCATTAACCATAACGCATAACGCCTAACTCATATCCTACAAAGCATAACGCATAACGCATAACGCATAACGCATAACGCATAACGCATAACGCATAACGCATAACGCATAACGCATAACGCATAACGCATAACGCATAACGCATAACGCATAACGCATAACGCATAACGCATAACGCATGACGCATGACGCATAACGCATAACGCATAACGCATAACGCAAAACGCATAACGCATAACGCATAACGCATAACGCATAACGCATAACGCATAACGCATAACGCATAACGCATAACGCATAACGCATAACGCATAACGCATAACGCATAACGCATAACGCATAACGCATAACGCATAACGCATAACGCATAACGCATAACGCATAACGCATAACGCATAACGCATAACGCATAACGCATAACGCATAACGCATAACGCATAACGCATAATGCATCACGCATAATCCATAACGGATAACGCATAACCCATAACGCATGACGCATAACGCATAACGCATAACGTATGACGCATAACGCAAAGCCGATAGCGCATAACGCATAACGCATAAAGCGTAACGCATAACGGGTAACGCACAACGCATAACTCATAACGCATTAACCATAACACATAATACATAACGCATAATCCATAACGGATAACGCATAACGCAAAGCCGATAACGCATAACGCATTACGCATAACCCATAAAGCATAACGCATAACGCATAACGCAAAACACATAACGCATATCGCATAACGCATAACGCATAACGCATAACGGATAACGGATAACGCACAACGCATAACCCATAACGCATTAACCATAACGCTTAATACATAACGCATAATCCATAACGGATAACGCATAACCCATAAAGCATAACGCAAAGCCGATAACGCATAACGCATTACGCACAACCCATAAAGCATAACGCATAACGCATAACGCAAAACGCATAACGCATATCGCATAACGCATAACGCATAACGGATAACGGATAACGCACAACGCATAACCCATAACTCATTAACCATAACGCATAATACATAACGCATAATCCATAACGGATAACGCATAACCCATAACGCATAACGCAAAGCCGATAACGCATAACGCATTACGCACAACCCATAAAGCATAACGCATAACGCATAACGCAAAACGCATAACGCATATCGCATAACGCATAACGCATAACGCATAACGGATAACGCACAACGCATAACCCATAACGCATTAACCATAACGCATAATACATAACGCATAATCCATAACGGATAACGCATAACCCATAACGCATAACGCAAAGCCGATAACGCATAACGCATAACGCATAACACATAGCGCATATCGCATAACGCATAACGCATAACGGATAACGGATAACGCACAACGCATAACCCATAACTCATTAACCATAAAGCATAATACATAACGCATAATCCATAACGGATAACGCATAACCCATAACGCATAACGCAAAGCCGACAACGCATAACGCATTACGCACAACCCATAAAGCATAACGCATAACGCATAACGCAAAACGCATAACGCATATCGCATAACGCATAACGCATAACGCATAACGCATAACGCATAACGCATAACGCATAACGCATAACGCATAACGCATAACGCATAACGCATAACGCATAACGCATAACGCATAACGCATAACGCATAACGCATAACGCATAACGCATAACGCATAACGCATAACGCATAACGCATAACGCATAACGCATAACGCATAACGCATAACGCATAACGCATAACGCATAACGCATAACGCATAACGCATAACGCATAACGCATAACGCATAACGCATAACGCATAACGCATAACGCATAACGCATAACGCATAACGCATAACGCATAACGCATAACGCATAACGCATAACGCATAACGCATAACGCATAACGCATAACGCATAACGCATAACGCATAACGCATAACGCATAACGCATAACGCATAACGCATAACGCATAACGCATAACGCAGAACGCATAACGCATAACGCATAACGCATAACGCATAACGCATAACGCATAACGCATAACGCATAACGCATAACGCATAACGCATAACGCATAACGCATAACGCATAACGCATAACGCATTACGCATAACCCATAAAGCATAAAGCATAACGCATAACGCATAACGCATAACGGATAACGGATAACGGATAACGCATAACCCATAACCCATACCGCATTACGCATTACGCATTACGCATAATGCATAACGCATAACGCATAATCCATAACGGATAACGCATAACCCATAACGCATAACGCAAAGCCGATAACGCATAACGCATAAGGCATAACACATAGCGCATATCGCATAACGCATAACGCATAACGCATAACGCATAACGCATAACGCATAACGCATAACGCATAACGCATAACGCATAACGCATAACGCATAACGCATAACGCATAACGCATAACGCATAACGCATAACGCATAACGCATAACGCATAACGCATAACGCATAACGCATAACGCATAACGCATAACGCATAACGCATAACGCATAACGCATAACGCATAACGCATAACGCATAACGCATAACGCATAACGCATAACGCATAACGCATAACGCATAACGCATAACGCATAACGCATAACGCATAACGCATAACGCATAACGCATAACGCATAACGCATAACGCATAACGCATAACGCATAACGCATAACGCATAACGCATAACGCATAACGCATAACGCATAACGCATAACGCATAACGCATAACGCATAACGCATAACGCATAACGCATAACGCATAACGCATAACGCATAACGCATAACGCATAACGCATAACGCATAACGCATAACGCATAACGCATAACGCATAACGCATAACGCAAAACGCATAACGCATAACGCATAACGCATAACGCATAACGCATAACGCATAACGCATAACGCATAACGCATAACGCATAACGCATAACGCATAACGCATAACGCATAACGCATAACGCATAACGCATAACGCATAACGCATAACGCATAACGCATAACGCATAACGCATAACGCATAACGCATAACGCATAACGCATAACGCATAACGCATAACGCATAACGCATAACGCATAACGCATAACGCATAACGCATAACGCATAACGCATAACGCATAACGCATAATGCATCACGCATAATCCATAACGGATAACGCATAACCCATAACGCATGACGCATAACGCATAACACATAGCGCATATCGCATAACGCATAACGCATAACGCATAACCCATAACGCATAACGCATAACGCATAATGCATTACGCATAATCCATAACGGTTAACGCATAACCCATACCGCATGACGCATAACGCAAAGCCGATAACGCATAACGCATAACGCATAACGCATAACGTATGACGCATAACGCAAAGCCGATAGCGCATAACGCATAACGCATAAAGCGTAACGCATAACGGGTAACGCACAACGCATAACTCATAACGCATTAACCATAACACATAATACATAACGCATAATCCATAACGGATAACGCATAACGCAAAGCCGATAACGCATAACGCATTACGCATAACCCATAAAGCATAACGCATAACGCATAACGCAAAACACATAACGCATATCGCATAACGCATAACGCATAACGCATAACGGATAACGGATAACGCACAACGCATAACCCATAACGCATTAACCATAACGCTTAATACATAACGCATAATCCATAACGGATAACGCATAACCCATAAAGCATAACGCAAAGCCGATAACGCATAACGCATTACGCACAACCCATAAAGCATAACGCATAACGCATAACGCAAAACGCATAACGCATATCGCATAACGCATAACGCATAACGGATAACGGATAACGCACAACGCATAACCCATAACTCATTAACCATAACGCATAATACATAACGCATAATCCATAACGGATAACGCATAACCCATAACGCATAACGCAAAGCCGATAACGCATAACGCATTACGCACAACCCATAAAGCATAACGCATAACGCATAACGCAAAACGCATAACGCATATCGCATAACGCATAACGCATAACGCATAACGGATAACGCACAACGCATAACCCATAACGCATTAACCATAACGCATAATACATAACGCATAATCCATAACGGATAACGCATAACCCATAACGCATAACGCAAAGCCGATAACGCATAACGCATAACGCATAACACATAGCGCATATCGCATAACGCATAACGCATAACGGATAACGGATAACGCACAACGCATAACCCATAACTCATTAACCATAACGCATAATACATAACGCATAATCCATAACGGATAACGCATAACCCATAACGCATAACGCAAAGCCGACAACGCATAACGCATTACGCACAACCCATAAAGCATAACGCATAACGCATAACGCAAAACGCATAACGCATATCGCATAACGCATAACGCATAACGGATAACGGATAACGCACAACGCATAACCCATAACGCATTAACCATAACGCTTAATACATAACGCATAATCCATAACGGATAACGCATAACCCATAACGCATAACGCAAAGCCGATAACGCATAACGCATTACGCACAACCCATAAAGCATAACGCATAACGCATAACGCAAAACGCATAACGCATATCGCATAACGCATAACGCATAACGGATAACGGATAACGCACAACGCATAACCCATAACTCATTAACCATAACGCATAATACATAACGCATAATCCATAACGGATAACGCATAACCCATAACGCATAACGCAAAGCCGATAACGCATAACGCATTACGCACAACCCATAAAGCATAACGCATAACGCATAACGCAAAACGCATAACGCATATCGCATAACGCATAACGCATAACGCATAACGCATAACGCATAACGCATAACGCATAACGCATAACGCATAACGCATAACGCATAACGCATAACGCATAACGCATAACGCATAACGCATAACGCATAACGCATAACGCATAACGCATAACGCATAACGCATAACGCATAACGCATAACGCATAACGCATAACGCATAACGCATAACGCATAACGCATAACGCATAACGCATAACGCATAACGCATAACGCATAACGCATAACGCATAACGCATAACGCATAACGCATAACGCATAACGCATAACGCATAACGCATAACGCATAACGCATAACGCATAACGCATAACGCATAACGCATAACGCATAACGCATAACGCATAACGCATAACGCATAACGCATAACGCATAACGCATAACGCATAACGCATAACGCATAACGCATAACGCATAACGCATAACGCATAACGCATAACGCATAACGCATAACGCATAACGCATAACGCATAACGCATAACGCATAACGCATAACGCATAACGCATAACGCATAACGCATAACGCATAACGCATAACGCATAACGCATAACGCATAACGCATAACGCATAACGCATAACGCATAACGCATAACGCATAACGCATAACGCATAACGCATAACGCAGAACGCATAACGCATAACGCATAACGCATAACGCATAACGCATAACGCATAACGCATAACGCATAACGCATAACGCATAACGCATAACGCATAACGCATAACGCATTACGCATAACCCATAAAGCATAAAGCATAACGCATAACGCATAACGCATAACGGATAACGGATAACGGATAACGCATAACCCATAACCCATACCGCATTACGCATTACGCATTACGCATAATGCATAACGCATAACGCATAATCCATAACGGATAACGCATAACCCATATAGCATAACGTAAAGCCGATAATGCATAACGCATAACGCATAACACATAACGCATAATGCAAAATTCATAACGCATAATGCATAACGCATAATCCATAACGGATAACGCATAACCCATAACGCATAACGCAAAGCCGATAACGCATAACGCATAAGGCATAACACATAGCGCATATCGCATAACGCATAACGCATAACGCATAACGCATAACGCATAACGCATAACGCATAACGCATAACGCATAACGCATAACGCATAACGCATAACGCATAACGCATAACGCATAACGCATAACGCATAACGCATAACGCATAACGCATAACGCATAACGCATAACGCATAACGCATAACGCATAACGCATAACGCATAACGCATAACGCATAACGCATAACGCATAACGCATAACGCATAACGCATAACGCATAACGCATAACGCATAACGCATAACGCATAACGCATAACGCATAACGCATAACGCATAACGCATAACGCATAACGCATAACGCATAACGCATAACGCATAACGCATAACGCATAACGCATAACGCATAACGCATAACGCATAACGCATAACGCATAACGCATAACGCATAACGCATAACGCATAACGCATAACGCATAACGCATAACGCATAACGCATAACGCATAACGCATAACGCATAACGCATAACGCATAACGCATAACGCATAACGCATAACGCATAACGCATAACGCATAACGCATAACGCATAACGCATAACGCATAACGCATAACGCATAACGCATAACGCATAACGCATAACGCATAACGCATAACGCATAACGCATAACGCATAACGCATAACGCATAACGCATAACGCATAACGCATAACGCATAACGCATAACGCATAACGCATAACGCATAACGCATAACGCATAACGCATAACGCATAACGCATAACGCATAACGCATAACGCATAACGCATAACGCATAACGCATAACGCATAACGCATAACGCAGAACGCATAACGCATAACGCATAACGCATAACGCATAACGCATAACGCATAACGCATAACGCATAACGCATAACGCATAACGCATAACGCATAACGCATAACGCATAACGCATAACGCATAACGCATTACGCATAACCCATAAAGCATAAAGCATAACGCATAACGCATAACGCATAACGGATAACGGATAACGCATAACCCATAACCCATACCGCATTACGCATTACGCATTACGCATAATGCATAACGCATAACGCATAATCCATAACGGATAACGCATAACCCATAAAGCATAACGTAAAGCCGATAATGCATAACGCATAACGCATAACACATAACGCATAATGCAAAATTCATAACGCATAATGCATAACGCATAATCCATAACGGATAACGCATAACCCATAACGCATAACGCAAAGCCGATAACGCATAACGCATAAGGCATAACACATAGCGCATATCGCATAACGCATAACGCATAACGCATAACGCATAACGCATAACGCATAACGCATAACGCATAACGCATAACGCATAACGCATAACGCATAACGCATAACGCATAACGCATAACGCATAACGCATAACGCATAACGCATAACGCATAACGCATAACGCATAACGCATAACGCATAACGCATAACGCATAACGCATAACGCATAACGCATAACGCATAACGCATAACGCATAACGCATAACGCATAACGCATAACGCATAACGCATAACGCATAACGCATAACGCATAACGCATAACGCATAACGCATAACGCATAACGCATAACGCATAACGCATAACGCATAACGCATAACGCATAACGCATAACGCATAACGCATAACGCATAACGCATAACGCATAACGCATAACGCATAACGCATAACGCATAACGCATAACGCATAACGCATAACGCATAACGCATAACGCATAACGCATAACGCATAACGCATAACGCATAACGCATAACGCATAACGCATAACGCATAACGCATAACGCATAACGCATAACGCATAACGCATGACGCATAACCCATAACGCATAACACATAACGCAAAACGCAGAACGCATAACGCATAATGCATCACGCATAATCCATAACGGATAACGCATAACCCATAACGCATGACGCATAACGCATAACACATAGCGCATATCGCATAACGCATAACGCATAACGCATAACCCATAACGCATAACGCATAACGCATAATGCATTACGCATAATCCATAACGGTTAACGCATAACCCATACCGCATGACGCATAACGCATAACGCATAACGTATGGCGCATAACGCAAAGCCGATAGCGCATAACGCATAACGCATAAAGCGTAACGCATAACGGGTAACGCACAACGCATAACTCATAACGCATTAACCATAACGCATAATACATAACGCATAATCCATAACGGATAACGCATAACGCAAAGCCGATAACGCATAACGCATTACGCATAACCCATAAAGCATAACGCATAACGCATAACGCAAAACACATAACGCATATCGCATAACGCATAACGCATAACGGATAACGGATAACGCACAACGCATAACCCATAACGCATTAATCATAACGCTTAATACATAACGCATAATCCATAACGGATAACGCATAACCCATAAAGCATAACGCAAAGCCGATAACGCATAACGCATTACGCACAACCCATAAAGCATAACGCATAACGCATAACGCAAAACGCATAACGCATATCGCATAACGCATAACGCATAACGGATAACGGTGTTCGGGATTCGAATCGAGAGGTTTGCCGGTCGATTGGGACACGCTGGGTTTTTCTACCTATTTCAAGAACACACGCCGTGTGTTATTATTTTCGACACCGCGTTCTCAACGGCTCGCCGTCGTGACCCGTAAACTACCTCGATTCGAATCCCGAAACAATCGACTCTGCGATCGATCCGCCAATCGCGGACCACCGCGTTCGTCGACTTGGGCCTATTCGGGAACCCCCTCGGCGAAGCGGAGACACTCTCTCTGGTTCATCGCGCACAGAAACACTCTGGTTCAAAAACCTTTTGTAACACCTGCTTTTCTGGAATTCACGCGGGTCAGAGCCGTGCGCGCTCCATTTCTTTCATATCAATAAATCAACGTTCGTCATTGATCTCCATCACATCGTCCACCGCGAGTCTTCTTTAATCCTTGTGTCGTGACCGTTACCTTTCCTCGCGCGTCCAAACCTGGGCGATCCCGGCACTCAGGCTTTCCGACCGTCGGTCGAAGTCGAAACATTGGTCCTTCGAGCCGGATCGCGAGAAAGTGTACGGTGCCACATTGAGAACGGAAATATCTACTATCATGGCGGGGGTAGAGGCAATCGAAAGCCAACTCCAAACGAAGCGAGCCATCGGACGCAGTCTTCTCAATCTGAGGAAGCTGGGGAAGGAGAAATGGACCAAGGCCACACTGCGTACTAGAATCGCCCACCTGCAGGACCACTGGCAGAAATTCAACACCGGAAACGACCGAGTCTGCTCCATCATCCCTCCCGCGGACCAGACCAAGATCCCGTACTTCTCCGAGAATCAGTTCGAGGAAACGGAGGAAACATACTTGGAGACCCTGGCGTTCATGACGTCTCAGCTCGACGATTTGACCAGCGTCCCCGTAAGTCACCCTTCAAATCATTGCGACGGGCAAGTGCTTCCGCCTGTACCAGCCGATCAGCTTCCGCGTTTAAACTTGCCAGAATTCGATGGCCGATACGCGACGTGGGAATCGTTTCGCGACCGTTTCACCGCCCTCATCATCAAAAACCCATCGCTTCACGACGTATCGCGCCTCCATTACCTGACGTCGTCCCTCACGGGTCGCGCTCTCGAATGTATCGAAAATATTCCCATCACCGAGGATAATTTCACAGTTGCCTGGACTGCTCTAATGAAGCGCTACCAAAATCCGCGACGTCTCGTTACCGCACACCTTCAATCATTGTTCGACCTGCCCGCGCTTTCTCACGAGTCGGCGGCCGACTTACAAAGACTTCGCGATCGCGTCTGCGTCATCACCGCGTCGCTGAAAAATCTAGGACGGAAACCGGAAGATCTCTGGAACGATATCCTGGTCCATCTGGTGTCCCAGAAGCTGGACACTTCGTCGCGCAAAGCCTGGAAACTGAAAATCAGCGACGACGTTGCACCGCCGGCCTTCGAGCTGCTGTCGAATTTCGTTGATTCTCGCGTTCGTGGGCTCGAAGAATTTTCCGAAAGTGTGTCCATTACCGCCGCGGTGTGCCCCGTCGCGACGACTCAATCGGTCGTTGACCATGCCCACGTGCATGCCGTCACAGCGTCTCAAACGTCGACGAAACCGTTTCCGCCATGCCCGATGTGTCGAGCATCTCATTTCGTAAGCGCATGCCCGCAGTTCACGGCGCGGAACCCTCACGAACGGCGCGAGCTCATCAATAAATTCAATCGTTGTTTCAACTGTTTGAGCAACGCGCATACCACTTTGGACTGTTCAAGCAAATATTCGTGTCGCGTATGTCACCGACGACACCATTCTCTCCTACACGAAGACGTAGCACCGTCAGCATCCGAAAACTCCGCGCCCGTATCGGTGGGGTCCGAGGTCAGCGCTCACCTCGCGTCTACTCGCGGAAAACCACGCTCCGCGATCTTATTGGCCACGGCGCTTGTAAAAATAAGCGTCTCCTCCGGTCGTTGCGTTACTATCCGAGCCCTGATCGACCAAGGCTCCGAAACAAGTTTCATAACCGAAGCGATGGTGCATATCCTGCGAGCAAAGCGCACCCGCGTCAATACTTCGATTTCAGCGGTCGGCAGCGTCCACGCCGGGACCGTGCGTCACGCCGTGCATCTCCAGATAGCCCACCGCTTGCACGCGACTCCTGCGGTGTCAACCGTCGCCCTCGTGCTCCCTGCGCTTTCAACGTACGCGCCGAAACGTATCCACGAGTCGCGAGTTCTAGCGCACCTTGCGGATTTGGAATGGGCCGACCCCGACCCGTCAAACCGATCCGCGATCCACTTGATTCTCGGCGCGGACGTTTACCCCAGCATCATTCTCGATGGCGTGCGGAAATGTCACAGCGGATCGCCAGTAGCACAGGAAACCATCTTCGGGTGGGTCATCTCCGGACCCACAGCGTGTCAGTCCGACGAGTCGGATACAGTCCATGCTGCCCGTGGCAATTCCCGCGAGTTCTCAACAATATCCATGCATCATTGCATTCAAGACGATCCGCTCTCGCACTCTAGTGCTACCGCGCATTCGCTCGCGCCTCCGCTCTCGCACTCGTGTGCTCCCGCGCATCCGGTTGCGCCACCGATCTCGCACTCTCGTGCTCTCCCGCGTCCGGTCGCGCCTCCGCTCTCGCACTCGTGTGCTCCCGCGCATCCGGTCGCGCCTCCAATCTCGCACTTTCGTGCTCCCGCGCATCCGTTCGCGCCTCCGCTCTCGCACTCTCGTGCTCTCGGGCGTCCGGTTGCGCCTCCGCTCTCGCACTCGTGTGCTCCCGCGCATCCGGTCGCGCCACCAATCTCGCACTCTCGTGCTCTCCCGCGACCGGTCGCGCCTCCGCTCTCGCACTCGTGTGCTCCCGCGCATCCGGTCGCGCCTCCGCTCTCGCACTCTCGTGCTCTCGGGCGTCCGGTTGCGCCTCCGCTCTCGCACTCGTGTGCTCCCGCGCATCCGGTCGCGCCACCAATCTCGCACTCTCGTGCTCTCCCGCGTCCGGTCGCGCCTCCGCTCTCGCACTCGTGTGCTCCCGCGCATCCGGTCGCGCCACCAATCTCGCACTCTCGTGCTCTCCCGCGTCCGGTCGCGCCTCCGCTCTCGCACTCGTGTGCTCCCGCGCATCCGGTCGCGCATCCGGTCGCGCCACCAATCTCGCACTCTCGTGCTCTTGCGCAACAGCTCGCGCTTACGCTCTCGTGCCTAGGCTCTCGCGCACTCGCCTCCGCTCTCGCGCACTTGCAATTCATCTCCACATTATTTCTGTGACCCGTCAAAAGCGCAGCGCCCGCAACGTATATTCAGCTCCGTTCGGCTGCGTTCGAGCGTGTTCGTTCCCAGCCTCGTCTCCCTCGCGCCCCGCGCGTGATTCAAACGGTTTGCGTCTCGTTGCACCCGATGCGTTCCGTCACGGCGGGCGGCGCTCGCGCATTTTATACAGCGACCAGCGTATTTTATTAATTGTACAAACCAAGCGATTACGGCGACACCGAGTTGCCTCTCATGCGTGCGTTCTGGGTTTAGCGTTACCGGGCATTGTAAAACGCACTCCCACTATCGTTTACGTTTTTCCGTTTCTTTTTTTTTTTGATACGTTGCGTTTCGAAACTGTGTTTCGAGGCGGGCGGTATGTTCGGGATTCGAATCGAGAGGTTTGCCGGTCGATTGGGACACGCTGGGTTTTTCTACCTATTTCAAGAACACACGCCGTGTGTTATTATTTTCGACACCGCGTTCTCAACGGCTCGCCGTCGTGACCCGTAAACTACCTCGATTCGAATCCCGAAACAATCGACTCTGCGATCGATCCGCCAATCGCGGACCACCGCGTTCGTCGACTTGGGCCTATTCGGGAACCCCCTCGGCGAAGCGGA
Organism: Lasioglossum baleicum; assembly: GCF_051020765.1. Lineage (NCBI taxonomy): Eukaryota > Metazoa > Arthropoda > Insecta > Hymenoptera > Halictidae > Lasioglossum > Lasioglossum baleicum. The sequence continues at coordinate 491,981 of NW_027469105.1, read as the reverse complement.
GACACTCTCTCTGGTTCATCGCGCACAGAAACACTCTGGTTCAAAAACCTTTTGTAACACCTGCTTTTCTGGAATTCACGCGGGTCAGAGCCGTGCGCGCTCCACTTCTTTCATATCAATAAATCAACGTTCGTCATTGATCTCCATCACATCGTCCACCGCGAGTCTTCTTTAATCCTTGTGTCGTGACCGTTACCTTTCCTCGCGCGTCCAAACCTGGGCGATCCCGGCACTCAGGCTTTCCGACCGTCGGTCGAAGTCGAAACAAACGGATAACGCACAACGCATAACCCATAACTCATTAACCATAACTCATTAACCATAACGCATAATACATAACGCATAATCCATAACGGATAACGCATAACCCATAACGCATAACGCAAAGCCGATAACGCATAACGCATTACGCACAACCCATAAAGCATAACGCATAACGCATAACGCAAAACGCATAACGCATATCGCATAACGCATAACGCATAACGCATAACGCATAACACATAACGCAAAACGCAGAACGCATAACGCATAATGCATCACGCATAATCCATAACGGATAACGCATAACCCATAACGCATGACGCATAACGCATAACACATAGCGCATATCGCATAACGCATAACGCATAACGCATAACCCATAACGCATAACGCATAACGCATAATGCATTACGCATAATCCATAACGGTTAACGCATAACCCATACCGCATGACGCATAACGCATAACGCATAACGTATGGCGCATAACGCAAAGCCGATAGCGCATAACGCATAACGCATAAAGCGTAACGCATAACGGGTAACGCACAACGCATAACTCATAACGCATTAACCATAACGCATAATACATAACGCATAATCCATAACGGATAACGCATAACGCAAAGCCGATAACGCATAACGCATTACGCATAACCCATAAAGCATAACGCATAACGCATAACGCAAAACACATAACGCATATCGCATAACGCATAACGCATAACGGATAACGGATAACGCACAACGCATAACCCATAACGCATTAATCATAACGCTTAATACATAACGCATAATCCATAACGGATAACGCATAACCCATAAAGCATAACGCAAAGCCGATAACGCATAACGCATTACGCACAACCCATAAAGCATAACGCATAACGCATAACGCAAAACGCATAACGCATATCGCATAACGCATAACGCATAACGGATAACGGTGTTCGGGATTCGAATCGAGAGGTTTGCCGGTCGATTGGGACACGCTGGGTTTTTCTACCTATTTCAAGAACACACGCCGTGTGTTATTATTTTCGACACCGCGTTCTCAACGGCTCGCCGTCGTGACCCGTAAACTACCTCGATTCGAATCCCGAAACAATCGACTCTGCGATCGATCCGCCAATCGCGGACCACCGCGTTCGTCGACTTGGGCCTATTCGGGAACCCCCTCGGCGAAGCGGAGACACTCTCTCTGGTTCATCGCGCACAGAAACACTCTGGTTCAAAAACCTTTTGTAACACCTGCTTTTCTGGAATTCACGCGGGTCAGAGCCGTGCGCGCTCCACTTCTTTCATATCAATAAATCAACGTTCGTCATTGATCTCCATCACATCGTCCACCGCGAGTCTTCTTTAATCCTTGTGTCGTGACCGTTACCTTTCCTCGCGCGTCCAAACCTGGGCGATCCCGGCACTCAGGCTTTCCGACCGTCGGTCGAAGTCGAAACATTGGTCCTTCGAGCCGGATCGCGAGAAAGTGTACGGTGCCACATTGAGAACGGAAATATCTACTATCATGGCGGGGGTAGAGGCAATCGAAAGCCAACTCCAAACGAAGCGAGCCATCGGACGCAGTCTTCTCAATCTGAGGAAGCTGGGGAAGGAGAAATGGACCAAGGCCACACTGCGTACTAGAATCGCCCACCTGCAGGACCACTGGCAGAAATTCAACACCGGAAACGACCGAGTCTGCTCCATCATCCCTCCCGCGGACCAGACCAAGATCCCGTACTTCTCCGAGAATCAGTTCGAGGAAACGGAGGAAACATACTTGGAGACCCTGGCGTTCATGACGTCTCAGCTCGACGATTTGACCAGCGTCCCCGTAAGTCACCCTTCAAATCATTGCGACGGGCAAGTGCTTCCGCCTGTACCAGCCGATCAGCTTCCGCGTTTAAACTTGCCAGAATTCGATGGCCGATACGCGACGTGGGAATCGTTTCGCGACCGTTTCACCGCCCTCATCATCAAAAACCCATCGCTTCACGACGTATCGCGCCTCCATTACCTGACGTCGTCCCTCACGGGTCGCGCTCTCGAATGTATCGAAAATATTCCCATCACCGAGGATAATTTCACAGTTGCCTGGACTGCTCTAATGAAGCGCTACCAAAATCCGCGACGTCTCGTTACCGCACACCTTCAATCATTGTTCGACCTGCCCGCGCTTTCTCACGAGTCGGCGGCCGACTTACAAAGACTTCGCGATCGCGTCTGCGTCATCACCGCGTCGCTGAAAAATCTAGGACGGAAACCGGAAGATCTCTGGGACGATATCCTGGTCCATCTGGTGTCCCAGAAGCTGGACACTTCGTCGCGCAAAGCCTGGAAACTGAAAATCAGCGACGACGTTGCACCGCCGGCCTTCGAGCTGCTGTCGAATTTCGTTGATTCTCGCGTTCGTGGGCTCGAAGAATTTTCCGAAAGTGTGTCCATTACCGCCGCGGTGTGCCCCGTCGCGACGACTCAATCGGTCGTTGACCATGCCCACGTGCATGCCGTCACAGCGTCTCAAACGTCGACGAAACCGTTTCCGCCATGCCCGATGTGTCGAGCATCTCATTTCGTAAGCGCATGCCCGCAGTTCACGGCGCGGAACCCTCACGAACGGCGCGAGCTCATCAATAAATTCAATCGTTGTTTCAACTGTTTGAGCAACGCGCATACCACTTTGGACTGTTCAAGCAAATATTCGTGTCGCGTATGTCACCGACGACACCATTCTCTCCTACACGAAGACGTAGCACCGTCAGCATCCGAAAACTCCGCGCCCGTATCGGTGGGGTCCGAGGTCAGCGCTCACCTCGCGTCTACTCGCGGAAAACCACGCTCCGCGATCTTATTGGCCACGGCGCTTGTAAAAATAAGCGTCTCCTCCGGTCGTTGCGTTACTATCCGAGCCCTGATCGACCAAGGCTCCGAAACAAGTTTCATAACCGAAGCGATGGTGCATATCCTGCGAGCAAAGCGCACCCGCGTCAATACTTCGATTTCAGCGGTCGGCAGCGTCCACGCCGGGACCGTGCGTCACGCCGTGCATCTCCAGATAGCCCACCGCTTGCACGCGACTCCTGCGGTGTCAACCGTCGCCCTCGTGCTCCCTGCGCTTTCAACGTACGCGCCGAAACGTATCCACGAGTCGCGAGTTCTAGCGCACCTTGCGGATTTGGAATGGGCCGACCCCGACCCGTCAAACCGATCCGCGATCCACTTGATTCTCGGCGCGGACGTTTACCCCAGCATCATTCTCGATGGCGTGCGGAAATGTCACAGCGGATCGCCAGTAGCACAGGAAACCATCTTCGGGTGGGTCATCTCCGGACCCACAGCGTGTCAGTCCGACGAGTCGGATACAGTCCATGCTGCCCGTGGCAATTCCCGCGAGTTCTCAACAATATCCATGCATCATTGCATTCAAGACGATCCGCTCTCGCACTCTAGTGCTACCGCGCATTCGCTCGCGCCTCCGCTCTCGCACTCGTGTGCTCCCGCGCATCCGGTTGCGCCACCGATCTCGCACTCTCGTGCTCTCCCGCGTCCGGTCGCGCCTCCGCTCTCGCACTCGTGTGCTCCCGCGCATCCGGTCGCGCCTCCAATCTCGCACTTTCGTGCTCCCGCGCATCCGTTCGCGCCTCCGCTCTCGCACTCTCGTGCTCTCGGGCGTCCGGTTGCGCCTCCGCTCTCGCACTCGTGTGCTCCCGCGCATCCGGTCGCGCCACCAATCTCGCACTCTCGTGCTCTCCCGCGACCGGTCGCGCCTCCGCTCTCGCACTCGTGTGCTCCCGCGCATCCGGTCGCGCCTCCGCTCTCGCACTCTCGTGCTCTCGGGCGTCCGGTTGCGCCTCCGCTCTCGCACTCGTGTGCTCCCGCGCATCCGGTCGCGCCACCAATCTCGCACTCTCGTGCTCTCCCGCGTCCGGTCGCGCCTCCGCTCTCGCACTCGTGTGCTCCCGCGCATCCGGTCGCGCCACCAATCTCGCACTCTCGTGCTCTCCCGCGTCCGGTCGCGCCTCCGCTCTCGCACTCGTGTGCTCCCGCGCATCCGGTCGCGCATCCGGTCGCGCCACCAATCTCGCACTCTCGTGCTCTTGCGCAACAGCTCGCGCTTACGCTCTCGTGCCTAGGCTCTCGCGCACTCGCCTCCGCTCTCGCGCACTTGCAATTCATCTCCACATTATTTCTGTGACCCGTCAAAAGCGCAGCGCCCGCAACGTATATTCAGCTCCGTTCGGCTGCGTTCGAGCGTGTTCGTTCCCAGCCTCGTCTCCCTCGCGCCCCGCGCGTGATTCAAACGGTTTGCGTCTCGTTGCACCCGATGCGTTCCGTCACGGCGGGCGGCGCTCGCGCATTTTATACAGCGACCAGCGTATTTTATTAATTGTACAAACCAAGCGATTACGGCGACACCGAGTTGCCTCTCATGCGTGCGTTCTGGGTTTAGCGTTACCGGGCATTGTAAAACGCACTCCCACTATCGTTTACGTTTTTCCGTTTCTTTTTTTTTTTGATACGTTGCGTTTCGAAACTGTGTTTCGAGGCGGGCGGTATGTTCGGGATTCGAATCGAGAGGTTTGCCGGTCGATTGGGACACGCTGGGTTTTTCTACCTATTTCAAGAACACACGCCGTGTGTTATTATTTTCGACACCGCGTTCTCAACGGCTCGCCGTCGTGACCCGTAAACTACCTCGATTCGAATCCCGAAACAATCGACTCTGCGATCGATCCGCCAATCGCGGACCACCGCGTTCGTCGACTTGGGCCTATTCGGGAACCCCCTCGGCGAAGCGGAGACACTCTCTCTGGTTCATCGCGCACAGAAACACTCTGGTTCAAAAACCTTTTGTAACACCTGCTTTTCTGGAATTCACGCGGGTCAGAGCCGTGCGCGCTCCACTTCTTTCATATCAATAAATCAACGTTCGTCATTGATCTCCATCACATCGTCCACCGCGAGTCTTCTTTAATCCTTGTGTCGTGACCGTTACCTTTCCTCGCGCGTCCAAACCTGGGCGATCCCGGCACTCAGGCTTTCCGACCGTCGGTCGAAGTCGAAACAAACGGATAACGCACAACGCATAACCCATAACTCATTAACCATAACTCATTAACCATAACGCATAATACATAACGCATAATCCATAACGGATAACGCATAACCCATAACGCATAACGCAAAGCCGATAACGCATAACGCATTACGCACAACCCATAAAGCATAACGCATAACGCATAACGCAAAACGCATAACGCATATCGCATAACGCATAACGCATAACGCATAACGGATAACGCACAACGCATAACCCATAACGCATTAACCATAACGCATAATACATAACGCATAATCCATAACGGATAACGCATAACCCATAACGCATAACGCAAAGCCGATAACGCATAACGCATAACGCATAACACATAGCGCATATCGCATAACGCATAACGCATAACGGATAACGGATAACGCACAACGCATAACCCATAACTCATTAACCATAACGCATAATACATAACGCATAATCCATAACGGATAACGCATAACCCATAACGCATAACGCAAAGCCGACAACGCATAACGCATTACGCACAACCCATAAAGCATAACCCATAACGCATAACGCAAAACGCATAACGCATATCGCATAACGCATAACGCATAACGCATAACGGATAACGGATAACGCACAACGCATAACCCATAACGCATTAACCATAACGCTTAATACATAACGCATAATCCATAACGGATAACGCATAACCCATAACGCATAACGCAAAGCCGATAACGCATAACGCATTACGCACAACCCATAAAGCATAACGCATAACGCATAACGCAAAACGCATAACGCATATCGCATAACGCATAACGCATAACGGATAACGGATAACGCACAACGCATAACCCATAACTCATTAACCATAACGCATAATACATAACGCATAATGCATAACGGATAACGCATAACCCATAACGCATAACGCAAAGCCGATAACGCATAACGCATTACGCACAACCCATAAAGCATAACGCATAACGCATAACGCAAAACGCATAACGCATATCGCATAACGCATAACGCATAACGCATAACGCATAACGCATAACGCATAACGCATAACGCATAACGCATAACGCATAACGCATAACGCATAACGCATAACGCATAACGCATAACGCATAACGCATAACGCATAACGCATAACGCATAACGCATAACGCATAACGCATAACGCATAACGCATAACGCATAACGCATAACGCATAACGCATAACGCATAACGCATAACGCATAACGCATAACGCATAACGCATAACGCATAACGCATAACGCATAACGCATAACGCATAACGCATAACGCATAACGCATAACGCATAACGCATAACGCATAACGCATAACGCATAACGCATAACGCATAACGCATAACGCATAACGCATAACGCATAACGCATAACGCATAACGCATAACGCATAACGCATAACGCATAACGCATAACGCATAACGCATAACGCATAACGCATAACGCATAACGCATAACGCATAACGCATAACGCATAACGCATGACGCATAACCCATAACGCATAACGCATAACGCATAACGCAAAACGCATAATGCATAACGCATAATCCATAACAGATAACGCATAACCCATAACGCATAACGCAAAGCCGATAACGCATAACGCATAACGCATAACACATAGCGCATATCGCATAACGCATAACGCATAACCCATAACGGATAACGCTCAACGCATAACCCATAACGCATAATACATAACGCATAATCCATAACGGATAACGCATAACCCATAACGCATAACGCAAAGCCGATAACGCATTACGCATAACCCATAAAGCATAACGCATAACGCATAACGCATAACGCATAACGCATAACGCAAAACGCAAAACGCATAACGCATATCGCATAACGCATAACGCATAACGCATAACGCATAACGCATAACGCATAACGCATAACGCACAACGCATAACGCATAACGCATAACGCATAACGCATAACGCATAACGCATAACGCATAACGCATAACGCATAACGCATAACGCATAACGCATAACGCATAACGCATAACGCATAACGCATAACGCATAACGCATAACGCATAACGCATAACGCATAACGCATAACGCATAACGCATAACGCATAACGCATAACGCATAACGCATAACGCATAACGCATAACGCATAACGCATAACGCATAACGCATAACGCATAACGCATAACGCATAACGCATAACGCATAACGCATAACGCATAACGCATAACGCATAACGCATAACGCATAACGCATAACGCATAACGCATAACGCATAACGCATAACGCATAACGCATAACGCATAACGCATAACGCATAACGCATAACGCATAACGCATAACGCATAACGCATAACGCATAACGCATAACGCATAACGCATAACGCATAACGCATAACGCATAACGCATAACGCATAACGCATAACGCATAACGCATAACGCACAACGCATAACGCATAACGCATAACGCATAACGCATAACGCATAACGCATAACGCATAACGCATAACGCATAACGCATAACGCATAACGCATAACGCATAACGCATAACGCATAACGCATAACGCATAACGCATAACGCATAACGCATAACGCATAACGCATAACGCATAACGCATAACGCATAACGCATAACGCATAACGCATAACGCATAACGCATAACGCATAACGCATAACGCATAACGCATAACGCATAACGCATAACGCATAACGCATAACGCATAACGCATAACGCATAACGCATAACGCATAACGCATAACGCATAACGCATAACGCATAACGCATAACGCATAACGCATAACGCATAACGCATAACGCATAACGCATAACGCATAACGCATAACGCATAACGCATAACGCATAACGCATAACGCATAACGCATAACGCATAACGCATAACGCATAACGCATAACGCATAACGCATAACGCATAACGCATAACGCATAACGCATAACGCAGAACGCACAACGCACAACGCATAACGCATAACGCATAACGCATAACGCATAACGCATAACGCATAACGCATAACGCATAACGCATAACGCATAACGCATAACGCATAAGGCATAACGCATAACGCATAACGCATAACGCATAACGCATAACGCATAACGCATAACGCATAACGCATAACGCATAACCCATAACGCATAACACATAACGCGAAACGCATAACGCATAACTTATAATGCATTACGCATAATCCATAACGGATAACGCATAACCCATAACGCATGACGCATAACGCAAAGCCGATAACGCATAACGCATAACGCATAACGCATAACGCATAACGCATAACGCATAACGCATAACGCATAACGCATAACGCATAACGCATAACGCATAACGCATAACAAATAACGCATAACGCATAACGCATAACGCATAACGCATAACGCATAACGCATAACGCATAACGCATAACGCATAACGCATAACGCATAACGCATAACGCATAACGCATAACGCATAACGCATAACGCATGACGCATAACCCATAACGCATAACGCATAACGCATAACGCAAAACGCATAATGCATAACGCATAATCCATAACAGATAACGCATAACCCATAACGCATAACGCAAAGCCGATAACGCATAACGCATAACGCATAACACATAGCGCATATCGCATAACGCATAACGCATAACCCATAACGGATAACGCTCAACGCATAACCCATAACGCATAATACATAACGCATAATCCATAACGGATAACGCATAACCCATAACGCATAACGCAAAGCCGATAACGCATTACGCATAACCCATAAAGCATAACGCATAACGCATAACGCATAACGCATAACGCAAAACGCAAAACGCATAACGCATATCGCATAACGCATAACGCATAACGCATAACGCATAACGCATAACGCATAACGCATAACGCATAACGCATAACGCACAACGCATAACGCATAACGCATAACGCATAACGCATAACGCATAACGCATAACGCATAACGCATAACGCATAAGGCATAACGCATAACGCATAACGCATAAGGCATAACGCATAACGCATAACGCATAACGCATAACGCATAACGCATAACGCATAACGCATAACGCATAACGCATAACGCATAACGCATAACGCATAACGCATAACGCATAACGCATAACGCATAACGCATAACGCATAACGCATAACGCATAACGCATAACGCATAACGCATAACGCATAACGCATAACGCATAACGCATAACGCATAACGCATAACGCATAACGCATAACGCATAACGCATAACGCATAACGCATAACGCATAACGCATAACGCATAACGCATAACGCATAACGCATAACGCATAACGCATAACGCATAACGCATAACGCATAACGCATAACGCATAACGCATAACGCATAACGCATAACGCATAACGCATAACGCATAACGCATAACGCATAACGCATTACGCATAACGCATAACGCATAACGCATAACGCATAACGCATAACGCATAACGCATAACGCATAACGCATAACGCATAACGCATAACGCATAACGCATAACGCATAACGCATAACGCATAACGCATAACGCATAACGCATAACGCATAACGCATAACGCATAACGCATAACGCATAACGCATAACGCATAACGCATAACGCATAACGCATAACGCATAACGCATAACGCATAACGCATAACGCATAACGCATAACGCATAACGCATAACGCATAACGCATAACGCATAACGCACAACGCACAACGCATAACGCATAACGCATAACGCATAACGCATAACGCATAACGCATAACGCATAACGCATAACGCATAACGCATAAGGCATAACGCATAACGCATAACGCATAACGCATAACGCATAACGCATAACGCATAACGCATAACGCATAACGCATAACGCATAACGCATAACGCATAACGCATAACGCATAACGCATAACCCATAACGCATAACACATAACGCGAAACGCATAACGCATAACTTATAATGCATTACGCATAATCCATAACGGATAACGCATAACCCATAACGCATGACGCATAACGCAAAGCCGATAACGCATAACGCATAACGCATAACGCATAACGCATAACGCATAACGCATAACGCATAACGCATAACGCATAACGCATAACGCATAACGCATAACGCATAACGCATAACGCATAACGCATAACGCATAACGCATAACGCATAACGCATAACGCATAACGCATAACGCATAACGCATAACGCATAACGCATAACGCATAACGCATAACGCATAACGCATAACGCATAACGCATAACGCATAACGCATAACGCATAACGCATAACGCATAACGCATAACGCATAACGCATAACGCATAACGCATAACGCATAACGCATAACGCATAACGCATAACGCATAACGCATAACGCATGACGCATAACCCATAACGCATAACGCATAACGCATAACGCAAAACGCATAATGCATAACGCATAATCCATAACAGATAACGCATAACCCATAACGCATAACGCAAAGCCGATAACGCATAACGCATAACGCATAACACATAGCGCATATCGCATAACGCATAACGCATAACCCATAACGGATAACGCTCAACGCATAACCCATAACGCATATTACATAACGCATAATCCATAACGGATAACGCATAACCCATAACGCATAACGCAAAGCCGATAACGCATTACGCATAACCCATAAAGCATAACGCATAACGCATAACGCATAACGCATAACGCAAAACGCAAAACGCATAACGCATATCGCATAACGCATAACGCATAACGCATAACGCATAACGCATAACGCATAACGCATAACGCATAACGCACAACGCATAACGCATAACGCATAACGCATAACGCATAACGCATAACGCATAACGCATAACGCATAACGCATAAGGCATAACGCATAACGCATAACGCATAACGCATAACGCATAACGCATAACGCATAACGCATAACGCATAACGCATAACGCATAACGCATAACGCATAACGCATAACGCATAACGCATAACGCATAACGCATAACGCATAACGCATAACGCATAACGCATAACGCATAACGCATAACGCATAACGCATAACGCATAACGCATAACGCATAACGCATAACGCATAACGCATAACGCATAACGCATAACGCATAACGCATAACGCATAACGCATAACGCATAACGCATAACGCATAACGCATAACGCATAACGCATAACGCATAACGCATAACGCATAACGCATAACGCATAACGCATAACGCATAACGCATAACGCATAACGCATAACGCATAACGCATAACGCATAACGCATAACGCATAACGCATAACGCATAACGCATAACGCATAACGCATAACGCATAACGCATAACGCATAACGCATAACGCATAACGCATAACGCATAACGCATAACGCATAACGCATAACGCATAACGCATAACGCATAACGCAGAACGCACAACGCACAACGCATAACGCATAACGCATAACGCATAACGCATAACGCATAACGCATAACGCATAACGCATAACGCATAACGCATAAGGCATAACGCATAAGGCATAACGCATAACGCATAACGCATAACGCATAACGCATAACGCATAACGCATAACGCATAACGCATAACGCATAACGCATAACCCATAACGCATAACACATAACGCGAAACGCATAACGCATAACTTATAATGCATTACGCATAATCCATAACGGATAACGCATAACCCATAACGCATGACGCATAACGCAAAGCCGATAACGCATAACGCATAACGCATAACGCATAACGCATAACGCATAACGCATAACGCATAACGCATAACGCATAACGCATAACGCATAACGCATAACGCATAACGCATAACGCATAACGCATAACGCATAACGCATAACAAATAACGCATAACGCATAACGCATAACGCATAACGCATAACGCATAACGCATAACGCATAACGCATAACGCATAACGCATAACGCATAACGCATAACGCATAACGCATAACGCATAACGCATAACGCATGACGCATAACCCATAACGCATAACGCATAACGCAAAACGCATAATGCATAACGCATAATCCATAACAGATAACGCATAACCCATAACGCATAACGCAAAGCCGATAACGCATAACGCATAACGCATAACACATAGCGCATATCGCATAACGCATAACGCATAACCCATAACGGATAACGCTCAACGCATAACCCATAACGCATAATACATAACGCATAATCCATAACGGATAACGCATAACCCATAACGCATAACGCAAAGCCGATAACGCATTACGCATAACCCATAAAGCATAACGCATAACGCATAACGCATAACGCATAACGCAAAACGCAAAACGCATAACGCATATCGCATAACGCATAACGCATAACGCATAACGCATAACGCATAACGCATAACGCATAACGCATAACGCATAACGCATAACGCATAACGCATAACGCATAACGCATAACGCATAACGCATAACGCATAACGCATAACGCATAACGCATAACGCATAACGCATAACGCATAACGCATAACGCATAACGCATAACGCATAACGCATAACGCATAACGCATAACGCATAACGCATAACGCATAACGCATAACGCATAACGCATAACGCATAACGCATAACGCATAACGCATAACGCATAACGCATAACGCATAACGCATAACGCATAACGCATGACGCATAACCCATAACGCATAACGCATAACGCATAACGCATAACGCAAAACGCATAATGCATAACGCATAACGCATAACGCATAACGCATAACGCATAACGCATAACGCATAACGCATAACGCATAACGCATAACGCATAACGCATAACGCATAACGCATAACGCATAACGCATAACGCATAACGCATAACGCATAACGCATAACGCATAACGCATAACGCATAACGCATAACGCATAACGCATAACGCATAACGCATAACGCATAACGCATAACGCACAACGCATAACGCAGAACGCATAACGCATAATGCATCACGCATAATCCATAACGGATAACGCATAACGCATAACGCATAACGCATAACGCATAACGCATAACGCATAACGCATAACGCATAACGCATAACGCATAACGCATAACGCATAACGCATAACGCATAACGCATAACGCATAACGCATAACGCATAACGCATAACGCATAACGCATAACGCATAACGCATAACGCATAACGCATAACGCATAACGCATAACGCATAACGCATAACGCATAACGCATAACGCATAACGCATAACGCATAACGCATAACGCATAACGCATAACGCATAACGCATAACGCATAACGCATAACGCATAACGCATAACGCATAACGCATAACGCATAACGCATAACGCATAACGCATAACGCATAACGCATAACGCATAACGCATAACGCATAACGCATAACGCATAACGCATAACGCATAACGCATAACGCATAACGCATAACGCATAACGCATAACGCATAACGCATAACGCATAACGCATAACGCATAACGCATAACGCATAACGCATAACGCATAACGCATAACGCATAACGCATAACGCATAACGCATAACGCATAACGCAGAACGCACAACGCATAACGCATAACGCATAACGCATAACGCATAACGCATAACGCATAACGCATAACGCATAACGCATAACGCATAACGCATAAGGCATAACGCATAAGGCATAACGCATAACGCATAACGCATAACGCATAACGCATAACGCATAACGCATAACGCATAACGCATAACGCATAACGCATAACGCATAACGCATAACGCATAACGCATAACGCATAACGCATAACGCATAACGCATAACGCATAACGCATAACGCATAACGCATAACGCATAACGCATAACGCATAACGCATAACGCATAACGCATAACGCATAACGCATAACGCATAACGCATAACGCATAACGCATAACGCAGAACGCACAACGCACAACGCATAACGCATAACGCATAACGCATAACGCATAACGCATAACGCATAACGCATAACGCATAACGCATAAGGCATAACGCATAAGGCATAACGCATAACGCATAACGCATAACGCATAACGCATAACGCATAACGCATAACGCATAACGCATAACGCATAACGCATAACCCATAACGCATAACACATAACGCGAAACGCATAACGCATAACTTATAATGCATTACGCATAATCCATAACGGATAACGCATAACCCATAACGCATGACGCATAACGCAAAGCCGATAACGCATAACGCATAACGCATAACGCATAACGCATAACGCATAACGCATAACGCATAACGCATAACGCATAACGCATAACGCATAACGCATAACGCATAACGCATAACGCATAACGCATAACGCATAACGCATAACGCATAACGCATAACGCATAACGCATAACAAATAACGCATAACGCATAACGCATAACGCATAACGCATAACGCATAACGCATAACGCATAACGCATAACGCATAACGCATAACGCATAACGCATAACGCATAACGCATGACGCATAACCCATAACGCATAACGCATAACGCAAAACGCATAATGCATAACGCATAATCCATAACAGATAACGCATAACCCATAACGCATAACGCAAAGCCGATAACGCATAACGCATAACGCATAACACATAGCGCATATCGCATAACGCATAACGCATAACCCATAACGGATAACGCTCAACGCATAACCCATAACGCATAATACATAACGCATAATCCATAACGGATAACGCATAACCCATAACGCATAACGCAAAGCCGATAACGCATTACGCATAACCCATAAAGCATAACGCATAACGCATAACGCATAACGCATAACGCAAAACGCAAAACGCATAACGCATATCGCATAACGCATAACGCATAACGCATAACGCATAACGCATAACGCATAACGCATAACGCATAACGCATAACGCATAACGCATAACGCATAACGCATAACGCATAACGCATAACGCATAACGCATAACGCATAACGCATAACGCATAACGCATAACGCATAACGCATAACGCATAACGCATAACGCATAACGCATAACGCATAACGCATAACGCATAACGCATAACGCATAACGCATAACGCATAACGCATAACGCATAACGCATAACGCATAACGCATAACGCATAACGCATAACGCATAACGCATAACGCATAACGCATGACGCATAACCCATAACGCATAACGCATAACGCATAACGCAAAACGCATAATGCATAACGCATAACGCATAACGCATAACGCATAACGCATAACGCATAACGCATAACGCATAACGCATAACGCATAACGCATAACGCATAACGCATAACGCATAACGCATAACGCATAACGCATAACGCATAACGCATAACGCATAACGCATAACGCATAACGCATAACGCATAACGCATAACGCATAACGCATAACGCATAACGCATAACGCATAACGCATAACGCATAACGCATAACGCACAACGCATAACGCAGAACGCATAACGCATAATGCATCACGCATAATCCATAACGGATAACGCATAACGCATAACGCATAACGCATAACGCATAACGCATAACGCATAACGCATAACGCATAACGCATAACGCATAACGCATAACGCATAACGCATAACGCATAACGCATAACGCATAACGCATAACGCATAACGCATAACGCATAACGCATAACGCATAACGCATAACGCATAACGCATAACGCATAACGCATAACGCATAACGCATAACGCATAACGCATAACGCATAACGCATAACGCATAACGCATAACGCATAACGCATAACGCATAACGCATAACGCATAACGCATAACGCATAACGCATAACGCATAACGCATAACGCATAACGCATAACGCATAACGCATAACGCATAACGCATAACGCATAACGCATAACGCATAACGCATAACGCATAACGCATAACGCATAACGCATAACGCATAACGCATAACGCATAACGCATAACGCATAACGCATAACGCATAACGCATAACGCATAACGCATAACGCATAACGCATAACGCATAACGCATAACGCATAACGCATAACGCATAACGCATAACGCATAACGCATAACGCATAACGCATAACGCATAACGCATAACGCATAACGCATAACGCATAACGCATAACGCATAACGCATAACGCATAACGCATAACGCATAACGCATAACGCATAACGCATAACGCATAACGCATAACGCATAACGCATAACGCATAACGCATAACGCATAACGCATAACGCATAACGCATAACGCATAACGCACAACGCATAACGCAGAACGCATAACGCATAATGCATCACGCATAATCCATAACGGATAACGCATAACCCATAACGCATGACGCATAACGCATAACACATAGCGCATATCGCATAACGCATAACGCATAACGCATAACCCATAACGCATAACGCATAACGCATAATGCATTACGCATAATCCATAACGGTTAACGCATAACCCATACCGCATGACGCATAACGCATAACGCATAACGTATGGCGCATAACGCAAAGCCGATAGCGCATAACGCATAACGCATAAAGCGTAACGCATAACGGGTAACGCACAACGCATAACTCATAACGCATTAACCATAACGCATAATACATAACGCATAATCCATAACGGATAACGCATAACGCAAAGCCGATAACGCATAACGCATTACGCATAACCCATAAAGCATAACGCATAACGCATAACGCAAAACACATAACGCATATCGCATAACGCATAACGCATAACGGATAACGGATAACGCACAACGCATAACCCATAACGCATTAATCATAACGCTTAATACATAACGCATAATCCATAACGGATAACGCATAACCCATAAAGCATAACGCAAAGCCGATAACGCATAACGCATTACGCACAACCCATAAAGCATAACGCATAACGCATAACGCAAAACGCATAACGCATATCGCATAACGCATAACGCATAACGGATAACGGATAACGCACAACGCATAACCCATAACTCATTAACCATAACTCATTAACCATAACGCATAATACATAACGCATAATCCATAACGGATAACGCATAACCCATAACGCATAACGCAAAGCCGATAACGCATAACGCATTACGCACAACCCATAAAGCATAACGCATAACGCATAACGCAAAACGCATAACGCATATCGCATAACGCATAACGCATAACGCATAACGGATAACGCACAACGCATAACCCATAACGCATTAACCATAACGCATAATACATAACGCATAATCCATAACGGATAACGCATAACCCATAACGCATAACGCAAAGCCGATAACGCATAACGCATAACGCATAACACATAGCGCATATCGCATAACGCATAACGCATAACGGATAACGGATAACGCACAACGCATAACCCATAACTCATTAACCATAACGCATAATACATAACGCATAATCCATAACGGATAACGCATAACCCATAACGCATAACGCAAAGCCGACAACGCATAACGCATTACGCACAACCCATAAAGCATAACCCATAACGCATAACGCAAAACGCATAACGCATATCGCATAACGCATAACGCATAACGCATAACGGATAACGGATAACGCACAACGCATAACCCATAACGCATTAACCATAACGCTTAATACATAACGCATAATCCATAACGGATAACGCATAACCCATAACGCATAACGCAAAGCCGATAACGCATAACGCATTACGCACAACCCATAAAGCATAACGCATAACGCATAACGCAAAACGCATAACGCATATCGCATAACGCATAACGCATAACGGATAACGGATAACGCACAACGCATAACCCATAACTCATTAACCATAACGCATAATACATAACGCATAATGCATAACGGATAACGCATAACCCATAACGCATAACGCAAAGCCGATAACGCATAACGCATTACGCACAACCCATAAAGCATAACGCATAACGCATAACGCAAAACGCATAACGCATATCGCATAACGCATAACGCATAACGCATAACGCATAACGCATAACGCATAACGCATAACGCATAACGCATAACGCATAACGCATAACGCATAACGCATAACGCATAACGCATAACGCATAACGCATAACGCATAACGCATAACGCATAACGCATAACGCATAACGCATAACGCATAACGCATAACGCATAACGCATAACGCATAACGCATAACGCATAACGCATAACGCATAACGCATAACGCATAACGCATAACGCATAACGCATAACGCATAACGCATAACGCATAACGCATAACGCATAACGCATAACGCATAACGCATAACGCATAACGCATAACGCATAACGCATAACGCATAACGCATAACGCATAACGCATAACGCATAACGCATAACGCATAACGCATAACGCATAACGCATAACGCATAACGCATAACGCATAACGCATAACGCATAACGCATAACGCATAACGCATAACGCATAACGCATAACGCATAACGCATAACGCATAACGCATAACGCATAACGCATAACGCATAACGCATAACGCATAACGCATAACGCATAACGCATAACGCATAACGCATAACGCATAACGCATAACGCATAACGCATAACGCATAACGCATAACGCATAACGCATAACGCATAACGCATAACGCATAACGCATAACGCATAACGCATAACGCATAACGCATAACGCATAACGCATGACGCATAACCCATAACGCATAACGCATAACGCATAACGCAAAACGCATAATGCATAACGCATAATCCATAACAGATAACGCATAACGCAAAGCCGATAACGCATAACGCATAACGCATAACACATAGCGCATATCGCATAACGCATAACGCATAACCCATAACGGATAACGCTCAACGCATAACCCATAACGCATAATACATAACGCATAATCCATAACGGATAACGCATAACCCATAACGCATAACGCAAAGCCGATAACGCATTACGCATAACCCATAAAGCATAACGCATAACGCATAACGCATAACGCATAACGCAAAACGCAAAACGCATAACGCATATCGCATAACGCATAACGCATAACGCATAACGCATAACGCATAACGCATAACGCATAACGCACAACGCATAACGCATAACGCATAACGCATAACGCATAACGCATAACGCATAACGCATAACGCATAACGCATAAGGCATAACGCATAACGCATAACGCATAACGCATAACGCATAACGCATAACGCATAACGCATAACGCATAACGCATAACGCATAACGCATAACGCATAACGCATAACGCATAACGCATAACGCATAACGCATAACGCATAACGCATAACGCATAACGCATAACGCATAACGCATAACGCATAACGCATAACGCATAACGCATAACGCATAACGCATAACGCATAACGCATAACGCATAACGCATAACGCATAACGCATAACGCATAACGCATAACGCATAACGCATAACGCATAACGCATAACGCATAACGCATAACGCATAACGCATAACGCATAACGCATAACGCATAACGCATAACGCAGAACGCACAACGCACAACGCATAACGCATAACGCATAACGCATAACGCATAACGCATAACGCATAACGCATAACGCATAAGGCATAACGCATAAGGCATAACGCATAACGCATAACGCATAACGCATAACGCATAACGCATAACGCATAACGCATAACGCATAACGCATAACGCATAACGCATAACGCATAACGCATAACGCATAACGCATAACGCATAACGCATAACGCATAACGCATAACGCATAACGCATAACGCATAACGCATAACGCATAACGCATAACGCATAACGCATAACGCATAACGCATAACGCATAACGCATAACGCATAACGCATAACGCAGAACGCACAACGCATAACGCATAACGCATAACGCATAACGCATAACGCATAACGCATAACGCATAACGCATAACGCATAACGCATAAGGCATAACGCATAAGGCATAACGCATAACGCATAACGCATAACGCATAACGCATAACGCATAACGCATAACGCATAACGCATAACCCATAACGCATAACACATAACGCGAAACGCATAACGCATAACTTATAATGCATTACGCATAATCCATAACGGATAACGCATAACCCATAACGCATGACGCATAACGCAAAGCCGATAACGCATAACGCATAACGCATAACGCATAACGCATAACGCATAACGCATAACGCATAACGCATAACGCATAACGCATAACGCATAACGCATAACAAATAACGCATAACGCATAACGCATAACGCATAACGCATAACGCATAACGCATAACGCATAACGCATAACGCATAACGCATAACGCATAACGCATAACGCATAACGCATAACGCATAACGCATAACGCATGACGCATAACCCATAACGCATAACGCATAACGCATAACGCAAAACGCATAATGCATAACGCATAATCCATAACAGATAACGCATAACCCATAACGCATAACGCAAAGCCGATAACGCATAACGCATAACGCATAACACATAGCGCATATCGCATAACGCATAACGCATAACCCATAACGGATAACGCTCAACGCATAACCCATAACGCATAATACATAACGCATAATCCATAACGGATAACGCATAACCCATAACGCATAACGCAAAGCCGATAACGCATTACGCATAACCCATAAAGCATAACGCATAACGCATAACGCATAACGCATAACGCAAAACGCAAAACGCATAACGCATATCGCATAACGCATAACGCATAACGCATAACGCATAACGCATAACGCATAACGCATAACGCATAACGCATAACGCACAACGCATAACGCATAACGCATAACGCATAACGCATAACGCATAACGCATAACGCATAACGCATAACGCATAAGGCATAACGCATAACGCATAACGCATAAGGCATAACGCATAACGCATAACGCATAACGCATAACGCATAACGCATAACGCATAACGCATAACGCATAACGCATAACGCATAACGCATAACGCATAACGCATAACGCATAACGCATAACGCATAACGCATAACGCATAACGCATAACGCATAACGCATAACGCATAACGCATAACGCATAACGCATAACGCATAACGCATAACGCATAACGCATAACGCATAACGCATAACGCATAACGCATAACGCATAACGCATAACGCATAACGCATAACGCATAACGCATAACGCATAACGCATAACGCATAACGCATAACGCATAACGCATAACGCATAACGCATAACGCATAACGCATAACGCATAACGCATAACGCATAACGCATAACGCATAACGCATAACGCATAACGCATAACGCATAACGCATAACGCATAACGCATAACGCATTACGCATAACGCATAACGCATAACGCATAACGCATAACGCATAACGCATAACGCATAACGCATAACGCATAACGCATAACGCATAACGCATAACGCATAACGCATAACGCATAACGCATAACGCATAACGCATAACGCATAACGCATAACGCATAACGCATAACGCATAACGCATAACGCATAACGCATAACGCATAACGCATAACGCATAACGCATAACGCATAACGCATAACGCATAACGCATAACGCATAACGCATAACGCATAACGCACAACGCATAACGCATAACGCATAACGCATAACGCATAACGCATAACGCATAACGCATAACGCATAACGCATAACGCATAACGCATAAGGCATAACGCATAACGCATAACGCATAACGCATAACGCATAACGCATAACGCATGACGCATAACCCATAACGCATAACGCATAACGCATAACGCAAAACGCATAATGCATAACGCATAATCCATAACAGATAACGCATAACGCAAAGCCGATAACGCATAACGCATAACGCATAACACATAGCGCATATCGCATAACGCATAACGCATAACCCATAACGGATAACGCTCAACGCATAACCCATAACGCATAATACATAACGCATAATCCATAACGGATAACGCATAACCCATAACGCATAACGCAAAGCCGATAACGCATTACGCATAACCCATAAAGCATAACGCATAACGCATAACGCATAACGCATAACGCAAAACGCAAAACGCATAACGCATATCGCATAACGCATAACTCATAACGCATAACGCATAACGCATAACGCATAACGCATAACGCATAACGCATAACGCATAACGCATAACGCATAACGCATAACGCATAACGCATAACGCATAACGCATAACGCATAACGCATAACGCATAACGCATAACGCATAACGCATAACGCATAACGCATAACGCATAACGCATAACGCATAACGCACAACGCATAACGCATAACGCATAACGCATAACGCATAACGCATAACGCATAACGCATAACGCATAACGCATAACGCATAACGCATAAGGCATAACGCATAACGCATAACGCATAACGCATAACGCATAACGCATAACGCATGACGCATAACCCATAACGCATAACGCATAACGCATAACGCAAAACGCATAATGCATAACGCATAATCCATAACAGATAACGCATAACGCAAAGCCGATAACGCATAACGCATAACGCATAACACATAGCGCATATCGCATAACGCATAACGCATAACCCATAACGGATAACGCTCAACGCATAACCCATAACGCATAATACATAACGCATAATCCATAACGGATAACGCATAACCCATAACGCATAACGCAAAGCCGATAACGCATTACGCATAACCCATAAAGCATAACGCATAACGCATAACGCATAACGCATAACGCAAAACGCAAAACGCATAACGCATATCGCATAACGCATAACGCATAACGCATAACGCATAACGCATAACGCATAACGCATAACGCACAACGCATAACGCATAACGCATAACGCATAACGCATAACGCATAACGCATAACGCATAACGCATAACGCATAAGGCATAACGCATAACGCATAACGCATAAGGCATAACGCATAACGCATAACGCATAACGCATAACGCATAACGCATAACGCATAACGCATAACGCATAACGCATAACGCATAACGCATAACGCATAACGCAGAACGCACAACGCATAACGCATAACGCATAACGCATAACGCATAACGCATAACGCATAACGCATAACGCATAACGCATAACGCATAAGGCATAACGCATAAGGCATAACGCATAACGCATAACGCATAACGCATAACGCATAACGCATAACGCATAACGCATAACGCATAACGCATAACGCATAACGCATAACGCATAACGCATAACGCATAACGCATAACGCATAACGCATAACGCATAACGCATAACGCATAACGCATAACGCATAACGCATAACGCATAACGCATAACGCATAACGCATAACGCATAACGCATAACGCATAACGCATAACGCATAACGCAGAACGCACAACGCATAACGCATAACGCATAACGCATAACGCATAACGCATAACGCATAACGCATAACGCATAACGCATAACGCATAAGGCATAACGCATAAGGCATAACGCATAACGCATAACGCATAACGCATAACGCATAACGCATAACGCATAACGCATAACGCATAACGCATAACCCATAACGCATAACACATAACGCGAAACGCATAACGCATAACTTATAATGCATTACGCATAATCCATAACGGATAACGCATAACCCATAACGCATGACGCATAACGCAAAGCCGATAACGCATAACGCATAACGCATAACGCATAACGCATAACGCATAACGCATAACGCATAACGCATAACGCATAACGCATAACGCATAACGCATAACGCATAACAAATAACGCATAACGCATAACGCATAACGCATAACGCATAACGCATAACGCATAACGCATAACGCATAACGCATAACGCATAACGCATAACGCATAACGCATAACGCATAACGCATAACGCATAACGCATAACGCATAACGCATAACGCATAACGCATAACGCATAACGCATAACGCATAACGCATAACGCATAACGCATAACGCATAACGCATAACGCATAACGCATAACGCATAACGCATAACGCATAACGCATAACGCATAACGCATAACGCATAACGCATAACGCATAACGCATAACGCATAACGCATAACGCATAACGCATAACGCATAACGCATAACGCATAACGCATAACGCATAACGCAGAACGCACAACGCATAACGCATAACGCATAACGCATAACGCATAACGCATAACGCATAACGCATAACGCATAACGCATAACGCATAAGGCATAACGCATAAGGCATAACGCATAACGCATAACGCATAACGCATAACGCATAACGCATAACGCATAACGCATAACGCATAACGCATAACGCATAACGCATAACGCATAACGCATAACGCATAACGCATAACGCATAACGCATAACGCATAACGCATAACGCATAACGCATAACGCATAACGCATAACGCATAACGCATAACGCATAACGCATAACGCATAACGCATAACGCATAACGCAGAACGCACAACGCATAACGCATAACGCATAACGCATAACGCATAACGCATAACGCATAACGCATAACGCATAACGCATAACGCATAAGGCATAACGCATAAGGCATAACGCATAACGCATAACGCATAACGCATAACGCATAACGCATAACGCATAACGCATAACGCATAACGCATAACGCATAACCCATAACGCATAACACATAACGCGAAACGCATAACGCATAACTTATAATGCATTACGCATAATCCATAACGGATAACGCATAACCCATAACGCATGACGCATAACGCAAAGCCGATAACGCATAACGCATAACGCATAACGCATAACGCATAACGCATAACGCATAACGCATAACGCATAACGCATAACGCATAACGCATAACAAATAACGCATAACGCATAACGCATAACGCATAACGCATAACGCATAACGCATAACGCATAACGCATAACGCATAACGCATAACGCATAACGCATAACGCATAACGCATAACGCATAACGCATAACGCATGACGCATAACCCATAACGCATAACGCATAACGCATAACGCAAAACGCATAATGCATAACGCATAATCCATAACAGATAACGCATAACCCATAACGCATAACGCAAAGCCGATAACGCATAACGCATAACGCATAACACATAGCGCATATCGCATAACGCATAACGCATAACGCATAACGCATAACGCATAACGCATAACGCATAACGCATAACGCATAACGCATAACGCATAACGCATAAGGCATAACGCATAAGGCATAACGCATAACGCATAACGCATAACGCATAACGCATAACGCATAACGCATAACGCATAACGCATAACGCATAACCCATAACGCATAACACATAACGCGAAACGCATAACGCATAACTTATAATGCATTACGCATAATCCATAACGGATAACGCATAACCCATAACGCATGACGCATAACGCAAAGCCGATAACGCATAACGCATAACGCATAACGCATAACGCATAACGCATAACGCATAACGCATAACGCATAACGCATAACGCATAACGCATAACGCATAACAAATAACGCATAACGCATAACGCATAACGCATAACGCATAACGCATAACGCATAACGCATAACGCATAACGCATAACGCATAACGCATAACGCATAACGCATAACGCATAACGCATAACGCATAACGCATGACGCATAACCCATAACGCATAACGCATAACGCATAACGCAAAACGCATAATGCATAACGCATAATCCATAACAGATAACGCATAACCCATAACGCATAACGCAAAGCCGATAACGCATAACGCATAACGCATAACACATAGCGCATATCGCATAACGCATAACGCATAACCCATAACGGATAACGCTCAACGCATAACCCATAACGCATAATACATAACGCATAATCCATAACGGATAACGCATAACGCATAACGCATAACGCATAACGCATAACGCATAACGCATAACGCATAACGCATAACGCATAACGCATAACGCATAACGCATAACGCATAACGCATAACGCATAACGCATAACGCATAACGCATAACGCATAACGCATAACGCATAACGCATAACGCATAACGCATAACGCATAACGCATAACGCATAACGCATAACGCAGAACGCACAACGCATAACGCATAACGCATAACGCATAACGCATAACGCATAACGCATAACGCATAACGCATAACGCATAACGCATAAGGCATAACGCATAAGGCATAACGCATAACGCATAACGCATAACGCATAACGCATAACGCATAACGCATAACGCATAACGCATAACGCATAACCCATAACGCATAACACATAACGCGAAACGCATAACGCATAACTTATAATGCATTACGCATAATCCATAACGGATAACGCATAACCCATAACGCATGACGCATAACGCAAAGCCGATAACGCATAACGCATAACGCATAACGCATAACGCATAACGCATAACGCATAACGCATAACGCATAACGCATAACGCATAACGCATAACGCATAACGCATAACAAATAACGCATAACGCATAACGCATAACGCATAACGCATAACGCATAACGCATAACGCATAACGCATAACGCATAACGCATAACGCATAACGCATAACGCATAACGCATAACGCATAACGCATAACGCATGACGCATAACCCATAACGCATAACGCATAACGCATAACGCAAAACGCATAATGCATAACGCATAATCCATAACAGATAACGCATAACCCATAACGCATAACGCAAAGCCGATAACGCATAACGCATAACGCATAACACATAGCGCATATCGCATAACGCATAACGCATAACCCATAACGGATAACGCTCAACGCATAACCCATAACGCATAATACATAACGCATAATCCATAACGGATAACGCATAACCCATAACGCATAACGCAAAGCCGATAACGCATTACGCATAACCCATAAAGCATAACGCATAACGCATAACGCATAACGCATAACGCAAAACGCAAAACGCATAACGCATATCGCATAACGCATAACGCATAACGCATAACGCATAACGCATAACGCATAACGCATAACGCATAACGCACAACGCATAACGCATAACGCATAACGCATAACGCATAACGCATAACGCATAACGCATAACGCATAACGCATAAGGCATAACGCATAACGCATAACGCATAAGGCATAACGCATAACGCATAACGCATAACGCATAACGCATAACGCATAACGCATAACGCATAACGCATAACGCATAACGCATAACGCATAACGCATAACGCATAACGCATAACGCATAACGCATAACGCATAACGCATAACGCATAACGCATAACGCATAACGCATAACGCATAACGCATAACGCATAACGCATAACGCATAACGCATAACGCATAACGCATAACGCATAACGCATAACGCATAACGCATAACGCATAACGCATAACGCATAACGCATAACGCATAACGCATAACGCATAACGCATAACGCATAACGCATAACGCATAACGCATAACGCATAACGCATAACGCATAACGCATAACGCATAACGCATAACGCATAACGCATAACGCATAACGCATAACGCATAACGCATTACGCATAACGCATAACGCATAACGCATAACGCATAACGCATAACGCATAACGCATAACGCATAACGCATAACGCATAACGCATAACGCATAACGCATAACGCATAACGCATAACGCATAACGCATAACGCATAACGCATAACGCATAACGCATAACGCATAACGCATAACGCATAACGCATAACGCATAACGCATAACGCATAACGCATAACGCATAACGCATAACGCATAACGCATAACGCATAACGCATAACGCACAACGCATAACGCATAACGCATAACGCATAACGCATAACGCATAACGCATAACGCATAACGCATAACGCATAACGCATAACGCATAAGGCATAACGCATAACGCATAACGCATAACGCATAACGCATAACGCATAACGCATAACGCATAACGCATAACGCATAACGCATAACGCATAACGCATAACGCATAACGCATAACGCATAACCCATAACGCATAACACATAACGCGAAACGCATAACGCATAACTTATAATGCATTACGCATAATCCATAACGGATAACGCATAACCCATAACGCATGACGCATAACGCAAAGCCGATAACGCATAACGCATAACGCATAACGCATAACGCATAACGCATAACGCATAACGCATAACGCATAACGCATAACGCATAACGCATAACGCATAACGCATAACGCATAACGCATAACGCATAACGCATAACGCATAACGCATAACGCATAACGCATAACGCATAACGCATAACGCATAACGCATAACGCATAACGCATAACGCATAACGCATAACGCATAACGCATAACGCATAACGCATAACGCATAACGCATAACGCATAACGCATAACGCATAACGCATAACGCATAACGCATAACGCATAACGCATAACGCATAACGCATAACGCATAACGCATAACGCATAACGCATAACGCATAACGCATAACGCATAACGCATAACGCATAACGCATAACGCATGACGCATAACCCATAACGCATAACGCATAACGCATAACGCAAAACGCATAATGCATAACGCATAATCCATAACAGATAACGCATAACCCATAACGCATAACGCAAAGCCGATAACGCATAACGCATAACGCATAACACATAGCGCATATCGCATAACGCATAACGCATAACCCATAACGGATAACGCTCAACGCATAACCCATAACGCATAATACATAACGCATAATCCATAACGGATAACGCATAACCCATAACGCATAACGCAAAGCCGATAACGCATTACGCATAACCCATAAAGCATAACGCATAACGCATAACGCATAACGCATAACGCAAAACGCAAAACGCATAACGCATATCGCATAACGCATAACGCATAACGCATAACGCATAACGCATAACGCATAACGCATAACGCATAACGCACAACGCATAACGCATAACGCATAACGCATAACGCATAACGCATAACGCATAACGCATAACGCATAACGCATAAGGCATAACGCATAACGCATAACGCATAACGCATAACGCATAACGCATAACGCATAACGCATAACGCATAACGCATAACGCATAACGCATAACGCATAACGCATAACGCATAACGCATAACGCATAACGCATAACGCATAACGCATAACGCATAACGCATAACGCATAACGCATAACGCATAACGCATAACGCATAACGCATAACGCATAACGCATAACGCATAACGCATAACGCATAACGCATAACGCATAACGCATAACGCATAACGCATAACGCATAACGCATAACGCATAACGCATAACGCATAACGCATAACGCATAACGCATAACGCATAACGCATAACGCATAACGCATAACGCATAACGCATAACGCATAACGCATAACGCATAACGCATAACGCATAACGCAGAACGCACAACGCACAACGCATAACGCATAACGCATAACGCATAACGCATAACGCATAACGCATAACGCATAACGCATAACGCATAAGGCATAACGCATAAGGCATAACGCATAACGCATAACGCATAACGCATAACGCATAACGCATAACGCATAACGCATAACGCATAACGCATAACGCATAACCCATAACGCATAACACATAACGCGAAACGCATAACGCATAACTTATAATGCATTACGCATAATCCATAACGGATAACGCATAACCCATAACGCATGACGCATAACGCAAAGCCGATAACGCATAACGCATAACGCATAACGCATAACGCATAACGCATAACGCATAACGCATAACGCATAACGCATAACGCATAACGCATAACGCATAACGCATAACGCATAACGCATAACGCATAACGCATAACGCATAACAAATAACGCATAACGCATAACGCATAACGCATAACGCATAACGCATAACGCATAACGCATAACGCATAACGCATAACGCATAACGCATAACGCATAACGCATAACGCATAACGCATAACGCATAACGCATGACGCATAACCCATAACGCATAACGCATAACGCAAAACGCATAATGCATAACGCATAATCCATAACAGATAACGCATAACCCATAACGCATAACGCAAAGCCGATAACGCATAACGCATAACGCATAACACATAGCGCATATCGCATAACGCATAACGCATAACCCATAACGGATAACGCTCAACGCATAACCCATAACGCATAATACATAACGCATAATCCATAACGGATAACGCATAACCCATAACGCATAACGCAAAGCCGATAACGCATTACGCATAACCCATAAAGCATAACGCATAACGCATAACGCATAACGCATAACGCAAAACGCAAAACGCATAACGCATATCGCATAACGCATAACGCATAACGCATAACGCATAACGCATAACGCATAACGCATAACGCATAACGCACAACGCATAACGCATAACGCATAACGCATAACGCATAACGCATAACGCATAACGCATAACGCATAACGCATAAGGCATAACGCATAACGCATAACGCATAACGCATAACGCATAACGCATAACGCATAACGCATAACGCATAACGCATAACGCATAACGCATAACGCATAACGCATAACGCATAACGCATAACGCATAACGCATAACGCATAACGCATAACGCATAACGCATAACGCATAACGCATAACGCATAACGCATAACGCATAACGCATAACGCATAACGCATAACGCATAACGCATAACGCATAACGCATAACGCATAACGCATAACGCATAACGCATAACGCATAACGCATAACGCATAACGCATAACGCATAACGCATAACGCATAACGCATACCGCATGACGCATAACGTTTGACGCATAACGCAAAGCCGATAACGCATAACGCATAACGGATAACGCACAACGCATAACCCATAACGCATTAACCATAACGCATAATACATAACGCATAATCCATAACGGATAACGCATAACCCATAACGCATAACGCAAAGCCGATAACGCATAACGCATAACGCATAACACATAGCGCATATCGCATAACGCATAACGCATAACGCATAACCCATAACGCATAACGCATAACGCATAATGCATTACGCATAATCCATAACGGTTAACGCATAACCCATACCGCATGACGCATAACGCAAAGCCGATAACGCATAACGCATAACGCATAACGCATAACGTATGACGCATAACGCAAAGCCGATAACGCATAACGCATAACGCATAACGCAAAACGCATAATGCATAACGCATAATCCATAACAGATAACGCATAACCCATAACGCATAACGCAAAGCCGATAACGCATAACGCATAACGCATAACACATAGCGCATATCGCATAACGCATAACGCATAACGCATAACGCATAACGCATAACGCATAACGCATAACGCATAACGCATAACGCATAAGGCATAACGCATAACGCATAACGCATAACGCAAAACGCATAACGCATATCGCATAACGCATAACGCATAACGCATAACGGATAACGGATAACGCACAACGCATAACCCATAACGCATTAACCATAACGCTTAATACATAACGCATAATCCATAACGGATAACGCATAACCCATAACGCATAACGCAAAGCCGATAACGCATAACGCATTACGCACAACCCATAAAGCATAACGCATAACGCATAACGCAAAACGCATAACGCATATCGCATAACGCATAACGCATAACGGATAACGGATAACGCACAACGCATAACCCATAACTCATTAACCATAACGCATAATACATAACGCATAATCCATAACGGATAACGCATAACCCATAACGCATAACGCAAAGCCGATAACGCATAACGCATTACGCACAACCCATAAAGCATAACGCATAACGCTTAACGCAAAACGCATAACGCATATCGCATAACGCATAACGCATAACGCATAACGCATAACGCATAACGCATAACGCATAACGCATAACGCATAACGCATAACGCATAACGCATAACGCATAACGCATAACGCATAACGCATAACGCATAACGCATAACGCATAACGCATAACGCATAACGCATAACGCATAACGCATAACGCATAACGCATAACGCATAACGCATAACGCATAACGCATAACGCATAACGCATAACGCATAACGCATAACGCATAACGCATAACGCATAACGCATAACGCATAACGCATAACGCATAACGCATAACGCATAACGCATAACGCATAACGCATAACGCATAACGCATAACGCATAACGCATAACGCATAACGCATAACGCATAACGCATAACGCATAACGCATAACGCATAACGCATAACGCATAACGCATAACGCATAACGCATAACGCATAACGCATAACGCATTACGCACAACCCATATAGCATAACGCATAACGCATAACGCAAAACGCATAACGCATATCGCATAACGCATAACGCATAACGCATACCGCATGACGCATAACGTTTGACGCATAACGCAAAGCCGATAACGCATAACGCATAACGGATAAATCACAACGCATAACCCATAACGCATTAACCATAACGCATAATACATAACGCATAATCCATAACGGATAACGCATAACCCATAACGCATAACGCAAAGCCGATAACGCATAACGCATAACGCATAACACATAGCGCATATCGCATAACGCATAACGCATAACGCATAACCCATAACGCATAACGCATAACGCATAACGCATAACGCATAACGCATAACGCATAACGGTTAACGCATAACCCATACCGCATGACGCATAACGCAAAGCCGATAACGCATAACGCATAACGCATAACGCATAACGTATGACGCATAACGCAAAGCCGATAACGCATAACGCATAACGCATAACGCAAAACGCATAATGCATAACGCATAATCCATAACAGATAACGCATAACCCATAACGCATAACGCAAAGCCGATAACGCATAACGCATAACGCATAACACATAGCGCATATCGCATAACGCATAACGCATAACCCATAACGGATAACGCATAACGCATAATGCATTACGCATAACCCATAACGGATAACGCATAACCCATAAAGCATAACGCATAACGCATAACGCAAAACGCAAAACGCATAACGCATATCGCATAACGCATAACGCATAACGCATAACGCATAACGCACAACGCATAACGCATAACGCATAACGCATAACGCATAACGCATAACGCATAACGCATAACGCATAAGGCATAACGCATAACGCATAACGCATAACGCATAACGCATAACGCATAACGCATAACGCATAACGCATAACGCATAACGCATAACGCATAACTCATAACGCATAACGCATAACGCATAACGCATAACGCATAACGCATAACCCATAACGCATAACACATAACGCGAAACGCATAACGCATAACTTATAATGCATTACGCATAATCCATAAGGGATAACGCATAACCCATAACGTATGACGCATAACGCAAAGCCGATAGCGCATAACGCATAACGCATAAAGCGTAACGCATAACGGGTAACGCACAACGCATAACTCATAACGCATTAACCATAACGCATAATACATAACGCATAATCCATAACGGATAACGCATAACGCAAAGCCGATAACGCATAACGCATTACGCATAACCCATAAAGCATAACGCATAACGCATAACGCAAAACGCATAACGCATATCGCATAACGCATAACGCATAACGCATAACGGATAACGGATAACGCACAACGCATAACCCATAACGCATTAACCATAACGCTTAATACATAACGCATAATCCGTAACGGATAACGCATAACCCATAACGCATAACGCAAAGCCGATAACGCATAACGCATTACGCACAACCCATAAAGCATAACGCATAACGCATAACGCAAAACGCATAACGCATATCGCATAACGCATAACGCATAACGGATAACGGATAACGCACAACGCATAACCCATAACTCATTAACCATAACGCATAATACATAACGCATAATCCATAACGGATAACGCATAACCCATAACGCATAACGCATAATACATAACGCATAATCCATAACGGATAACGCATAACGCAAAGCCGATAACGCATAACGCATTACGCATAACCCATAAAGCATAACGCATAACGCATAACGCAAAACGCATAACGCATATCGCATAACGCATAACGCATAACGGATAACGGATAACGCACAACGCATAACCCATAACGCATTAACCATAACGCTTAATACATAACGCATAATCCATAACGGATAACGCATAACCCATAACGCATAACGCAAAGCCGATAACGCATAACGCATTACGCACAACCCATAAAGCATAACGCATAACGCATAACGCAAAACGCATAACGCATATCGCATAACGCATAACGCATAACGAATAACGGATAACGCACAACGCATAACCCATAACTCATTAACCATAACGCATAATACATAACGCATAATCCATAACGGATAACGCATAACCCATAACGCATAACGCAAAGCCGATAACGCATATCGCATAACGCATAACGCATTACGCATAACGCATAACGCATAACGCATAACGCATAACGCATAACGCATAACGCATAACGCATAACGCATAACGCATAACGCATAACGCATAACGCATACCGCATGACGCATAACGTTTGACGCATAACGCAAAGCCGATAACGCATAACGCATAACGGATAACGCACAACGCATAACCCATAACGCATTAACCATAACGCATAATACATAACGCATAATCCATAACGGATAACGCATAACCCATAACGCATAACGCAAAGCCGATAACGCATAACGCATAACGCATAACACATAGCGCATATCGCATAACGCATAACGCATAACGCATAACCCATAACGCATAACGCATAACGCATAATGCATTACGCATAATCCATAACGGTTAACGCATAACCCATACCGCATGACGCATAACGCAAAGCCGATAACGCATAACGCATAACGCATAACGCATAACGTATGACGCATAACGCAAAGCCGATAACGCATAACGCATAACGCATAACGCAAAACGCATAATGCATAACGCATAATCCATAACAGATAACGCATAACCCATAACGCATAACGCAAAGCCGATAACGCATAACGCATAACGCATAACACATAGCGCATATCGCATAACGCATAACGCATAACCCATAACGGATAACGCATAACGCATAATGCATTACGCATAACCCATAACGGATAACGCATAACCCATAAAGCATAACGCATAACGCATAACGCAAAACGCAAAACGCATAACGCATATCGCATAACGCATAACGCATAACGCATAACGCATAACGCACAACGCATAACGCATAACGCATAACGCATAACGCATAACGCATAACGCATAACGCATAACGCATAAGGCATAACGCATAACGCATAACGCATAACGCAAAACGCATAACGCATATCGCATAACGCATAACGCATAACGCATAACGGATAACGGATAACGCACAACGCATAACCCATAACGCATTAACCATAACGCTTAATACATAACGCATAATCCATAACGGATAACGCATAACCCATAACGCATAACGCAAAGCCGATAACGCATAACGCATTACGCACAACCCATAAAGCATAACGCATAACGCATAACGCAAAACGCATAACGCATATCGCATAACGCATAACGCATAACGGATAACGGATAACGCACAACGCATAACCCATAACTCATTAACCATAACGCATAATACATAACGCATAATCCATAACGGATAACGCATAACCCATAACGCATAACGCAAAGCCGATAACGCATAACGCATTACGCACAACCCATAAAGCATAACGCATAACGCTTAACGCAAAACGCATAACGCATATCGCATAACGCATAACGCATAACGCATAACGCATAACGCATAACGCATAACGCATAACGCATAACGCATAACGCATAACGCATAACGCATAACGCATAACGCATAACGCATAACGCATAACGCATAACGCATAACGCATAACGCATAACGCATAACGCATAACGCATAACGCATAACGCATAACGCATAACGCATAACGCATAACGCATAACGCATAACGCATAACGCATAACGCATAACGCATAACGCATAACGCATAACCCATAACGCATTAACCATAACGCTTAATACATAACGCATAATCCATAACGGATAACGCATAACCCATAACGCATAACGCAAAGCCGATAACGCATAACGCATTACGCACAACCCATATAGCATAACGCATAACGCATAACGCAAAACGCATAACGCATATCGCATAACGCATAACGCATAACGCATACCGCATGACGCATAACGTTTGACGCATAACGCAAAGCCGATAACGCATAACGCATAACGGATAACGCACAACGCATAACCCATAACGCATTAACCATAACGCATAATACATAACGCATAATCCATAACGGATAACGCATAACCCATAACGCATAACGCAAAGCCGATAACGCATAACGCATAACGCATAACACATAGCGCATATCGCATAACGCATAACGCATAACGCATAACCCATAACGCATAACGCATAACGCATAATGCATTACGCATAATCCATAACGGTTAACGCATAACCCATACCGCATGACGCATAACGCAAAGCCGATAACGCATAACGCATAACGCATAACGCATAACGTATGACGCATAACGCAAAGCCGATAACGCATAACGCATAACGCATAACGCAAAACGCATAATGCATAACGCATAATCCATAACAGATAACGCATAACCCATAACGCATAACGCAAAGCCGATAACGCATAACGCATAACGCATAACACATAGCGCATATCGCATAACGCATAACGCATAACCCATAACGGATAACGCATAACGCATAATGCATTACGCATAACCCATAACGGATAACGCATAACCCATAAAGCATAACGCATAACGCATAACGCAAAACGCAAAACGCATAACGCATATCGCATAACGCATAACGCATAACGCATAATGCATTACGCATAATCCATAACGGTTAACGCATAACCCATACCGCATGACGCATAACGCAAAGCCGATAACGCATAACGCATAACGCATAACGCATAACGTATGACGCATAACGCAAAGCCGATAACGCATAACGCATAACGCATAACGCAAAACGCATAATGCATAACGCATAATCCATAACAGATAACGCATAACCCATAACGCATAACGCAAAGCCGATAACGCATAACGCATAACGCATAACACATAGCGCATATCGCATAACGCATAACGCATAACCCATAACGGATAACGCATAACGCATAAGGCATAACGCATAACGCATAACGCATAACGCATAACGCATAACGCATAACGCATAACGCATAACGCATAACGCATAACGCATAACGCATAACGCATAACGCATAACGCATAACGCATAACGCATAACGCATAACGCATAACGCATAACGCATAACGCATAACGCATAACGCAAAGCGCATAACGCATAACGCATAACGCATAACGCATAACGCATAACGCATAACGCATAACGCATAACGCATAACGCATAACGCATAACGCATAACGCATAACGCATAACGCATAACGCATAACGCATAACGCATAACGCATAACGCATAACGCATAACGCATAACGCATAACGCATAACGCATAACGCATAACGCATAACGCATAACGCATAACGCATAACGCATAACGCATAACGCATAACGCATAACGCATAACGCATAACGCATAACGCATAACGCATAACGCATAACGCATAACGCATAACGCATAACGCATGACGCATAACCCATAACGCATAACGCATAACGCATAACGCAAAACGCATAATGCATAACGCATAATCCATAACAGATAACGCATAACCCATAACGCATAACGCAAAGCCGATAACGCATAACGCATAACGCATAACACATAGCGCATATCGCATAACGCATAACGCATAACCCATAACGGATAACGCTGAACGCATAACCCATAACGCATAATACATAACGCATAATCCATAACGGATAACGCATAACCCATAACGCATAACGCAAAGCCGATAACGCATTACGCATAACCCATAAAGCATAACGCATAACGCATAACGCATAACGCATAACGCATAACGCAAAACGCAAAACGCATAACGCATATCGCATAACGCATAACGCATAACGCATAACGCATAACGCATACCGCATAACGCATAACGCACAACGCATAACGCATAACGCATAACGCATAACGCATAACGCATAACGCATAACGCATAACGCATAACGCATAAGGCATAACGCATAACGCATAACGCATAACGCATAACGCATAACGCATAACGCATAACGCATAACGCATAACGCATAACGCATAACGCATAACGCATAACGCATAACGCATAACGCATAACGCATAACCCATAACGCATAACACATAACGCGAAACGCATAACGCATAACTTATAATGCATTACGCATAATCCATAACGGATAACGCATAACCCATAACGCATGACGCATAACGCAAAGCCGATAACGCATAACGCATAACGTATGACGCATATCGCAAAGCCGATAGCGCATAACGCATAACGCATAAAGCGTAACGCATAACGGGTAATGCACAACGCATAACTCATAACGCATTAACCATAACGCATAATACATAACGCATAATCCATAACGGATAACGCATAACGCAAAGCCGATAACGCATAACGCATTACGCATAACCCATAAAGCATAACGCATAACGCATAACGCAAAACGCATAACGCATATCGCATAACGCATAACGCATAACGGATAACGGATAACGCACAACGCATAACCCATAACGCATTAACCATAACGCTTAATACATAACGCATAATCCATAACGGATAACGCATAACCCATAACGCATAACGCAAAGCCGATAACGCATAACGCATTACGCACAACCCATAAAGCATAACGCATAACGCATAACGCAAAACGCATAACGCATATCGCATAACGCATAACGCATAACGAATAACGGATAACGCACAACGCATAACCCATAACTCATTAAACATAACGCATAATACATAACGCATAATCCATAACGGATAACGCATAACCCATAACGCATAACGCAAAGCCGATAACGCATAACGCATTACGCACAACCCATATAGCATAACGCATAACGCATATCGCATAACGCATAACGCATAACGCATAACGCATAACGCATAACGCATAACGCATAACGCATAACGCATAACGCATAACGCATAACGCATAACGCATAACGCATAACGCATAACGCATAACGCATAACGCATAACGCATAACGCATAACGCATAACGCATAACGCATAACGCATAACGCATAACGCATAACGCATAACGCATAACGCATAACGCATAACGCATGACGCATAACCCATAACGCATAACGCATAACGCATAACGCAAAACGCATAATGCATAACGCATAATCCATAACAGATAACGCATAACCCATAACGCATAACGCAAAGCCGATAACGCATAACGCATAACGCATAACACATAGCGCATATCGCATAACGCATAACGCATAACCCATAACGGATAACGCTGAACGCATAACCCATAACGCATAATACATAACGCATAATCCATAACGGATAACGCATAACCCATAACGCATAACGCAAAGCCGATAACGCATTACGCATAACCCATAAAGCATAACGCATAACGCATAACGCATAACGCATAACGCATAACGCAAAACGCAAAACGCATAACGCATATCGCATAACGCATAACGCATAACGCATAACGCATAACGCATACCGCATAACGCATAACGCACAACGCATAACGCATAACGCATAACGCATAACGCATAACGCATAACGCATAACGCATAACGCATAACGCATAAGGCATAACGCATAACGCATAACGCATAACGCATAACGCATAACGCATAACGCATAACGCATAACGCATAACGCATAACGCATAACGCATAACGCATAACGCATAACGCATAACGCATAACGCATAACCCATAACGCATAACACATAACGCGAAACGCATAACGCATAACTTATAATGCATTACGCATAATCCATAACGGATAACGCATAACCCATAACGCATGACGCATAACGCAAAGCCGATAACGCATAACGCATAACGTATGACGCATATCGCAAAGCCGATAGCGCATAACGCATAACGCATAAAGCGTAACGCATAACGGGTAATGCACAACGCATAACTCATAACGCATTAACCATAACGCATAATACATAACGCATAATCCATAACGGATAACGCATAACGCAAAGCCGATAACGCATAACGCATTACGCATAACCCATAAAGCATAACGCATAACGCATAACGCAAAACGCATAACGCATATCGCATAACGCATAACGCATAACGGATAACGGATAACGCACAACGCATAACCCATAACGCATTAACCATAACGCTTAATACATAACGCATAATCCATAACGGATAACGCATAACCCATAACGCATAACGCAAAGCCGATAACGCATAACGCATTACGCACAACCCATAAAGCATAACGCATAACGCATAACGCAAAACGCATAACGCATATCGCATAACGCATAACGCATAACGAATAACGGATAACGCACAACGCATAACCCATAACTCATTAAACATAACGCATAATACATAACGCATAATCCATAACGGATAACGCATAACCCATAACGCATAACGCAAAGCCGATAACGCATAACGCATTACGCACAACCCATATAGCATAACGCATAACGCATAACGCAAAACGCATAACGCATATCGCATAACGCATAACGCATAACGCATAACGCATAACGCATAACGCATAACGCATAACGCATAACGCATAACGCATAACGCATAACGCATAACGCATAACGCATAACGCATAACGCATAACGCATAACGCATAACGCATAACGCATAACGCATACCGCATGACGCATAACGTTTGACGCATAACGCAAAGCCGATAACGCATAACGCATAACGGATAACGCACAACGCATAACCCATAACGCATTAACCATAACGCATAATACATAACGCATAATCCATAACGGATAACGCATAACCCATAACGCATAACGCAAAGCCGATAACGCATAACGCATAACGCATAACACATAGCGCATATCGCATAACGCATAACGCATAACGCATAACCCATAACGCATAACGCATAACGCATAATGCATTACGCATAATCCATAACGGTTAACGCATAACCCATACCGCATGACGCATAACGCAAAGCCGATAACGCATAACGCATAACGCATAACGCATAACGTATGACGCATAACGCAAAGCCGATAACGCATAACGCATAACGCATAACGCAAAACGCATAATGCATAACGCATAATCCATAACAGATAACGCATAACCCATAACGCATAACGCAAAGCCGATAACGCATAACGCATAACGCATAACACATAGCGCATATCGCATAACGCATAACGCATAACCCATAACGGATAACGCATAACGCATAATGCATTACGCATAACCCATAACGGATAACGCATAACCCATAAAGCATAACGCATAACGCATAACGCAAAACGCAAAACGCATAACGCATATCGCATAACGCATAACGCATAACGCATAACGCATAACGCACAACGCATAACGCATAACGCATAACGCATAACGCATAACGCATAACGCATAACGCATAACGCATAACGCATAAGGCATAACGCATAACGCATAACGCATAACGCATAACGCATAACGCATAACGCATAACGCATAACGCATAACGCATAACGCATAACTCATAACGCATAACGCATAACGCATAACGCA
This sequence comes from Lasioglossum baleicum, assembly GCF_051020765.1. Classification (NCBI taxonomy): domain Eukaryota; kingdom Metazoa; phylum Arthropoda; class Insecta; order Hymenoptera; family Halictidae; genus Lasioglossum; species Lasioglossum baleicum. The sequence goes on along the minus strand of NW_027469105.1, from coordinate 449,664 downwards.
TAACGCATAACGCATAACGCATAACCCATAACGCATAACACATAACGCGAAACGCATAACGCATAACTTATAATGCATTACGCATAATCCATAAGGGATAACGCATAACCCATAACGTATGACGCATAACGCAAAGCCGATAGCGCATAACGCATAACGCATAAAGCGTAACGCATAACGGGTAACGCACAACGCATAACTCATAACGCATTAACCATAACGCATAATACATAACGCATAATCCATAACGGATAACGCATAACGCAAAGCCGATAACGCATAACGCATTACGCATAACCCATAAAGCATAACGCATAACGCATAACGCAAAACGCATAACGCATATCGCATAACGCATAACGCATAACGCATAACGCATAACGGATAACGGATAACGCACAACGCATAACCCATAACGCATTAACCATAACGCTTAATACATAACGCATAATCCATAACGGATAACGCATAACCCATAACGCATAACGCAAAGCCGATAACGCATAACGCATTACGCACAACCCATAAAGCATAACGCATAACGCATAACGCAAAACGCATAACGCATATCGCATAACGCATAACGCATAACGGATAACGGATAACGCACAACGCATAACCCATAACTCATTAACCATAACGCATAATACATAACGCATAATCCATAACGGATAACGCATAACCCATAACGCATAACGCAAAGCCGATAACGCATAACGCATTACGCACAACCCATAAAGCATAACGCATAACGCTTAACGCAAAACGCATAACGCATATCGCATAACGCATAACGCATAACGCATAACGCATAACGCATAACGCATAACGCATAACGCATAACACATAACGCATAACGCATAACGCATAACGCATAACGCATAACGCATAACGCATAACGCATAACGCATAACGCATAACGCATAACGCATAACGCATAACTCATAACGCATAACGCATAACGCATAACGCATAACGCATAACGGATAACGGATAACGCATAACGCATAACGCATAACGCATAACGCATAACGCATAACGCATAACGCATAACGCATAACGCATAACGCATAACGCATAACGCATAACGCATAACGCATAACGCAAACGCATAACGCATAACGCATAACGCATAACGCGTAACGCATAACGCATAACGCATAACGCATAACGCATAACGCATAACGCATAACGCATAACGCATAACGCATAACGCATAACGCATAACGCATAACCCATAACGCATAACGCATAACGCATAACGCATAACGCATAACGCATAACGCATAACGCATAACGGATAACGGATAACGCACAACGCATAACCCATAACTCATTAACCATAACGCATAATACATAACGCATAATCCATAACGGATAACGCATAACCCATAACGCATAACCCATAACTCATTAACCATAACGCATAACGCCTAACTCATATCCTACAAAGCATAACGCATAACGCATAACGCATAACGCATAACGCATAACGCATAACGCATAACGCATAACGCATAACGCATAACGCATAACGCATAACGCATAACGCATAACGCATAACGCATAACGCATAACGCATAACGCATAACGCATAACGCATAACGCATAACGCATAACGCATAACGCATAACGCATGACGCATGACGCATAACGCATAACGCATAACGCATAACGCATGACGCATGACGCATAACGCATAACGCATAACGCATAACGCATAACGCATAACGCATAACGCATAACGCATAACGCATAACGCATAACGCATAACGCATAACGCATAACGCATAACGCATAACGCATAACGCATAACGCATAACGCATAACGCATAACGCATAACGCATAACGCATAACGCATAACGCATAACGCATAACGCATAACGCATAACGCATAACGCATAACGCATAACGCATAACGCATAACGCATAACGCATAACGCATAACGCATAACGCATAACGCATAACGCATAACGCATAACGCATAACGCATAACGCATAACGCATAACGCATAACGCATAACGCATAACGCATAACGCATAACGCATAACGCATAACGCATAACGCATAACGCATAACGCATAACGCATAACGCATAACGCATAACGCATAACGCATAACGCATAACGCATAACGCATAACGCATAACGCATAACGCATAACGCATAACGCATAACGCATAACGCATAACGCATAACGCATAACGCATAACGCATAACGCATAACGCATAACGCATAACGCATAACGCATAACGCATAACGCATAACGCATAACGCATAACGCATAATGCATAACGCATAACGCATAACGCATAACGCATAACGCATAACGCATAACGCATAACGCATAACGCATAACGCATAACCCATAACGCATAACGCATAACGCATAACGCATAACGCATAACGCATAACGCATAACGCATAACGGATAACGGATAACGCACAACGCATAACCCATAACTCATTAACCATAACGCATAATACATAACGCATAATCCATAACGGATAACGCATAACCCATAACGCATAACCCATAACTCATTAACCATAACGCATAACGCCTAACTCATATCCTACAAAGCATAACGCATAACGCATAACGCATAACGCATAACGCATAACGCATAACGCATAACGCATAACGCATAACGCATAACGCATAACGCATAACGCATAACGCATAACGCATAACGCATAACGCATAACGCATAACGCATAACGCATAACGCATAACGCATAACGCATAACGCATAACGCATAACGCATAACGCATAACGCATAACGCATAACGCATAACGCATAACGCATAACGCATAACGCATAACGCATAACGCATAACGCATAACGCATAACGCATAACGCATAACGCATAACGCATAACGCATAACGCATAACGCATAACGCATAACGCATAACGCATAACGCATAACGCATAACGCATAACGCATAACGCATAACGCATAACGCATAACGCATAACGCATAACGCATAACGCATAACGCATAACGCATAACGCATAACGCATAACGCATAACGCATAACGCATAACGCATAACGCATAACGCATAACGCATAACGCATAACGCATAACGCATAACGCATAACGCATAACGCATAACGCATAACGCATAACGCATAACGCATAACGCATAACGCATAACGCATAACGCATAACGCATAACGCATAACGCATAACGCATAACGCATGACGCATAACCCATAACGCATAACACATAACGCAAAACGCATAACGCATAACGCATAATGCATCACGCATAATCCATAACGGATAACGCATAACCCATAACGCATGACGCATAACGCATAACACATAGCGCATATCGCATAACGCATAACGCATAACGCATAACCCATAACGCATAACGCATAATGCATTACGCATAATCCATAACGGTTAACGCATAACCCATACCGCATGACGCATAACGCAAAGCCGATAACGCATAACGCATAACGCATAACGCATAACGTATGACGCATAACGCAAAGCCGATAGCGCATAACGCATAACGCATAAAGCGTAACGCATAACGGGTAACGCACAACGCATAACTCATAACGCATTAACCATAACGCATAATACATAACGCATAATCCATAACGGATAACGCATAACGCAAAGCCGATAACGCATAACGCATTACGCATAACCCATAAAGCATAACGCATAACGCATAACGCAAAACACATAACGCATATCGCATAACGCATAACGCATAACGGATAACGGATAACGCACAACGCATAACCCATAACGCATTAACCATAACGCTTAATACATAACGCATAATCCATAACGGATAACGCATAACCCATAAAGCATAACGCAAAGCCGATAACGCATAACGCATTACGCACAACCCATAAAGCATAACGCATAACGCATAACGCAAAACGCATAACGCATATCGCATAACGCATAACGCATAACGGATAACGGATAACGCACAACGCATAACCCATAACTCATTAACCATAACGCATAATACATAACGCATAATCCATAACGGATAACGCATAACCCATAACGCATAACGCAAAGCCGATAACGCATAACGCATTACGCACAACCCATAAAGCATAACGCATAACGCATAACGCAAAACGCATAACGCATATCGCATAACGCATAACGCATAACGCATAACGGATAACGCACAACGCATAACCCATAACGCATTAACCATAACGCATAATACATAACGCATAATCCATAACGGATAACGCATAACCCATAACGCATAACGCAAAGCCGATAACGCATAACGCATATCGCATAACGCATAACGCATAACGGATAACGGATAACGCACAACGCATAACCCATAACTCATTAACCATAACGCATAATGCATAACGCATAATCCATAACAGATAACGCATAACCCATAACGCATAACGCAAAGCCGATAACGCATAACGCATAACGCATAACACATAGCGCATATCGCATAACGCATAACGCATAACCCATAACGGATAACGCATAACGCATAATGCATTACGCATAACCCATAACGGATAACGCATAACCCATAAAGCATAACGCATAACGCATAACGCAAAACGCAAAACGCATAACGCATATCGCATAACGCATAACGCATAACGCATAACGCATAACGCATAACGCACAACGCATAACGCATAACGCATAACGCATAACGCATAACGCATAACGCATAAGGCATAACGCATAACGCATAACGCATAACGCATAACGCATAACGCATAACGCATAACGCATAACTCATAACGCATAACGCATAACGCATAACGCATAACGCATAACGCATAACGCATAACCCATAACGCATAACACATAACGCGAAACGCATAACGCATAACTTATAATGCATTACGCATAATCCATAAGGGATAACGCATAACCCATAACGCATGACGCATAACGCAAAGCCGATAACGCATAACGCATAACGTATGACGCATAACGCAAAGCCGATAGCGCATAACGCATAACGCATAAAGCGTAACGCATAACGGGTAACGCACAACGCATAACTCATAACGCATTAACCATAACGCATAATACATAACGCATAATCCATAACGGATAACGCATAACGCAAAGCCGATAACGCATAACGCATTACGCATAACCCATAAAGCATAACGCATAACGCATAACGCAAAACGCATAACGCATATCGCATAACGCATAACGCATAACGCATAACGGATAACGGATAACGCACAACGCATAACCCATAACGCATTAACCATAACGCTTAATACATAACGCATAATCCATAACGGATAACGCATAACCCATAACGCATAACGCAAAGCCGATAACGCATAACGCATTACGCACAACCCATAAAGCATAACGCATAACGCATAACGCAAAACGCATAACGCATATCGCATAACGCATAACGCATAACGGATAACGGATAACGCACAACGCATAACCCATAACTCATTAACCATAACGCATAATACATAACGCATAATCCATAACGGATAACGCATAACCCATAACGCATAACGCATAACGCATAACGCATAACGCATAACGCATAACGCATAACGCATAACGCATAACGCATAACGCATAACGCATAACGCATAACCCATAAAGCATAACGCATAACGCATAACGCAAAACGCATAACGCATATCGCATAACGCATAACGCATAACGCATAACGGATAACGCACAACGCATAACCCATAACGCATTAACCATAACGCATAATACATAACGCATAATCCATAACGGATAACGCATAACCCATAACGCATAACGCAAAGCCGATAACGCATAACGCATAACGCATAACGCATAACGCATAACGCATAACGCATAACGCATAACGCATAACGCATAACGCATAACGCATAACGCATAACGCATAACGCATAACGCATAACGCATAACGCATAACGCATAACGCATAACGCATAACGCATAACGCATAACGCATAACGCATAACGCATAACGCATAACGCATAACGCATAACGCATAACGCATAACGCATAACGCATAACGCATAACGCATAACGCATAACGCATAACGCATAACGCATAACGCATAACGCATAACGCATAACGCATAACGCATAACGCATAACGCATAACGCATAACGCATAACGCATAACGCATAACGCATAACGCATAACGCATAACGCATAACGCATAACGCATAACGCATAACGCATAACGCATAACGCATAACGCATAACGCATAACGCATAACGCATAACGCATAACGCATAACGCATAACGCATAACGCATAACGCATAACGCATAACGCATAACGCATAACGCATAACGCATAACGCATAACGCATAACGCATAACGCATTACGCATAACGCATAACGCATAACGCATAACGCATAACGCATAACGCATAACGCATAACGCATAACGCATAACGCATAACGCATTACGCATAACCCATAAAGCATAAAGCATAACGCATAACGCATAACGCATAACGGATAACGGATAACGCATAACCCATAACCCATACCGCATTACGCATAACGCATAACGCATAACGCATAACGCATAACGCATAACGCATAACGCATAACGCATAACGCATAACGCATAACGCATAACGCATAACGCATAACGCATAACGCATAACGCATAACGCATAACGCATAACGCATAACGCATAACGCATAACGCATAACGCATAACGCATAACGCATAACGCATAACGCATAACGCATAACGCATAACGCATAACGCATAACGCATAACGCATAACGCATAACGCATAACGCATAACGCATAACGCATAACGCATAACGCATAACGCATAACGCATAACGCATAACGCATAACGCATAACGCATAACGCATAACGCATAACGCATAACGCATAACGCATAACGCATAACGCATAACGCATAACGCATAACGCATAACGCATAACGCATAACGCATAACGCATAACGCATAACGCATAACGCATAACGCATAACGCATAACGCATAACGCATAACGCATAACGCATAACGCATAACGCATAACGCATAACGCATAACGCATAACGCATAACGCATAACGCATAACGCATAACGCATAACGCATAACGCATAACGCATAACGCATAACGCATAACGCATAACGCATAACGCATAACGCATAACGCATAACGCATAACGCATAACGCATAACGCATAACGCATAACGCATAACGCATAACGCATAACGCATAACGCATAACGCATAACGCATAACGCATAACGCATAACGCATAACGCATAACGCATAACGCATAACGCATAACGCATTACGCATAACGCATAACGCATAACGCATAACGCATAACGCATAACGCATAACGCATAACGCATAACGCATAACGCATAACGCATTACGCATAACCCATAAAGCATAAAGCATAACGCATAACGCATAACGCATAACGGATAACGGATAACGCATAACCCATAACCCATACCGCATTACGCATAACGCATAACGCATAACGCATAACGCATAACGCATAACGCATAACGCATAACGCATAACGCATAACGCATAACGCATAACGCATAACGCATAACGCATAACGCATAACGCATAACGCATAACGCATAACGCATAACGCATAACGCATAACGCATAACGCATAACGCATAACGCATAACGCATAACGCATAACGCATAACGCATAACGCATAACGCATAACGCATAACGCATAACGCATAACGCATAACGCATAACGCATAACGCATAACGCATAACGCATAACGCATAACGCATAACGCATAACGCATAACGCATAACGCATAACGCATAACGCATATCGCATAACGCATAACGCATAACGCATAACGCATAACGCATAACGCATAACGCATAACGCATAACGCATAACGCATAACGCATAACGCATAACGCATAACGCATAACGCATAACGCATAACGCATAACGCATAACGCATAACGCATAACGCATAACGCATAACGCATAACGCATAACGCATAACGCATAACGCATAACGCATAACGCATAACGCATAACGCATAACGCATAACGCATAACGCATAACGCATAACGCATAACGCATAACGCATAACGCATAACGCATAACGCATAACGCATAACGCATAACGCATAACGCATAACGCATAACGCATAACGCATAACGCATAACGCATAACGCATAACGCATAACGCATGACGCATAACCCATAACGCATAACACATAACGCAAAACGCATAACGCATAACGCATAATGCATTACGCATAATCCATAACGGATAACGCATAACCCATAACGCATGACGCATAACGCAAAGCCGATAACGCATAACGCATAACGCATAACGCATAACGGATAACGTATGACGCATAACGCAAAGCCGATAACGCATAACGCATAACGCATAACGCTTAACGCATACCGCATAACGCATAACGCATAACGCATAACGCATAACGCATAACCCATAACGCATAACGCATAACGCATAATGCATTACGCATAATCCATAACGGTTAACGCATAACCCATACCGCATGACGCATAACGCATAACGCATAACGCATAACGCATAACGCATAACGCATAACGCATAACGCATAACGCATAACGCATAACGCATAACGCATAACGCATAACGCATACCGCATGACGCATAACGTATGACGCATAACGCAAAGCCGATAACGCATAACGCATAACGGATAACGCACAACGCATAACCCATAACGCATTAACCATAACGCATAATACATAACGCATAATCCATAACGGATAACGCATAACCCATAACGCATAACGCAAAGCCGATAACGCATAACGCATAACGCATAACACATAGCGCATATCGCATAACGCATAACGCATAACGCATAACCCATAACGCATAACGCATAACGCATAATGCATTACGCATAATCCATAACGGTTAACGCATAACCCATACCGCATGACGCATAACGCAAAGCCGATAACGCATAACGCATAACGCATAACGCATAACGTATGACGCATAACGCAAAGCCGATAACGCATAACGCATAACGCATAACGCAAAACGCATAATGCATAACGCATAATCCATAACAGATAAAGCATAACGCATAACGCATAACGCAAAACGCATAACGCATATCGCATAACGCATAACGCATAACGCATAACGCATAACGGATAACGGATAACGCACAACGCATAACCCATAACGCATTAACCACAACGCTTAATACATAACGCATAATCCATAACGGATAACGCATAACCCATAACGCATAACGCAAAGCCGATAACGCATAACGCATTACGCACAACCCATAAAGCATAACGCATAACGCATAACGCAAAACGCATAACGCATATCGCATAACGCATAACGCATAACGGATAACGGATAACGCACAACGCATAACCCATAACTCATTAACCATAACGCATAATACATAACGCATAATCCATAACGGATAACGCATAACGCATAACGCATAACGCATAACGCATAACGCATAACGCATAACGCATAACGCATAACGCATAACGCATAACGCATAACGCATAACGCATAACGCATAACGCATAACGCATAACGCATAACGCATAACGCATAACGCATTACGCATAACGCATAACGCATAACGCATAACGCATAACGCATAACGCATAACGCATAACGCATAACGCATAACGCATAACGCATTACGCATAACCCATAAAGCATAAAGCATAACGCATAACGCATAACGCATAACGGATAACGGATAACGCATAACCCATAACCCATACCGCATTACGCATAACGCATAACGCATAACGCATAACGCATAACGCATAACGCATAACGCATAACGCATAACGCATAACGCATAACGCATAACGCATAACGCATAACGCATAACGCATAACGCATAACGCATAACGCATAACGCATAACGCATAACGCATAACGCATAACGCATAACGCATAACGCATAACGCATAACGCATAACGCATAACGCATAACGCATAACGCATAACGCATAACGCATAACGCATAACGCATAACGCATAACGCATAACGCATAACGCATAACGCATAACGCATAACGCATAACGCATAACGCATAACGCATAACGCATAACGCATAACGCATAACGCATAACGCATAACGCATAACGCATAACGCATAACGCATAACGCATAACGCATAACGCATAACGCATAACGCATAACGCATAACGCATAACGCATAACGCATAACGCATAACGCATAACGCATAACGCATAACGCATAACGCATAACGCATAACGCATAACGCATAACGCATAACGCATAGCGCATAACGCATAACGCATAACGCATAACGCATAACGCATAACGCATAACGCATAACGCATAACGCATAACGCATAACGCATAACGCATAACGCATAACGCATAACGCATAACGCATAACGCATAACGCATAACGCATAACGCATAACGCATAACGCATAACGCATAACGCATAACGCATAACGCATAACGCATAACGCATAACGCATTACGCATAACGCATAACGCATAACGCATAACGCATAACGCATAACGCATAACGCATAACGCATAACGCATAACGCATAACGCATTACGCATAACCCATAAAGCATAAAGCATAACGCATAACGCATAACGCATAACGGATAACGGATAACGCATAACCCATAACCCATACCGCATTACGCATAACGCATAACGCATAACGCATAACGCATAACGCATAACGCATAACGCATAACGCATAACGCATAACGCATAACGCATAACGCATAACGCATAACGCATAACGCATAACGCATAACGCATAACGCATAACGCATAACGCATAACGCATAACGCATAACGCATAACGCATAACGCATAACGCATAACGCATAACGCATAACGCATAACGCATAACGCATAACGCATAACGCATAACGCATAACGCATAACGCATAACGCATAACGCATAACGCATAACGCATAACGCATAACGCATAACGCATAACGCATAACGCATAACGCATAACGCATAACGCATAACGCATATCGCATAACGCATAACGCATAACGCATAACGCATAACGCATAACGCATAACGCATAACGCATAACGCATAACGCATAACGCATAACGCATAACGCATAACGCATAACGCATAACGCATAACGCATAACGCATAACGCATAACGCATAACGCATAACGCATAACGCATAACGCATAACGCATAACGCATAACGCATAACGCATAACGCATAACGCATAACGCATAACGCATAACGCATAACGCATAACGCATAACGCATAACGCATAACGCATAACGCATAACGCATAACGCATAACGCATAACGCATAACGCATAACGCATAACGCATAACGCATAACGCATAACGCATAACGCATGACGCATAACCCATAACGCATAACACATAACGCAAAACGCATAACGCATAACGCATAATGCATTACGCATAATCCATAACGGATAACGCATAACCCATAACGCATGACGCATAACGCAAAGCCGATAACGCATAACGCATAACGCATAACGCATAACGGATAACGTATGACGCATAACGCAAAGCCGATAACGCATAACGCATAACGCATAACGCTTAACGCATACCGCATAACGCATAACGCATAACGCATAACGCATAACGCATAACCCATAACGCATAACGCATAACGCATAATGCATTACGCATAATCCATAACGGTTAACGCATAACCCATACCGCATGACGCATAACGCATAACGCATAACGCATAACGCATAACGCATAACGCATAACGCATAACGCATAACGCATAACGCATAACGCATAACGCATAACGCATAACGCATACCGCATGACGCATAACGTATGACGCATAACGCAAAGCCGATAACGCATAACGCATAACGGATAACGCACAACGCATAACCCATAACGCATTAACCATAACGCATAATACATAACGCATAATCCATAACGGATAACGCATAACCCATAACGCATAACGCAAAGCCGATAACGCATAACGCATAACGCATAACACATAGCGCATATCGCATAACGCATAACGCATAACGCATAACCCATAACGCATAACGCATAACGCATAATGCATTACGCATAATCCATAACGGTTAACGCATAACCCATACCGCATGACGCATAACGCAAAGCCGATAACGCATAACGCATAACGCATAACGCATAACGTATGACGCATAACGCAAAGCCGATAACGCATAACGCATAACGCATAACGCAAAACGCATAATGCATAACGCATAATCCATAACAGATAACGCATAACCCATAAAGCATAACGCATAACGCATAACGCAAAACGCATAACGCATATCGCATAACGCATAACGCATAACGCATAACGCATAACGGATAACGGATAACGCACAACGCATAACCCATAACGCATTAACCACAACGCTTAATACATAACGCATAATCCATAACGGATAACGCATAACCCATAACGCATAACGCAAAGCCGATAACGCATAACGCATTACGCACAACCCATAAAGCATAACGCATAACGCATAACGCAAAACGCATAACGCATATCGCATAACGCATAACGCATAACGGATAACGGATAACGCACAACGCATAACCCATAACTCATTAACCATAACGCATAATACATAACGCATAATCCATAACGGATAACGCATAACCCATAACGCATAACGCAAAGCCGATAACGCATAACGCATTACGCACAACCCATAAAGCATAACGCATAACGCTTAACGCAAAACGCATAACGCATATCGCATAACGCATAACGCATAACGCATAACGCATAACGCATAACGCATAACGCATAACGCATAACGCATAACGCATAACGCATAACGCATAACGCATAACGCATAACGCATAACGCATAACGCATAACGCATAACGCATAACGCATAACGCATAACGCATAACGCATAACGCATAACGCATAACGCATAACGCATAACGCATAACGCATAACGCATAACGCATAACGCATAACGCATAACGCATAACGCATAACGCATAACGCATAACGCATAACGCATAACGCATAACGCATAACGCATAACGCATAACGCATAACGCATAACGCATAACGCATAACGCATAACGCATAACGCATAACGCATGACGCATGACGCATAACGCATAACGCATAACGCATAACGCATGACGCATGACGCATAACGCATAACGCATAACGCATAACGCATAACGCATAACGCATAACGCATAACGCATAACGCATAACGCATAACGCATAACGCATAACGCATAACGCATAACGCATAACGCATAACGCATAACGCATAACGCATAACGCATAACGCATAACGCATAACGCATAACGCATAACGCATAACGCATAACGCATAACGCATAACGCATAACGCATAACGCATAACGCATAACGCATAACGCATAACGCATAACGCATAACGCATAACGCATAACGCATAACGCATAACGCATAACGCATAACGCATAACGCATAACGCATAACGCATAACGCATAACGCATAACGCATAACGCATAACGCATAACGCATAACGCATAACGCATAACGCATAACGCATAACGCATAACGCATAACGCATAACGCATAACGCATAACGCATAACGCATAACGCATAACGCATAACGCATAACGCATTACGCATAACCCATAAAGCATAAAGCATAACGCATAACGCATAACGCATAACGGATAACGGATAACGCATAACCCATAACCCATACCGCATTACGCATTACGCATTACGCATAATGCATAACGCATAACGCATAATCCATAACGGATAACGCATAACCCATAACGCATAACGTAAAGCCGATAATGCATAACGCATAACTCATAACACATAACGCATAATGCAAAATTCATAACGCATAATGCATAACGCATAATCCATAACGGATAACGCATAACCCATAACGCATAACGCAAAGCCGATAACGCATAACGCATAACGCATAACCCATAACGCATAACGCAAAGCCGATAACGCATAACGCATAACGCATAACGCATAACGCATAACGCATAACGCATAACGCATAACGCATAACGCATAACGCATACCGCATGACGCATAACGTATGACGCATAACGCAAAGCCGATAACGCATAACGCATAACGGATAACGCACAACGCATAACCCATAACGCATTAACCATAACGCATAATACATAACGCATAATCCATAACGGATAACGCATAACCCATAACGCATAACGCAAAGCCGATAACGCATAACGCATAACGCATAACACATAGCGCATATCGCATAACGCATAACGCATAACGCATAACCCATAACGCATAACGCATAACGCATAATGCATTACGCATAATCCATAACGGTTAACGCATAACCCATACCGCATGACGCATAACGCAAAGCCGATAACGCATAACGCATAACGCATAACGCATAACGTATGACGCATAACGCAAAGCCGATAACGCATAACGCATAACGCATAACGCAAAACGCATAATGCATAACGCATAATCCATAACAGATAACGCATAACCCATAAAGCATAACGCATAACGCATAACGCAAAACGCATAACGCATATCGCATAACGCATAACGCATAACGCATAACGCATAACGGATAACGGATAACGCACAACGCATAACCCATAACGCATTAACCACAACGCTTAATACATAACGCATAATCCATAACGGATAACGCATAACCCATAACGCATAACGCAAAGCCGATAACGCATAACGCATTACGCACAACCCATAAAGCATAACGCATAACGCATAACGCAAAACGCATAACGCATATCGCATAACGCATAACGCATAACGGATAACGGATAACGCACAACGCATAACCCATAACTCATTAACCATAACGCATAATACATAACGCATAATCCATAACGGATAACGCATAACCCATAACGCATAACGCAAAGCCGATAACGCATAACGCATTACGCACAACCCATAAAGCATAACGCATAACGCTTAACGCAAAACGCATAACGCATATCGCATAACGCATAACGCATAACGCATAACGCATAACGCATAACGCATAACGCATAACGCATAACGCATAACGCATAACGCATAACGCATAACGCATAACGCATAACGCATAACGCATAACGCATAACGCATAACGCATAACGCATAACGCATAACGCATAACGCATAACGCATAACGCATAACGCATAACGCATAACGCATAACGCATAACGCATAACGCATAACGCATAACGCATAACGCATAACGCATAACGCATAACGCATAACGCATAACGCATAACGCATAACGCATAACGCATAACGCATAACGCATAACGCATAACGCATTACGCATAACGCATAACGCATAACGCATAACGCATAACGCATAACGCATAACGCATAACGCATAACGCATAACGCATAACGCATAACGCATAACGCATAACGCATAACGCATAACGCATAACGCATAACGCATAACGCATTACGCATAACCCATAAAGCATAAAGCATAACGCATAACGCATAACGCATAACGGATAACGGATAACGCATAACCCATAACCCATACCGCATTACGCATTACGCATTACGCATAATGCATAACGCATAACGCATAATCCATAACGGATAACGCATAACCCATAACGCATAACGTAAAGCCGATAATGCATAACGCATAACTCATAACACATAACGCATAATGCAAAATTCATAACGCATAATGCATAACGCATAATCCATAACGGATAACGCATAACCCATAACGCATAACGCAAAGCCGATAACGCATAACGCATAACGCATAACGCATAACGCATAACGCATAACGCATAACGCAAAACGCATAACGCATAACGCATAACGCATAACGCATAACGCATAACGCATAACGCATAACGCATAACGCATAACGCATAACGCATAACGCATAACGCATAACGCATAACGCATAACGCATAACGCATAACGCATAACGCATAACGCATAACGCATAACGCATAACGCATAACGCATAACGCATAACGCATAACGCATAACGCATAACGCATAACGCATAACGCATAACGCATAACGCATAACGCATAACGCATAACGCATAACGCATAACGCATAACGCATAACGCATAACGCATAACGCATAACGCATAACGCATAACGCATAACGCATAACGCATAACGCATAACGCATAACGCATAACGCATAACGCATAACGCATAACGCATAACGCATAACGCATAACGCATAACGCATAACGCATAACGCATAACGCATAACGCATAACGCATAACGCATAACGCATAACGCACAACGCACAACGCATAACGCATAACGCATAACGCATAACGCATGACGCATGACGCATAACGCATAACGCATAACGCATAACGCATAACGCATAACGCATAACGCATAACGCATAACGCATAACGCATGACGCATAACGCATAACTTATAATGCATTACGCATAATCCATAACGGATAACGCATAACCCATAACGCATAACGCATAACGCATAACGCATAACGCATAACGCATAACGCATAACGCATAACGCATAACGCATAACGCATAACGCATAACGCATAACGCATAACGCATAACGCATAACGCATAACGCATAACGCATAACGCATAACGCATAACGCATAACGCATAACGCATAACGCATAACGCATAACGCATAACGCATAACGCATAACGCATAACGCATAATACATAACGCATAATCCATAACGGATAACGCATAACCCATAACGCATAACGCATAACGCATAACGCATAACGCATAACGCATAACGCATAACGCATAACGCATAACGCATAACGCATAACGCATAACGCATAACGCATAACGCATAACGCATAACGCATAACGCATAACGCATAACGCATAACGCATAACGCATAACGCATAACGCATAACGCATAACGCATAACGCATAACGCATAACGCATAACGCAAAGCCGATAGCGCATAACGCATAACGTATAACGCGTAACGCATAACGGATAACGCACAACGCATAACCCATAACGCATTAACCATAACGCATAATACATAACGCATAATCCATAACGGATAACGCATAACCCATAACGCATAACGCATAACGCATAACGCATAACGCATAACGCATAACGCATAACGCATAACGCATAACGCATAACGCATAACGCATAACGCATAACGCATAACGCATAACGCATAACGCATAACGCATAACGCATGACGCATAACGCATAACTTATAATGCATTACGCATAATCCATAACGGATAACGCATAACCCATAACGCATAACGCAAAGCCGATAACGCATAACGCATTACGCATAACCCATAAAGCATAACGCATAACGCATAACGCATAACGCATAACGCATAACGCATAACGCATAACGCATAACGCATAACGCATAACGCATAACGCATAACGCATAACGCATAACGCATAACGCATAACGCATAACGCATAACGCATAACGCATAACGCATAACGCATAACGCATAACGCATAACGCATAACGCATAACGCATAACGCATAACGCATAACGCATAACGCATAACGCATAACGCATAACGCATAACGCATAACGCATAACGCATAACGCATAACGCATAACGCATAACGCATAACGCACAACGCACAACGCATAACGCATAAGGCATAACGCATAACGCATGACGCATGACGCATAACGCATAACGCATAACGCATAACGCATAACGCATAACGCATAACGCATAACGCATAACGCATAACGCATGACGCATAACGCATAACTTATAATGCATTACGCATAATCCATAACGGATAACGCATAACCCATAACGCATAACGCAAAGCCGATAACGCATAACGCATTACGCATAACCCATAAAGCATAACGCATAACGCATAACGCAAAACGCATAACGCATAACGCATAACGCATAACGCATAACGCATAACGCATAACGCATAACGCATAACGCATAACGCATAACGCATAACGCATAACGCATAACGCATAACGCATAACGCATAACGCATAACGCATAACGCATAACGCATAACGCATAACGCATAACGCATAACGCATAACGCATAACGCATAACGCATAACGCATAACGCATAACGCATAACGCATAACGCATAACGCATAACGCATAACGCATAACGCATAACGCATAACGCATAACGCATAACGCATAACGCATAACGCATAACGCATAACGCATAACGCATAACGCATAACGCATAACGCATAACGCATAACGCATAACGCATAACGCATAACGCATAACGCATAACGCATAACGCATAACGCATAACGCATAACGCATAACGCATAACGCATAACGCATAACGCATAACGCATAACGCATAACGCATAACGCATAACGCATAACGCATAACGCATAACGCATAACGCATAACGCATAACGCATAACGCATAACGCATAACGCATAACGCATAACGCATAACGCATAACGCATAACGCATAACGCATAACGCATAACGCATAACGCATAACGCATAACGCATAACGCATAACGCATAACGCATAACGCATGACGCATGACGCATAACGCATAACGCATAACGCATAACGCATAACGCATAACGCATAACGCATAACGCATAACGCATAACGCATGACGCATAACGCATAACTTATAATGCATTACGCATAATCCATAACGGATAACGCATAACCCATAACGCATGACGCATAACGCAAAGCCGATAACGCATAACGCATAACGTATGACGCATAACGCAAAGCCGATAGCGCATAACGCATAACGTATAACGCGTAACGCATAACGGATAACGCACAACGCATAACCCATAACGCATTAACCATAACGCATAATACATAACGCATAATCCATAACGGATAACGCATAACCCATAACGCATAACGCAAAGCCGATAACGCATAACGCATTACGCATAACCCATAAAGCATAACGCATAACGCATAACGCAAAACGCATAACGCATAACGCATAACGCATAACGCATAACGCATAACGCATAACGCATAACGCATAACGCATAACGCATAACGCATAACGCATAACGCATAACGCATAACGCATAACGCATAACGCATAACGCATAACGCATAACGCATAACGCATAACGCATAACGCATAACGCATAACTTATAATGCATTACGCATAATCCATAACGGATAACGCATAACCCATAACGCATGACGCATAACGCAAAGCCGATAACGCATAACGCATAACGCATAACGTATAACGCATAACGCAAAGCCGATAGCGCATAACGCATAACGCATAACGCGTAACGCATAACGGATAACGCACAACGCATAACCCATAACGCATTAACCATAACGCATAATACATAACGCATAATCCATAACGGATAACGCATAACCCATAATGCATAACGCAAAGCCGATAACGCATAACGCATTACGCATAACCCATAAAGCATAACGCATAACGCATAACGCAAAACGCATAACGCATAACGCATAACGCATAACGCATAACGCATAACGCATAACGCATAACGCATAACGCATAACGCATAACGCATAACGCATAACGCATAACGCATAACGCATAACGCATAACGCATAACGCATAACGCATAACGCATAACGCATAACGCATAACGCATAACGCATAACGCATAACGCATAACGCATAACGCATAACGCATAACGCATAACGCATAACGCATAACGCATAACGCATAACGCATAACGCATAACGCATAACGCATAACGCATAACGCATAACGCATAACGCATAACGCATAACGCATAACGCATAACGCATAACGCATAACGCATAACGCATAACGCATAACGCATAACGCATAACGCATAACGCATAACGCATAACGCATAACGCATAACGCATAACGCATAACGCATAACGCATAACGCATAACGCATAACGCATAACGCATAACGCATAACGCATAACGCATAACGCATAACGCATAACGCATAACCCATAACGCATAACGCATAACGCATAACGCATAACGCATAACGCATAACGCATAACGCATAACGGATAACGGATAACGCACAACGCATAACCCATAACTCATTAACCATAACGCATAATACATAACGCATAATCCATAACGGATAACGCATAACCCATAACGCATAACCCATAACTCATTAACCATAACGCATAACGCCTAACTCATATCCTACAAAGCATAACGCATAACGCATAACGCATAACGCATAACGCATAACGCATAACGCATAACGCATAACGCATAACGCATAACGCATAACGCATAACGCATAACGCATAACGCATAACGCATAACGCATAACGCATAACGCATAACGCATAACGCATAACGCATAACGCATAACGCATAACGCATAACGCATAACGCATAACGCATAACGCATAACGCATAACGCATAACGCATAACGCATAACGCATAACGCATAACGCATAACGCATAACGCATAACGCATAACGCATAACGCATAACGCATAACGCATAACGCATAACGCATAACGCATAACGCATAACGCATAACGCATAACGCATAACGCATAACGCATAACGCATAACGCATAACGCATAACGCATAACGCATAACGCATAACGCATAACGCATAACGCATAACGCATAACGCATAACGCATAACGCATAACGCATAACGCATAACGCATAACGCATGACGCATAACCCATAACGCATAACACATAACGCAAAACGCATAACGCATAACGCATAATGCATCACGCATAATCCATAACGGATAACGCATAACCCATAACGCATGACGCATAACGCATAACACATAGCGCATATCGCATAACGCATAACGCATAACGCATAACCCATAACGCATAACGCATAATGCATTACGCATAATCCATAACGGTTAACGCATAACCCATACCGCATGACGCATAACGCAAAGCCGATAACGCATAACGCATAACGCATAACGCATAACGTATGACGCATAACGCAAAGCCGATAGCGCATAACGCATAACGCATAAAGCGTAACGCATAACGGGTAACGCACAACGCATAACTCATAACGCATTAACCATAACGCATAATACATAACGCATAATCCATAACGGATAACGCATAACGCAAAGCCGATAACGCATAACGCATTACGCATAACCCATAAAGCATAACGCATAACGCATAACGCAAAACACATAACGCATATCGCATAACGCATAACGCATAACGGATAACGGATAACGCACAACGCATAACCCATAACGCATTAACCATAACGCTTAATACATAACGCATAATCCATAACGGATAACGCATAACCCATAAAGCATAACGCAAAGCCGATAACGCATAACGCATTACGCACAACCCATAAAGCATAACGCATAACGCATAACGCAAAACGCATAACGCATATCGCATAACGCATAACGCATAACGGATAACGGATAACGCACAACGCATAACCCATAACTCATTAACCATAACGCATAATACATAACGCATAATCCATAACGGATAACGCATAACCCATAACGCATAACGCAAAGCCGATAACGCATAACGCATTACGCACAACCCATAAAGCATAACGCATAACGCATAACGCAAAACGCATAACGCATATCGCATAACGCATAACGCATAACGCATAACGGATAACGCACAACGCATAACCCATAACGCATTAACCATAACGCATAATACATAACGCATAATCCATAACGGATAACGCATAACCCATAACGCATAACGCAAAGCCGATAACGCATAACGCATAACGCATAACACATAGCGCATATCGCATAACGCATAACGCATAACGGATAACGGATAACGCACAACGCATAACCCATAACTCATTAACCATAACGCATAATGCATAACGCATAATCCATAACAGATAACGCATAACCCATAACGCATAACGCAAAGCCGATAACGCATAACGCATAACGCATAACACATAGCGCATATCGCATAACGCATAACGCATAACCCATAACGGATAACGCATAACGCATAATGCATTACGCATAACCCATAACGGATAACGCATAACCCATAAAGCATAACGCATAACGCATAACGCAAAACGCAAAACGCATAACGCATATCGCATAACGCATAACGCATAACGCATAACGCATAACGCATAACGCACAACGCATAACGCATAACGCATAACGCATAACGCATAACGCATAACGCATAAGGCATAACGCATAACGCATAACGCATAACGCATAACGCATAACGCATAACGCATAACGCATAACTCATAACGCATAACGCATAACGCATAACGCATAACGCATAACGCATAACGCATAACGCATAACGCATAACGCATAACGCATAACGCATAACGCATAACGCATAACGCATAACGCATAACGCATAACGCATAACGCATAACGCATAACGCATAACGCATAACGCATAACGCATAACGCATAACGCATAACGCATAACGCATAACGCATAACGCATAACGCATAACGCATAACGCATAACGCATAACGCATAACGCATAACGCATAACGCATAACGCATAACGCATAACGCATAACGCATAACGCATAACGCATAACGCATAACGCATAACGCATAACGCATAACGCATAACGCATAACGCATAACGCATAACGCATAACGCATAACGCATAACGCATAACGCATAACGCATAACGCATAACGCATAACGCATAACGCATAACGCATAACGCATAACGCATAACGCATAACGCATAACGCATAACGCATAACGCATAACGCATAACGCATAACGCATAACGCATGACGCATAACCCATAACGCATAACACATAACGCAAAACGCATAACGCATAACGCATAATGCATCACGCATAATCCATAACGGATAACGCATAACCCATAACGCATGACGCATAACGCATAACACATAGCGCATATCGCATAACGCATAACGCATAACGCATAACCCATAACGCATAACGCATAATGCATTACGCATAATCCATAACGGTTAACGCATAACCCATACCGCATGACGCATAACGCAAAGCCGATAACGCATAACGCATAACGCATAACGCATAACGTATGACGCATAACGCAAAGCCGATAGCGCATAACGCATAACGCATAAAGCGTAACGCATAACGGGTAACGCACAACGCATAACTCATAACGCATTAACCATAACGCATAATACATAACGCATAATCCATAACGGATAACGCATAACGCAAAGCCGATAACGCATAACGCATTACGCATAACCCATAAAGCATAACGCATAACGCATAACGCAAAACACATAACGCATATCGCATAACGCATAACGCATAACGGATAACGGATAACGCACAACGCATAACCCATAACGCATTAACCATAACGCTTAATACATAACGCATAATCCATAACGGATAACGCATAACCCATAAAGCATAACGCAAAGCCGATAACGCATAACGCATTACGCACAACCCATAAAGCATAACGCATAACGCATAACGCAAAACGCATAACGCATATCGCATAACGCATAACGCATAACGGATAACGGATAACGCACAACGCATAACCCATAACTCATTAACCATAACGCATAATACATAACGCATAATCCATAACGGATAACGCATAACCCATAACGCATAACGCAAAGCCGATAACGCATAACGCATTACGCACAACCCATAAAGCATAACGCATAACGCATAACGCAAAACGCATAACGCATATCGCATAACGCATAACGCATAACGCATAACGGATAACGCACAACGCATAACCCATAACGCATTAACCATAACGCATAATACATAACGCATAATCCATAACGGATAACGCATAACCCATAACGCATAACGCAAAGCCGATAACGCATAACGCATAACGCATAACACATAGCGCATATCGCATAACGCATAACGCATAACGGATAACGGATAACGCACAACGCATAACCCATAACTCATTAACCATAACGCATAATGCATAACGCATAATCCATAACAGATAACGCATAACCCATAACGCATAACGCAAAGCCGATAACGCATAACGCATAACGCATAACACATAGCGCATATCGCATAACGCATAACGCATAACCCATAACGGATAACGCATAACGCATAATGCATTACGCATAACCCATAACGGATAACGCATAACCCATAAAGCATAACGCATAACGCATAACGCAAAACGCAAAACGCATAACGCATATCGCATAACGCATAACGCATAACGCATAACGCATAACGCATAACGCACAACGCATAACGCATAACGCATAACGCATAACGCATAACGCATAACGCATAAGGCA
The DNA here is from genome assembly GCF_051020765.1 of Lasioglossum baleicum. NCBI lineage: Eukaryota > Metazoa > Arthropoda > Insecta > Hymenoptera > Halictidae > Lasioglossum > Lasioglossum baleicum. The sequence continues at coordinate 425,298 of NW_027469105.1, read as the reverse complement.
TAACGCATAACGCATAACGCATAACGCATAACGCATAACGCATAACGCATAACGCATAACTCATAACGCATAACGCATAACGCATAACGCATAACGCATAACGCATAACGCATAACGCATAACGCATAACGCATAACGCATAACGCATAACGCATAACGCATAACGCATAACGCATAACGCATAACGCATAACGCATAACGCATAACGCATAACGCATAACGCATAACGCATAACGCATAACGCATAACGCATAACGCATAACGCATAACGCATAACGCATAACGCATAACGCATAACGCATAACGCATAACGCATAACGCATAACGCATAACGCATAACGCATAACGCATAACGCATAACGCATAACGCATAACGCATAACGCATAACGCATAACGCATAACGCATAACGCATAACGCATAACGCATAACGCATAACGCATAACGCATAACGCATATCGCATAACGCATAACGCATAACGCATAACGCATAACGCATAACGCATAACGCATAACGCATAACGCATAACGCATAACGCATAACGCATAACGCATAACGCATAACGCATAACGCATAACGCATAACGCATAACGCATAACGCATAACGCATAACGCATAACGCATAACGCATAACGCATAACGCATAACGCATAACGCATAACGCATAACGCATAACGCATAACGCATAACGCATAACGCATAACGCATAACGCATAACGCATAACGCATAACGCATAACGCATAACGCATAACGCATAACGCATAACGCATAACGCATAACGCATAACGCATTACGCATAACCCATAAAGCATAAAGCATAACGCATAACGCATAACGCATAACGGATAACGGATAACGCATAACCCATAACCCATACCGCATTACGCATTACGCATTACGCACAACCCATAAAGCATAACGCATAACGCATAACGCAAAACGCATAACGCATATCGCATAACGCATAACGCATAACGGATAACGGATAACGCACAACGCATAACCCATAACTCATTAACCATAACGCATAATACATAACGCATAATCCATAACGGATAACGCATAACCCATAACGCATAACGCAAAGCCGATAACGCATAACGCATTACGCACAACCCATAAAGCATAACGCATAACGCATAACGCAAAACGCATAACGCATATCGCATAACGCATAACGCATAACGCATAACGGATAACGCACAACGCATAACCCATAACGCATTAACCATAACGCATAATACATAACGCATAATCCATAACGGATAACGCATAACCCATAACGCATAACGCAAAGCCGATAACGCATAACGCATAACGCATAACACATAGCGCATATCGCATAACGCATAACGCATAACGGATAACGGATAACGCACAACGCATAACCCATAACTCATTAACCATAACGCATAATGCATAACGCATAATCCATAACAGATAACGCATAACCCATAACGCATAACGCAAAGCCGATAACGCATAACGCATAACGCATAACACATAGCGCATATCGCATAACGCATAACGCATAACCCATAACGGATAACGCATAACGCATAATGCATTACGCATAACCCATAACGGATAACGCATAACCCATAAAGCATAACGCATAACGCATAACGCAAAACGCAAAACGCATAACGCATATCGCATAACGCATAACGCATAACGCATAACGCATAACGCATAACGCACAACGCATAACGCATAACGCATAACGCATAACGCATAACGCATAACGCATAAGGCATAACGCATAACGCATAACGCATAACGCATAACGCATAACGCATAACGCATAACGCATAACTCATAACGCATAACGCATAACGCATAACGCATAACGCATAACGCATAACGCATAACGCATAACCCATAACGCATAACACATAACGCGAAACGCATAACGCATAACTTATAATGCATTACGCATAATCCATAAGGGATAACGCATAACCCATAACGCATGACGCATAACGCAAAGCCGATAACGCATAACGCATAACGTATGACGCATAACGCAAAGCCGATAGCGCATAACGCATAACGCATAAAGCGTAACGCATAACGGGTAACGCACAACGCATAACTCATAACGCATTAACCATAGCGCATAATACATAACGCATAATCCATAACGGATAACGCATAACGCAAAGCCGATAACGCATAACGCATTACGCATAACCCATAAAGCATAACGCATAACGCATAACGCAAAACGCATAACGCATATCGCATAACGCATAACGCATAACGCATAACGGATAACGGATAACGCACAACGCATAACCCATAACGCATTAACCATAACGCTTAATACATAACGCATAATCCATAACGGATAACGCATAACCCATAACGCATAACGCAAAGCCGATAACGCATAACGCATTACGCACAACCCATAAAGCATAACGCATAACGCATAACGCAAAACGCATAACGCATATCGCATAACGCATAACGCATAACGGATAACGGATAACGCACAACGCATAACCCATAACTCATTAACCATAACGCATAATACATAACGCATAATCCATAACGGATAACGCATAACCCATAACGCATAACGCATAACGCATAACGCATAACGCATAACGCATAACGCATAACGCATAACGCATAACGCATAACGCATAACGCATAACGCATAACGCATAACGCATAACGCATAACGCATAACGCATAACGCATAACGCATAACGCATAACGCATAACGCATAACGCATAACGCATAACGCATAACGCATAACGCATAACGCATAACGCATAACGCATAACGCATAACGCATAACGCATAACGCATAACGCATAACGCATAACGCATAACGCATAACGCATAACGCATAACGCATAACGCATAACGCATAACGCATAACGCATAACGCATAACGCATAACGCATAACGCATAACGCATAACGCATAACGCATAACGCATAACGCATAACGCATAACGCATAACGCATAACGCATAACGCATAACGCATAACGCATAACGCATAACGCATAACGCATAACGCATAACGCATAACGCATAACGCATAACGCATAACGCATAACGCATAACGCATAACGCATAACGCATAACGCATAACGCATAACGCATAACGCATAACGCATAACGCATAACGCATAACGCATAACGCATAACGCATAACGCATTACGCATAACCCATAAAGCATAAAGCATAACGCATAACGCATAACGCATAACGGATAACGGATAACGCATAACCCATAACCCATACCGCATTACGCATAACGCATAACGCATAACGCATAACGCATAACGCATAACGCATAACGCATAACGCATAACGCATAACGCATAACGCATAACGCATAACGCATAACGCATAACGCATAACGCATAACGCATAACGCATAACGCATAACGCATAACGCATAACGCATAACGCATAACGCATAACGCATAACGCATAACGCATAACGCATAACGCATAACGCATAACGCATAACGCATAACGCATAACGCATAACGCATAACGCATAACGCATAACGCATAACGCATAACGCATAACGCATAACGCATAACGCATAACGCATAACGCATAACGCATAACGCATAACGCATAACGCATAACGCATAACGCATAACGCATAACGCATAACGCATAACGCATAACGCATAACGCATAACGCATAACGCATAACGCATAACGCATAACGCATAACGCATAACGCATAACGCATAACGCATAACGCATAACGCATAACGCATAACGCATAACGCATAACGCATAACGCATAACGCATAACGCATAACGCATAACGCATAACGCATAACGCATAACGCATAACGCATAACGCATAACGCATAACGCATAACGCATAACGCATAACGCATAACGCATATCGCATAACGCATAACGCATAACGCATAACGCATAACGCATAACGCATAACGCATAACGCATAACGCATAACGCATAACGCATAACGCATAACGCATAACGCATAACGCATAACGCATAACGCATAACGCATAACGCATAACGCATAACGCATAACGCATAACGCATAACGCATAACGCATAACGCATAACGCATAACGCATAACGCATAACGCATAACGCATAACGCATAACGCATAACGCATAACGCATAACGCATAACGCATAACGCATAACGCATAACGCATAACGCATAACGCATAACGCATAACGCATAACGCATAACGCATAACGCATAACGCATAACGCATAACGCATAACGCATAACGCATAACGCATGACGCATAACCCATAACGCATAACACATAACGCAAAACGCATAACGCATAACGCATAATGCATTACGCATAATCCATAACGGATAACGCATAACCCATAACGCATGACGCATAACGCAAAGCCGATAACGCATAACGCATAACGCATAACGCATAACGGATAACGTATGACGCATAACGCAAAGCCGATAACGCATAACGCATAACGCATAACGCTTAACGCATACCGCATAACGCATAACGCATAACGCATAACGCATAACGCATAACGCATAACGCATAACGCATAACGCATAACGCATAACGCATAACGCATAACGCATAACGCATAACGCATAACGCATAACGCATAACGCATAACGCATAACGCATAACGCATAACGCATAACGCATAACGCATAACGCATAACGCATAACGCATAACGCATAACGCATAACGCATAACGCATAACGCATAACGCATAACGCATAACGCATAACGCATAACGCATAACGCATAACGCATAACGCATAACGCATAACGCATAACGCATAACGCATAACGCATAACGCATAACGCATAACGCATAACGCATAACGCATAACGCATAACGCATAACGCATAACGCATAACGCATAACGCATAACGCATAACGCATAACGCATAACGCATACCGCATAACGCATAACGCATAACGCATAACGCATAACGCATAACGCATAACGCATAACGCATAACGCAAAGCCGATAACGCATAACGCATAACGCATAACACATAGCGCATATCGCATAACGCATAACGCATAACGCATAACGCATAACCCATAACGCATAACGCATAACGCATAATGCATTACGCATAATCCATAACGGTTAACGCATAACCCATACCGCATGACGCATAACGCAAAGCCGATAACGCATAACGCATAACGCATAACGTATGACGCATAACGCAAAGCCGATAACGCATAACGCATAACGCATAACGCAAAACGCATAATGCATAACGCATAATCCATAACAGATAACGCATAACCCATAACGCATAACGCAAAGCCGATAACGCATAACGCATAACGCATAACACATAGCGCATATCGCATAACGCATAACGCATAACCCATAACGGATAACGCATAACGCATAATGCATTACGCATAACCCATAACGGATAACGCATAACCCATAAAGCATAACGCATAACGCATAACGCAAAACGCAAAACGCATAACGCATATCGCATAACGCATAACGCATAACGCATAACGCATAACGCATAACACACAACGCATAACGCATAACGCATAACGCATAACGCATAACGCATAACGCATAACGCATAAGGCATAACGCATAACGCATAACGCATAACGCATAACGCATAACGCATAACGCATAACGCATAACGCATAACGCATAACGCATAACGCATAACGCATAACGCATAACGCATAACCCATAACGCATAACTTATAATGCATTACGCATAATCCATAAGGGATAACGCATAACCCATAACGCATGACGCATAACGCAAAGCCGATAACGCATAACGCATAACGTATGACGCATAACGCAAAGCCGATAGCGCATAACGCATAACGCATAAAGCGTAACGCATAACGGGTAACGCACAACGCATAACTCATAACGCATTAACCATAACGCATAATACATAACGCATAATCCATAACGGATAACGCATAACGCAAAGCCGATAACGCATAACGCACTACGCATAACCCATAAAGCATAACGCATAACGCATAACGCAAAACGCATAACGCATATCGCATAACGCATAACGCATAACGCATAACGCATAACGGATAACGGATAACGCACAACGCATAACCCATAACGCATTAACCACAACGCTTAATACATAACGCATAATCCATAACGGATAACGCATAACCCATAACGCATAACGCAAAGCCGATAACGCATAACGCATTACGCACAACCCATAAAGCATAACGCATAACGCATAACGCAAAACGCATAACGCATATCGCATAACGCATAACGCATAACGGATAACGGATAACGCACAACGCATAACCCATAACTCATTAACCATAACGCATAATACATAACGCATAATCCATAACGGATAACGCATAACCCATAACGCATAACGCAAAGCCGATAACGCATAACGCATTACGCACAACCCATAAAGCATAACGCATAACGCTTAACGCAAAACGCATAACGCATATCGCATAACGCATAACGCATAACGCATAACGCATAACGCATAACGCATAACGCATAACGCATAACGCATAACGCATAACGCATAACGCATAACGCATAACGCATAACGCATAACGCATAACGCATAACGCATAACGCATAACGCATAACGCATAACGCATAACGCATAACGCATAACGCATAACGCATAACGCATAACGCATAACGCATAACGCATAACGCATAACGCATAACGCATAACGCATAACGCATAACGCATAACGCATAACGCATAACGCATAACGCATAACGCATAACGCATAACGCATAACGCATAACGCATAACGCATAACGCATAACGCATAACGCATAACGCATAACGCATAACGCATAACGCATAACGCATAACGCATAACGCATAACGCATAACGCATAACGCATAACGCATAACGCATAACGCATAACGCATAACGCATAACGCATAACGCATAACGCATAACGCATAACGCATAACGCATAACGCATAACGCATAACGCATAACGCATAACGCATAACGCATAACGCATAACGCATAACGCATAACGCATAACGCATAACGCATAACGCATAACGCATAACGCATAACGCATAACGCATAACGCATAACGCATAACGCATAACGCATAACGCATAACGCATAACGCATAACGCATAACGCATAACGCATAACGCATTACGCATAACCCATAAAGCATAAAGCATAACGCATAACGCATAACGCATAACGGATAACGGATAACGCATAACCCATAACCCATACCGCATTACGCATAACGCATAACGCATAACGCATAACGCATAACGCATAACGCATAACGCATAACGCATAACGCATAACGCATAACGCATAACGCATAACGCATAACGCATAACGCATAACGCATAACGCATAACGCATAACGCATAACGCATAACGCATAACGCATAACGCATAACGCATAACGCATAACGCATAACGCATAACGCATAACGCATAACGCATAACGCATAACGCATAACGCATAACGCATAACGCATAACGCATAACGCATAACGCATAACGCATAACGCATAACGCATAACGCATAACGCATAACGCATAACGCATAACGCATAACGCATAACGCATAACGCATAACGCATAACGCATAACGCATAACGCATAACGCATAACGCATAACGCATAACGCATAACGCATAACGCATAACGCATAACGCATAACGCATAACGCATAACGCATAACGCATAACGCATAACGCATAACGCATAACGCATAACGCATAACGCATAACGCATAACGCATAACGCATAACGCATAACGCATAACGCATAACGCATAACGCATAACGCATAACGCATAACGCATAACGCATAACGCATAACGCATAACGCATAACGCATAACGCATAACGCATAACGCATATCGCATAACGCATAACGCATAACGCATAACGCATAACGCATAACGCATAACGCATAACGCATAACGCATAACGCATAACGCATAACGCATAACGCATAACGCATAACGCATAACGCATAACGCATAACGCATAACGCATAACGCATAACGCATAACGCATAACGCATAACGCATAACGCATAACGCATAACGCATAACGCATAACGCATAACGCATAACGCATAACGCATAACGCATAACGCATAACGCATAACGCATAACGCATAACGCATAACGCATAACGCATAACGCATAACGCATAACGCATAACGCATAACGCATAACGCATAACGCATAACGCATAACGCATAACGCATAACGCATAACGCATAACGCATAACGCATAACGCATAACGCATAACGCATAACGCATAACGCATAACGCATAACGCATAACGCATAACGCATAACGCATAACGCATAACGCATAACGCATAACGCATAACGCATAACGCATGACGCATAACCCATAACGCATAACACATAACGCAAAACGCATAACGCATAACGCATAACGCATAATGCATTACGCATAATCCATAACGGATAACGCATAACCCATAACGCATGACGCATAACGCAAAGCCGATAACGCATAACGCATAACGCATAACGCATAACGGATAACGTATGACGCATAACGCAAAGCCGATAACGCATAACGCATAACGCTTAACGCATACCGCATAACGCATAACGCATAACGCATAACGCATAACGCATAACGCATAACGCATAACGCATAACGCATAACGCATAACGCATAACGCATAACGCATAACGCATAACGCATAACGCATAACGCATAACGCATAACGCATAACGCATAACGCATAACGCATAACGCATAACGCATAACGCATAACGCATAACGCATAACGCATAACGCATAACGCATAACGCATAACGCATAACGCATAACGCATAACGCATAACGCATAACGCATAACGCATAACGCATAACGCATAACGCATAACGCATAACGCATAACGCATAACGCATAACGCATAACGCATAACGCATAACGCATAACGCATAACGCATAACGCATAACGCATAACGCATAACGCATAACGCATAACGCATAACGCATAACGCATAACGCATAACGCATAACGCATAACGCATACCGCATAACGCATAACGCATAACGCATAACGCATAACGCATAACGCATAACGCATAACGCATAACGCATAACGCATAACGCATAACGCATAACGCATAACGCATAACGCATAACGCATAACGCATAACGCATAACGCATAACGCATACCGCATGACGCATAACGTATGACGCATAACGCAAAGCCGATAACGCATAACGCATAACGGATAACGCACAACGCATAACCCATAACGCATTAACCATAACGCATAATACATAACGCATAATCCATAACGGATAACGCATAACCCATAACGCATAACGCAAAGCCGATAACGCATAACGCATAACGCATAACACATAGCGCATATCGCATAACGCATAACGCATAACGCATAACGCATAACCCATAACGCATAACGCATAACGCATAATGCATTACGCATAATCCATAACGGTTAACGCATAACCCATACCGCATGACGCATAACGCAAAGCCGATAACGCATAACGCATAACGCATAACGTATGACGCATAACGCAAAGCCGATAACGCATAACGCATAACGCATAACGCAAAACGCATAATGCATAACGCATAATCCATAACAGATAACGCATAACCCATAACGCATAACGCAAAGCCGATAACGCATAACGCATAACGCATAACACATAGCGCATATCGCATAACGCATAACGCATAACGCATAATGCATTACGCATAACCCATAACGGATAACGCATAACCCATAAAGCATAACGCATAACGCATAACGCAAAACGCAAAACGCATAACGCATATCGCATAACGCATAACGCATAACGCATAACGCATAACGCATAACACACAACGCATAACGCATAACGCATAACGCATAACGCATAACGCATAACGCATAACGCATAAGGCATAACGCATAACGCATAACGCATAACGCATAACGCATAACGCATAACGCATAACGCATAACGCATAACGCATAACGCATAACGCATAACGCATAACGCATAACGCATAACCCATAACGCATAACTTATAATGCATTACGCATAATCCATAAGGGATAACGCATAACCCATAACGCATGACGCATAACGCAAAGCCGATAACGCATAACGCATAACGTATGACGCATAACGCAAAGCCGATAGCGCATAACGCATAACGCATAAAGCGTAACGCATAACGGGTAACGCACAACGCATAACTCATAACGCATTAACCATAACGCATAATACATAACGCATAATCCATAACGGATAACGCATAACGCAAAGCCGATAACGCATAACGCACTACGCATAACCCATAAAGCATAACGCATAACGCATAACGCAAAACGCATAACGCATATCGCATAACGCATAACGCATAACGCATAACGCATAACGGATAACGGATAACGCACAACGCATAACCCATAACGCATTAACCACAACGCTTAATACATAACGCATAATCCATAACGGATAACGCATAACCCATAACGCATAACGCAAAGCCGATAACGCATAACGCATTACGCACAACCCATAAAGCATAACGCATAACGCATAACGCAAAACGCATAACGCATATCGCATAACGCATAACGCATAACGGATAACGGATAACGCACAACGCATAACCCATAACTCATTAACCATAACGCATAATACATAACGCATAATCCATAACGGATAACGCATAACCCATAACGCATAACGCAAAGCCGATAACGCATAACGCATTACGCACAACCCATAAAGCATAACGCATAACGCTTAACGCAAAACGCATAACGCATATCGCATAACGCATAACGCATAACGCATAACGCATAACGCATAACGCATAACGCATAACGCATAACGCATAACGCATAACGCATAACGCATAACGCATAACGCATAACGCATAACGCATAACGCATAACGCATAACGCATAACGCATAACGCATAACGCATAACGCATAACGCATAACGCATAACGCATAACGCATAACGCATAACGCATAACGCATAACGCATAACGCATAACGCATAACGCATAACGCATAACGCATAACGCATAACGCATAACGCATAACGCATAACGCATAACGCATAACGCATAACGCATAACGCATAACGCATAACGCATAACGCATAACGCATAACGCATAACGCATAACGCATAACGCATAACGCATAACGCATAACGCATAACGCATAACGCATAACGCATAACGCATAACGCATAACGCATAACGCATAACGCATAACGCATAACGCATAACGCATAACGCATAACGCATAACGCATAACGCATAACGCATAACGCATAACGCATAACGCATAACGCATAACGCATAACGCATTACGCATAACGCATAACGCATAACGCATAACGCATAACGCATAACGCATAACGCATAACGCATAACGCATAACGCATAACGCATAACGCATAACGCATAACGCATAACGCATAACGCATAACGCATAACGCATAACGCATTACGCATAACCCATAAAGCATAAAGCATAACGCATAACGCATAACGCATAACGGATAACGGATAACGCATAACCCATAACCCATACCGCATTACGCATTACGCATTACGCATAATGCATAACGCATAACGCATAATCCATAACGGATAACGCATAACCCATAACGCATAACGTAAAGCCGATAATGCATAACGCATAACTCATAACACATAACGCATAATGCAAAATTCATAACGCATAATGCATAACGCATAATCCATAACGGATAACGCATAACCCATAACGCATAACGCAAAGCCGATAACGCATAACGCATAACGCATAACGCATAACGCATAACGCATAACGCAAAACGCATAACGCATAACGCATAACGCATAACGCATAACGCATAACGCATAACGCATAACGCATAACGCATAACGCATAACGCATAACGCATAACGCATAACGCATAACGCATAACGCATAACGCATAACGCATAACGCATAACGCATAACGCATAACGCATAACGCATAACGCATAACGCATAACGCATAACGCATAACGCATAACGCATAACGCATAACGCATAACGCATAACGCATAACGCATAACGCATAACGCATAACGCATAACGCATAACGCATAACGCATAACGCATAACGCATAACGCATAACGCATAACGCATAACGCATAACGCATAACGCATAACGCATAACGCATAACGCATAACGCATAACGCATAACGCATAACGCATAACGCATAACGCACAACGCACAACGCATAACGCATAACGCATAACGCATAACGCATGACGCATGACGCATAACGCATAACGCATAACGCATAACGCATAACGCATAACGCATAACGCATAACGCATAACGCATAACGCATGACGCATAACGCATAACTTATAATGCATTACGCATAATCCATAACGGATAACGCATAACCCATAACGCATAACGCATAACGCATAACGCATAACGCATAACGCATAACGCATAACGCATAACGCATAACGCATAACGCATAACGCATAACGCATAACGCATAACGCATAACGCATAACGCATAACGCATAACGCATAACGCATAACGCATAACGCATAACGCATAACGCATAACGCATAACGCATAACGCATAACGCATAACGCATAACGCATAACGCATAACGCATAACGCATAACGCATAACGCATAACGCATAACGCATAACGCATAACGCATAACGCATAACGCATAATACATAACGCATAATCCATAACGGATAACGCATAACCCATAACGCATAACGCATAACGCATAACGCATAACGCATAACGCATAACGCATAACGCATAACGCATAACGCATAACGCATAACGCATAACGCATAACGCATAACGCATAACGCATAACGCATAACGCATAACGCATAACGCATAACGCATAACGCATAACGCATAACGCATAACGCATAACGCATAACGCATAACGCATAACGCATAACGCATAACGCATAACGCATAACGCATAACGCATAACGCAAAGCCGATAGCGCATAACGCATAACGTATAACGCGTAACGCATAACGGATAACGCACAACGCATAACCCATAACGCATTAACCATAACGCATAATACATAACGCATAATCCATAACGGATAACGCATAACCCATAACGCATAACGCATAACGCATAACGCATAACGCATAACGCATAACGCATAACGCATAACGCATAACGCATAACGCATAACGCATAACGCATAACGCATAACGCATAACGCATAACGCATAACGCATAACGCATAACGCATAACGCATAACGCATAACGCATAACGCATAACGCATAACGCATAACGCATAACGCATAACGCATAACGCATAACGCATAACGCATAACGCATAACGCATAACGCATAACGCATAACGCATAACGCATAACGCATAACGCATAACGCATAACGCATAACGCATAACGCATAACTTATAATGCATTACGCATAATCCATAACGGATAACGCATAACCCATAACGCATGACGCATAACGCAAAGGCGATAACGCATAACGCATAACGCATAACGCATAACGCATAACGCATAACGCATAACCCATAACGCATAACGCATAACGCATAACGCATAACGCATAACGCATAACGCATAACGCATAACGCATAACGCATAACGCATAACGCATAACGCATAACGCATAACGCATAACGCTTAACGCATAACGCATAACGCATAACGCATGACGCATAACGCATAACGCATAACGCATAACGCATAACGCATAACGCATAACGCATAACGCATAACGCATAACGCATAACGCATAACGCATAACGCATAACGCATAACGCATAACGCATAACGCATAACGCATAACGCATAACATATAATGCATTACGCATAATCCATAACGGATAACGCATAACCCATAACGCATGACGCATAACGCATAACGCATAACGCATGACGCATAACGCATAACGCATAACGCATAACGCATAACGCATAACGCATAACGCATAACGCATAACGCATAACGCATAACGCATAACGCATAACGCATAACGCATAACGCATAACGCATAACGCATAACGCATAACGCATAACGCATAACGCATAACGCATAACGCATAACGCATAACGCATAACGCATAACGCATAACGCATAACGCATAACGCATAACGCATAACGCATAACGCATAACGCATAACGCATAACGCATAACGCATAACGCATAACGCATAACGCATAACGCATAACGCATAACGCATAACGCATAACGCATAACGCATAACGCATAACGCATAACGCATAACGCATAACGCATAACGCATAACGCATAACGCATAACGCATAACGCATAACGCATAACGCATAACGCATAACGCATAACGCATAACGCATAACGCATAACGCATAACGCATAACGCATAACGCATAACGCATAACGCATAACGCATAACGCATAACGCATAACGCATAACGCATAACGCATAACGCATAACGCATAACGCATAACGCATAACGCATAACGCATAACGCATAACGCATAACGCATAACGCATAACGCATAACGCATAACGCATAACGCATAACGCATAACGCATAACGCATAACGCATAACGCATAACGCATAACGCATAACGCATGACGCATGACGCATGACGCATAACGCATAACGCATAACGCATAACGCATAACGCATAACGCATAACGCATAACGCAAAACGCATAACGCATAACGCATGACGCATAACGCATAACTTATAATGCATTACGCATAATCCATAACGGATAACGCATAACCCATAACGCATGACGCATAACGCAAAGCCGATAACGCATAACGCATAACGTATGACGCATAACGCAAAGCCGATAGCGCATAACGCATAACGTATAACGCGTAACGCATAACGGATAACGCACAACGCATAACCCATAACGCATTAACCATAACGCATAATACATAACGCATAATCCATAACGGATAACGCATAACCCATAACGCATAACGCAAAGCCGATAACGCATAACGCATTACGCATAACCCATAAAGCATAACGCATAACGCATAACGCAAAACGCATAACGCATAACGCATAACGCATAACGCATAACGCATAACGCATAACGCATAACGCATAACGCATAACGCATAACGCATAACGCATAACGCATAACGCATAACGCATAACGCATAACGCATAACGCATAACGCATAACGCATAACGCATAACGCATAACGCATAACGCAAAACGCATAACGCATAACGCATAACGCATAACGCATAACGCATAACTTATAATGCATTACGCATAATCCATAACGGATAACGCATAACCCATAACGCATGACGCATAACGCAAAGCCGATAACGCATAACGTATAACGCATAACGCAAAGCCGATAGCGCATAACGCATAACGCATAACGCGTAACGCATAACGGATAACGCACAACGCATAACCCATAACGCATTAACCATAACGCATAATACATAACGCATAATCCATAACGGATAACGCATAACCCATAACGCATAACGCAAAGCCGATAACGCATAACGCATTACGCATAACCCATAAAGCATAACGCATAACGCATAACGCAAAACGCATAACGCATAACGCATAACGCATAACGCATAACGCATAACGCATAACGCATAACGCATAACGCATAACGCATAACGCATAACGCATAACGCATAACGCATAACGCATAACGCATAACGCATAACGCATAACGCATAACGCATAACGCATAACGCATAACGCATAACGCATAACGCATAACGCATAACGCATAACGCATAACGCATAACGCATAACGCATAACGCATAACGCATAACGCATACCGCATAACGCATAACGCATAACGCATAACGCATAACGCATAACGCATAACGCATAACGCATAACGCATAACGCATAACGCATAACGCATAACGCATAACGCATAACGCATAACGCATAACGCATAACGCATAACGCATAACGCATAACGCATAACGCATAACGCATAACGCATAACGCATAACGCATAACGCATAACGCATAACGCATAACGCATAACGCATAACGCATAACGCATAACGCATAACGCATAACGCATAACGCATAACGCATAACGCATAACGCATAACGCATAACGCATAACGCATAACGCATAACGCATAACGCATAACGCATAACGCATAACGCATAACGCATAATGCATAACGCATAACGCATAACGCATAACGCATAACGCATAACGCATAACGCATAACGCATAACGCATAACGCATGACGCATAACGCATAACTTATAATGCATTACGCATAATCCATAACGGATAACGCATGACCCATAACGCATGACGCATAACGCATAACGCATAACGCATAACGCATAACGCATAACGCATAACGCATAACGCATAACGCATAACGCATAACGCATAACGCATAACGCATAACGCATAACGCATAACGCATAACGCATAACGCATAACGCATAACGCATAACGCATAACGCATAACGCATAACGCATAACGCATAACGCATAACGCATAACGCATAACGCATAACGCATAACGCATAACGCATAACGCATAACGCATAACGCATAACGCATAACGCATAACGCATAACGCATAACGCATAACGCATAACGCATAACGCATAACGCATGACGCATGACGCATGACGCATAACGCATAACGCATAACGCATAACGCATAACGCATAACGCATAACGCAAAACGCATAACGCATAACGCATGACGCATAACGCATAACTTATAATGCATTACGCATAATCCATAACGGATAACGCATAACCCATAACGCATGACGCATAACGCAAAGCCGATAACGCATAACGCATAACGTATGACGCATAACGCAAAGCCGATAGCGCATAACGCATAACGTATAACGCGTAACGCATAACGGATAACGCACAACGCATAACCCATAACGCATTAACCATAACGCATAATACATAACGCATAATCCATAACGGATAACGCATAACCCATAACGCATAACGCATAACGCATAACGCATAACGCATAACGCATAACGCATAACGCATAACGCATAACGCATAACGCATAACGCATAACGCATAACGCATAACGCATAACGCATAACGCATAACGCATAACGCATAACGCATAACGCATAACGCATAACGCATAACGCATAACGCATAACGCATAACGCATAACGCATAACGCATAACGCATAACGCATAACGCATAACGCATAACGCATAACGCATAACGCATAACGCATAACGCATAACGCATAACGCATAACGCATAACGCATAACGCATAACGCATAACGCATAACGCATAACGCATAACGCATAACGCATAACGCATAACGCATAACGCATAACGCATAACGCATAACGCATAACGCATAACGCATAACGCATAACGCATAACGCATAACGCATAACGCATAACGCATAACGCATAACGCATAACGCATAACGCATAACGCATAACGCATAACGCATAACGCATAACGCATAACGCATAACGCATAACGCATAACGCATAACGCATGACGCATGACGCATGACGCATAACGCATAACGCATAACGCATAACGCATAACGCATAACGCATAACGCAAAACGCATAACGCATAACGCATGACGCATAACGCATAACTTATAATGCATTACGCATAATCCATAACGGATAACGCATAACCCATAACGCATGACGCATAACGCAAAGCCGATAACGCATAACGCATAACGTATGACGCATAACGCAAAGCCGATAGCGCATAACGCATAACGTATAACGCGTAACGCATAACGGATAACGCACAACGCATAACCCATAACGCATTAACCATAACGCATAATACATAACGCATAATCCATAACGGATAACGCATAACCCATAACGCATAACGCAAAGCCGATAACGCATAACGCATTACGCATAACCCATAAAGCATAACGCATAACGCATAACGCAAAACGCATAACGCATAACGCATAACGCATAACGCATAACGCATAACGCATAACGCATAACGCATAACGCATAACGCATAACGCATAACGCATAACGCATAACGCATAACGCATAACGCATAACGCATAACGCATAACGCATAACGCATAACGCATAACGCATAACGCATAACGCATAACGCATAACGCATAACGCATAACGCATAACGCATAACGCATAACGCATAACGCATAACGCTTAACGCATAACGCATAACGCATAACGCATAACTCATAACGCATAACGCATAACGCATAACGCATAACGCATAACGCATAACGCATAACGCATAACGCATAACGCATAACGCATAACGCATAACGCATAACGCATAACGCATAACGCATAACGCATAACGCATAACGCATAACGCATAACGCATAACGCATAACGCATAACGCATAACGCATAACGCATAACGCATAACGCATAACGCATAACGCATAACGCATAACGCATAACGCATAACGCATAACGCATAACGCATAACGCATAACGCATAACGCATAACGCATAACGCATAACGCATAACGCATAACGCATAACGCATAACGCATAACGCATAACGCATAACGCATAACGCATAACGCATAACGCATAACGCATAACGCATAACGCATAACGCATAACGCATAACGCATAACGCATAACGCATAACGCATAACGCATAACGCATAACGCATAACGCATAACGCATAACGCATAACGCATAACGCATAACGCATAACGCATAACGCATAACGCATAACGCATAACGCATAACGCATAACGCATAACGCATAACGCATAACGCATAACGCAGAACGCATAACGCATAACGCATAACGCATAACGCATAACGCATAACGCATAACGCATAACGCATAACGCATAACGCATAACGCATAACGCATAACGCATAACGCATGACGCATAACCCATAACGCATAACACATAACGCAAAACGCATAACGCATAACGCATAAAGCATTACGCATAATCCATAACGGATAACGCATAACCCATAACGCATGACGCATAACGCAAAGTCGATAACGCATAACGCATAACGCATAACGCATAACGTATGACGCATAACGCAAAGCCGATAACGCATAACGCATAACGGATAACGCACAACTCATAACCCATAATGCATTAACCATAGCGCATAATACATAACGCATAATCCATAACGGATAACGCATAACCCATAACGCATAACGCAAAGCCGATAACGCATAACGCATAACACATAGCGCATATCGCATAATGCAAAGCCGATAACGCATAACGCATAACGTATGACGCATAACGCAAAGCCGATAGCGCATAACGCATAACGCATAACGCGTAACGCATAACGGATATCGCACAACGCATAACCCATAACGCATTAACCATAACGCACAATACATAACGCATAATCCATAACGGATAACGCATAACCCATAACGCATAACGCAAAGCCGATAACGCATAACGCATTACGCATAACCCATAAAGCATAACGCATAACGCATAACGCAAAACGCATAACGCATATCGCATAACGCATAACGCATAACGGATAACGGATAACGCACAACGCATAACCCATAACGCATTAACCATAACGCATAATACATAACGCATATTCCATAACGGATAACGCATAACCCATAACGCATAACGCAAAGCCGATAACGCATAACGCATTACGCACAACCCATAAAGCATAACGCATAACGCATAACGCAAAACGCATAACGCATAACGCATAACGCATAACGCAAAACGCATAACGCATATCGCATAACGCATAACGCATAACGGATAACGGATAACGGATAACGCACAACGCATAACCCATAACGCATTAACCATAACGCATAATACATAACGCATAATCCATAACGGATAACGCATAACCCATAACGCATAACGCAAAGCCGATAACGCGTAACGCATTACGCACAACCCATAAAGCATAACGCATAACGCATAACGCAAAACGCATAACGCATATCGCATAACGCATAACGCATAACGCATAACGCATAACGCATAACGCATAACGCATAACGCATAACGCATAACGCATAACGCATAACGCATAACGCATAACGCATAACGCATAACGCATAACGCACAACGCATAACGCATAACGCATAACGCATAACGCATAACGCATAACGCATAACGCATAACGCATAACGCATAACGCATAACGCATAACGCATAACGCATAACGCATAACGCATAACGCATAACGCATAACGCATACCGCATAACGCATAACGCATAACGCATAACGCATAACGCATAACGCATAACGCATAACGCATAACGCATAACGCATAACGCATAACGCATAACGCATAACGCATAACGCATAACGCATAACGCATAACGCATAACGCATAACGCATAACGCATAACGGATAACTGATAAAGCACAACGCATAACCCATAACGCATTAACCATAACGCATAATACATAACGCATAATCCATAACGGATAACGCATAACCCATAACGCATAACGCAAAGCCGATAACGCATAACGCATTACGCATAACCCATTAAGCATAACGCATAACGCATAACGCAAAACGCATAACGCATATCGCATAACGCATAACGCATAATGGATAACAGATAACGGATAACGCACAACGCATAACCCATAACGCATTAACCATAACGCATAATACATAACGCATAATCCATAACGGATAACGCATAACGCATAACGCATAACGCATAACGCATATCGCATAACGCATAACGCATAACGCATAACGCATAACGCATAACGCATAACGCATAACGCATAACGCATAACGCATAACGCATAACGCATAACGCATAACGCATAACGCATAACGCATAACGCATAACGCATAACGCATAACGCATAACGCATAACGCATAACGCATAACGCATAACGCATAACGCATAACGCATAACGCATAACGCATAACGCATAACGCATAACGCATAACGCATAACGCATAACGCATAACGCATAACGCATAACGCATAACGCATAACGCATAACGCATAACGCATAACGCATAACGCATAACGCATAACGCATAACGCATAACGCATAACGCATAACGCATAACGCATAACGCATAACGCATAACGCATAACGCATAACGCATAACGCATAACGCATAACGCATAACGCATAACGCATAACGCATAACGCATAACGCATAACGCATAACGCATAACGCATAACGCATAACGCATAACGCATAACGCATAACGCATAACGCATAACGCATAACGCATAACGCATAACGCATAACGCATAACGCATAACGCATAACGCATAACGCATAACGCATAACGCATAACGCATAACGCATAACGCATAACGCATAACGCATAACGCATAACGCATGACGCATGACGCATAACGCATAACGCATAACGCATAACGCATAACGCATAACGCATAACGCATAACGCATAACGCATAACGCATAACGCATAACGCATAACGCATAACGCTTAACGCATAACGCATAACGCATAACGCATAACGGATAACGGATAACGGATAACGCATAACGCATAACGCATAACGCATAACGCATAACGGATAACTGATAAAGCACAACGCATAACCCATAACGCATTAACCATAACGCATAACGCATAACGCATAACGCATAACGCATAACGCATAACGCATAACGCATAACGCATAACGCATAACGCATAACGCATAACGCATAACGCATAACGCATAACGCATAACGCATAACGCATAACCCATAACGCATAACGCAAAGCCGATAACGCATAACGCATTACGCATAACCCATTAAGCATAACGCATAACGCGTAACGCAAAACGCATAACGCATATCGCATAACGCATAACGCATAATGGATAACAGATAACGGATAACGCACAACGCATAACCCATAACGCATTAACCATAACGCATAATACATAACGCATAATCCATAACGGATAACGCATAACGCATAACGCATAACGCATAACGCATAACGCATAACGCATAACGCATAACGCATAACGCATAACGCATAACGCATAACGCATAACGCATAACGCATAACGCATAACGCATAACGCATAACGCATAACGCATAACGCATAACGCATAACGCATAACGCATAACGCATAACGCATAACGCATAACGCATAACGCATAACGCATAACGCATAACGCATAACGCATAACGCATAACGCATAACGCATAACGAATAACGCATAACGCATAACGCATAACGCATAACGCATAACGCATAATGCATTACGCATAATCCATAACGGTTAACGCATAACCCATACCGCATGACGCATAACGCAAAGCCGATAACGCATAACGTATGACGCATAACGCAAAGCCGATAACGCATAACGCATAACGCTTAACGCATAACGCATAACGCATAACGCATAACGCATAACGCATAACGCATAACGCAGAACGCATAACGCATAACGCATAACGCATAACGCATAACGCATAACGCATAACGCATAACGCATAACGCATAACGCTTAACGCATAACGCATAACGCATAACGCATAACGCATAACGCAGAACGCATAACGCATAACGCATAACGCATAACGCATAACGCATAACGCATAACGCATAACGCATAACGCATAACGCATAACGCATAACGCATAACGCATAACGCATAACGCATAACGCATAACGCATAACGCATAACGCATAACGCATAACGCATAACGCATAACGCATAACGCATAACGCATAACGCATAACGCATAACGCATAACGCATAACGCATAACGCATAACGCATAACGCATAACGCATAACGCATAACGCATAACGCATAACGCATAACGCATAACGCATGACGCATGACGCATGACGCATGACGCATAACGCATAACGCATAACGCATAACGCATAACGCATAACGCATAACGCATAACGCATAACGCATAACGCATAACGCATAACGCATAACGCATAACGCATAACGCATAACGCATAACGCATAACGCATAACGCATAACGCATAACGCATAACGCATAACGCATAACGCATAACGCATAACGCATGACGCATGACGCATGACGCATGACGCATAACGCATAACGCATAACGCATAACGCATAACGCATAACGCATAACGCATAACGCATAACGCATAACGCATAACGCATAACGCATAACGCATAACGCATAACGCATAACGCATAACGCTTAACGCATAACGGATAACGGATAACGGATAACGGATAACGGATAACGGATAACGCACAACGCATAACCAATACCGCAATACGCATTACGCATAATGCATAACGCATAACGCATAATCCATAACGGATAACGCATAACCCATAACGCATAACGCATAACGCAAAGCCGATAATGCATAACGCATAACGCATAACACATAACGCATAATGCATAACGCATAATCCATAACGGATAACGCATAACCCATAACGCATAACGCAAAGCCGATAACGCATAACGCATAACGCATAACACATAGCGCATATCGAATAACGCATAACGCATAACCCATAACGCATAACGCATAACGCATAACGCATAACGCATAACGCATAACGCATAACGCATAACGCATAACGCATAACGCATAACGCATAACGCATAACGCATAACGCATAACGCATAACGCATAACGCATAACGCATAACGCATAACGCATAACGCATAACGCATAACGCATAACGCATAACGCATAACGCATAACGCATAACGCATAACGCATAACGCATAACGCATAACGCATAACGCATAACGCATAACGCATAACGCATAACGCATAACGCATAACGCATAACGCATAACGCATAACGCATAACGCATAACGCATAACGCATAACGCATAACGCATAACGCATAACGCATAACGCATAACGCATAACGCATAACGCATAACGCATAACGCATAACGCATAACGCATAACGCATAACGCATAACGCATAACGCATAACGCATAACGCATAACGCATAACGCATAACGCATAACGCATAACGCATAACGCATAACGCATAACGCATAACGCATAACGCATAACGCATAACCCATGACGCATAACGCATAACCCATAACGCAAAACGCATAACGCATATCGCATAACGCATAACGCATAATGGATAACAGATAACGGATAACGCACAACGCATAACCCATAACGCATTAACCATAACGCATAATACATAACGCATAATCCATAACGGATAACGCATAACGCATAACGCATAACGCATAACGCATAACGCATAACGCATAACGCATAACGCATAACGCATAACGCATAACGCATAACGCATAACGCATAACGCATAACGCATAACGCATAACGCATAACGCATAACGCATAACGCATAACGCATAACGCATAACGCATAACGCATAACGCATAACGCATAACGCATAACGCATAACGCATAACGCATAACGCATAACGCATAACGCATAACGCATAACGCATAACGCATAACGCATAACGCATAACGCATAACGCATAACGCATAACGCATAACGCATAACGCATAATGCATTACGCATAATCCATAACGGTTAACGCATAACCCATACCGCATGACGCATAACGCAAAGCCGATAACGCATAACGTATGACGCATAACGCAAAGCCGATAACGCATAACGCATAACGCTTAACGCATAACGCATAACGCATAACGCATAACGCATAACGCATAACGCATAACGCAGAACGCATAACGCATAACGCATAACGCATAACGCATAACGCATAACGCATAACGCATAACGCATAACGCATAACGCATAACGCATAACGCATAACGCATAACGCATAACGCATAACGCATAACGCATAACGCATAACGCATAACGCATAACGCATAACGCATAACGCATAACGCATAACGCATAACGCATAACGCATAACGCATAACGCATAACGCATAACGCATAACGCATAACGCATAACGCATAACGCATAACGCATAACGCATAACGCATAACGCATAACGCATAACGCATAACGCATAACGCATAACGAATAACGCATAACGCATAACGCATAACGCATAACGCATAACGCATAACGCATAACGCATGACGCATGACGCATGACGCATGACGCATAACGCATAACGCATAACGCATAACGCATAACGCATAACGCATAACGCATAACGCATAACGCATAACGCATAACGCATAACGCATAACGCATAACGCATAACGCATAACGCATAACGCATAACGCTTAACGCATAACGCATAACGCATAACGCATAACGGATAACGGATAACGGATAACGGATAACGGATAACGGATAACGCACAACGCATAACCAATACCGCATTACGCATTACGCATAATGCATAACGCATAACGCATAATCCATAACGGATAACGCATAACCCATAACGCATAACGCAAAGCCGATAATGCATAACGCATAACGCATAACACATAACGCATAATGCATAACGCATAATCCATAACGGATAACGCATAACCCATAACGCATAACGCAAAGCCGATAACGCATAACGCATAACGCATAACACATAGCGCATATCGAATAACGCATAACGCATAACCCATAACCCATAACCCATAACCCATAACACATAACGCATAACGCATAACGCATAACGCATAACGCATAACGCATAACGCATAACGCATAACGCATAACGCATAACGCATAACGCATAACGCATAACGCATAACGCATAACGCATAACGCATAACGCATAACGCATAACGCATAACGCATAACGCATAACGCATAACGCATAACGCATAACGCATAACGCATAACGCATAACGCATAACGCATAACGCATAACGCATAACGCATAACGCATAACGCATAACGCATAACGCATAACGCATAACGCATAACGCATAACGCATAACGCATAACGCATAACGCATAACGCATAACGCATAACGCAAAACGCATAACGCATAACGCATAACGCATAACGCATAACGCATAACGGATAACGGATAACGCATAACCCATACCGCATTACGCATTACGCATTACGCATAATGCATAACGCATAACGCATAACGCATAACGCATAACGCATAACGCATAACGCATAACGCATGACGCATAACGCATAACGCATAACGCATAACGCATAACGCATAACGCATAACGCATAACGCATAACGCATAACGCATAACGCATAACGCATAACGCATAACGCATAACGCATAACGCATAACGCATAACGCATAACGCATAACGCATAACGCATAACGCATAACGCATAACGCATAACGCATAACGCATAACGCATAACGCATAACGCATAACGCATAAAGCATAACGCATAACGCATAACGCATAACGCATAACGCATAACGCATAACGCATAACGCATAACGCATAACGCATAACGCATAACGCATAACGCATAACGCATAACGCATAACGCATAACGCATAACGCATAACGCATAACGCATAACGCATAACGCATAACGCATAACGCATAACGCATAACGCATAACGCATAACGCATAACGCATAACGCATAACGCATAACGCATAACGCATAACGCATAACGCATAACGCATAACGCATAACGCATAACGCATAACGCATAACGCATAACGCATAACGCATAACGCATAACGCATAACGCATAACGCATAACGCATAACGCATAACGCATAACGCATAACGCATAACGCATAACGCATAACGCATAACGCATAACGCATAACGCATAACGCATAAAGCATAACGCATAACGCATAACGCATGACTCATAACGCATAACGCTAAATCCATAACGCATAACGCATAACGCATAACGCATAACGCATAACGCATAACGCATAACGCATAACGCATAACGCATAACGCATAACGCATAACGCATAACGCATAACGCATAACGCATAACGCATAACGCATAACGCATAACGCATAACGCATAACGCATAACGCATAACGCATAACGCATAACGCATAACGCATAACGCATAACGCATAACGCATAACGCATAACGCATAACGCATAACGCATAACGCATAACGCATAACGCATAACGCATAACGCATAACGCATAACGCATAACGCATAACGCATAACGCATAACGCATAACGCATAACGCATAACGCATAACGCATAACGCATAACGCATAACGCATAACGCATAACGCATAACCCATGACGCATAACGCATAACCCATAACGCAAAACGCATAACGCATATCGCATAACGCATAACGCATAATGGATAACAGATAACGGATAACGCACAACGCATAACCCATAACGCATTAACCATAACGCATAATACATAACGCATAATCCATAACGGATAACGCATAACGCATAACGCATAACGCATAACGCATAACGCATAACGCATAACGCATAACGCATAACGCATAACGCATAACGCATAACGCATAACGCATAACGCATAACGCATAACGCATAACGCATAACGCATAACGCATAACGCATAACGCATAACGCATAACGCATAACGCATAACGCATAACGCATAACGCATAACGCATAACGCATAACGCATAACGCATAACGCATAACGCATAACGCATAACGCATAACGCATAACGCATAACGCATAACGCATAACGCATAACGCATAATGCATTACGCATAATCCATAACGGTTAACGCATAACCCATACCGCATGACGCATAACGCAAAGCCGATAACGCATAACGTATGACGCATAACGCAAAGCCGATAACGCATAACGCATAACGCTTAACGCATAACGCATAACGCATAACGCATAACGCATAACGCATAACGCAGAACGCATAACGCATAACGCATAACGCATAACGCATAACGCATAACGCATAACGCATAACGCATAACGCATAACGCATAACGCATAACGCATAACGCATAACGCATAACGCATAACGCATAACGCATAACGCATAACGCATAACGCATAACGCATAACGCATAACGCATAACGCATAACGCATAACGCATAACGCATAACGCATAACGCATAACGCATAACGCATAACGCATAACGCATAACGCATAACGCATAACGCATAACGCATAACGCATAACGCATAACGCATAACGCATAACGCATAACGCATAACGCATAACGCATAACGCATAACGCATAACGCATAACGCATAACGCATAACGCATGACGCATGACGCATGACGCATGACGCATAACGCATAACGCATAACGCATAACGCATAACGCATAACGCATAACGCATAACGCATAACGCATAACGCATAACGCATAACGCATAACGCATAACGCATAACGCATAACGCATAACGCATAACGCATAACGCATAACGCATAACGCTTAACGCATAACGCATAACGCATAACGCATAACGGATAACGGATAACGGATAACGGATAACGGATAACGGATAACGCACAACGCATAACCAATACCGCATTACGCATTACGCATAATGCATAACGCATAACGCATAATCCATAACGGATAACGCATAACCCATAACGCATAACGCAAAGCCGATAATGCATAACGCATAACGCATAACACATAACGCATAATGCATAACGCATAATCCATAACGGATAACGCATAACCCATAACGCATAACGCAAAGCCGATAACGCATAACGCATAACGCATAACACATAGCGCATATCGAATAACGCATAACGCATAACCCATAACCCATAACCCATAACCCATAACACATAACGCATAACGCATAACGCATAACGCATAACGCATAACGCATAACGCATAACGCATAACGCATAACGCATAACGCATAACGCATAACGCATAACGCATAACGCATAACGCATAACGCATAACGCATAACGCATAACGCATAACGCATAACGCATAACGCATAACGCATAACGCATAACGCATAACGCATAACGCATAACGCATAACGCATAACGCATAACGCATAACGCATAACGCATAACGCATAACGCATAACGCATAACGCATAACGCATAACGCATAACGCATAACGCATAACGCATAACGCAAAACGCATAACGCATAACGCATAACGCATAACGCATAACGCATAACGGATAACGGATAACGCATAACCCATACCGCATTACGCATTACGCATTACGCATAATGCATAACGCATAACGCATAACGCATAACGCATAACGCATAACGCATAACGCATAACGCATAACGCATAACGCATAACGCATGACGCATAACGCATAACGCATAACGCATAACGCATAACGCATAACGCATAACGCATAACGCATAACGCATAACGCATAACGCATAACGCATAACGCATAACGCATAACGCATAACGCATAACGCATAACGCATAACGCATAACGCATAACGCATAACGCATAAAGCATAACGCATAACGCATAACGCATAACGCATAACGCATAACGCATAACGCATAACGCATAACGCATAACGCATAACGCATAACGCATAACGCATAACGCATAACGCATAACGCATAACGCATAACGCATAACGCATAACGCATAACGCATAACGCATAACGCATAACGCATAACGCATAACGCATAACGCATAACGCATAACGCATAACGCATAACGCATAACGCATAACGCATAACGCATAACGCATAACGCATAACGCATAACGCATAACGCATAACGCATAACGCATAACGCATAACGCATAACGCATAACGCATAACGCATAACGCATAACGCATAACGCATAACGCATAACGCATAACGCATAATGCATAACGCATAACGCATAACGCATAACGCATAACGCATAACGCATAACGCATAACGCATAACGCATAACGCATAACGCATAACGCATAACGCATAAAGCATAACGCATAACGCATAACGCATGACTCATAACGCATAACGCTAAATCCATAACGCATAACGCATAACGCATAACGCATAACGCATAACGCATAACGCATAACGCATAACGCATAACGCATAACGCATAACGCATAACGCATAACGCATAACGCATAACGCATAACGCATAACGCATAACGCATAACGCATAACGCATAACGCATAACGCATAACGCATAACGCATAACGCATAACGCATAACGCATAACGCATAACGCATAACGCATAACGCATAACGCATAACGCATAACGCATAACGCATAACGCATAACGCATAACGCATAACGCATAACGCATAACGCATAACGCATAACGCATAACGCATAACGCATAACGCATAACGCATAACGCATAACGCATAACGCATAACGCATAACGCATAACGCATAACGCATAACGCATAACGCATAACGCATAACGCATAACGCATAACGCATAACGCATAACGCATAACGCATAACGCATAACGCATAACGCATAACGCATGACGCATGACGCATGACGCATGACGCATAACGCATAACGCATAACGCATAACGCATAACGCATAACGCATAACGCATAACGCATAACGCATAACGCATAACGCATAACGCATAACGCATAACGCATAACGCATAACGCATAACGCTTAACGCATAACGCATAACGCATAACGCATAACGGATAACGGATAACGGATAACGGATAACGGATAACGGATAACGCACAACGCATAACCAATACCGCATTACGCATTACGCATAATGCATAACGCATAACGCATAATCCATAACGGATAACGCATAACCCATAACGCATAACGCAAAGCCGATAATGCATAACGCATAACGCATAACACATAACGCATAATGCATAACGCATAATCCATAACGGATAACGCATAACCCATAACGCATAACGCAAAGCCGATAACGCATAACGCATAACGCATAACACATAGCGCATATCGAATAACGCATAACGCATAACCCATAACCCATAACCCATAACCCATAACACATAACGCATAACGCATAACGCATAACGCATAACGCATAACGCATAACGCATAACGCATAACGCATAACGCATAACGCATAACGCATAACGCATAACGCATAACGCATAACGCATAACGCATAACGCATAACGCATAACGCATAACGCATAACGCATAACGCATAACGCATAACGCATAACGCATAACGCATAACGCATAACGCATAACGCATAACGCATAACGCATAACGCATAACGCATAACGCATAACGCATAACGCATAACGCATAACGCATAACGCATAACGCATAACGCAAAACGCATAACGCATAACGCATAACGCATAACGCATAACGCATAACGCATAACGCATAACGCATAACGCATAACGCATGACGCATAACGCATAACGCATAACGCATAACGCATAACGCATAACGCATAACGCATAACGCATAACGCATAACGCATAACGCATAACGCATAACGCATAACGCATAACGCATAACGCATAACGCATAACGCATAACGCATAACGCATAACGCATAACGCATAACGCATAACGCATAACGCATAACGCATAACGCATAACGCATAACGCATAACGCATAACGCATAACGCATAACGCATAACGCATAACGCATAACGCATAACGCATAACGCATAACGCATAACGCATAACGCATAACGCATAACGCATAACGCATAACGCATAAAGCATAACGCATAACGCATAACGCATGACTCATAACGCATAACGCTAAATCCATAACGCATAACGCATAACGCATAACGCATAACGCATAACGCATAACGCATAACGCATAACGCATAACGCATAACGCATAACGCATAACGCATAACGCATAACGCATAACGCATAACGCATAACGCATAACCCATGACGCATAACGCATAACCCATAACGCATAACGCATAACGCATAACGCATAACGCATAACGCATAACGCATAACGCATAACGCATAACGCATAACGCATAACGCATAACGCATAACGCAAAACGCATAACGCATAACGCATAACGCATAACGCATAACGCATAACGCATAACGCATAACGCATAACGCATAACGCATAACGCATAACGCATAACGCATAACGCATAACGCATAACGCATAACGCATAACGCATAACGCATAACGCATAACGCATAACGCATAACGCATAACGCATAACGCATAACGCATAACGCATAACGCATAACGCATAACGCATAACGCATAACGCATAACGCATAACGCATAACGCATAACGCATAACGCATAACGCATAACGCATAACGCATAACGCATAACGCATAACGCATAACGCATAACGCATAACGCATAACGCGTAACGCATAACGGATAACGCATAACGGATAACGCATGGCGCATAACGCATAACGCATAACGCATAACGCATAACGCATAACGCATAACGCATAACGGATAACGCATAACGCATAACGCATAACGCATAACGCATAACGCATAACGCATAACGCGTAACGCATAACGCATAACGCATAACGCATAACGCATAACGCATATCGCATAACGTATAACGCTTAACGCATAACGCATAACGCATAACGCATAACGCATAACGCATAACGCATAACGCATAACGCATAACGCATAACGCGTAACGCATAACGGATAACGCATAACGGATAACGCATGGCGCATAACGCATAACGCATAACGCATAACGCATAACGCATAACGCATAACGCATAACGCATAACGGATAACGCATAACGCATAACGCATAACGCATAACGCATAACGCATAACGCATAACGCATAACGCATAACGCATAACGCATAACGCATAACGCATAACGCATAACGCATAACGCATAAGGCATAACGCATAACGCATAACGCATAACGCATAACGCATAACGCATAACGCATAACGCATAACGCATAACGCATAACGCATAACGCATAACGCATAACGCATAACGCATAACGCATAACGCATAACGCATAACGCATAACGCATAACGCATAACGCATAACGCATAACGCATAACGCATAACGCATAACGCATAACGCATAACGCATAACGCATGACTCATAACGCATAACGCTAAATCCATAACGCATAACGCATAACGCATAACGCATAACGCATAACGCATAACGCATAACGCATAACGCATAACGCATAACGCATAACGCATAACGCATAACGCATAACGCATAACGCATAACGCATAACGCATAACGCATAACGCATAACGCATAACGCATAACGCATAACGCATAACGCATAACGCATAACGCATAACGCATAACGCATAACGCATAACGCATAACGCATAACGCATAACGCATAACGCATAACGCATAACGCATAACGCATAACGCATAACGCATAACGCATAACGCGTAACGCATAACGCATAACGCATAACGCATAACGCATAACGCATAACGCATAACGCATAACGCATAACGCATAACGCATAACGCATAACGCATAACGCATAACGCATAACGCATAACGCATAACGCATAACGCATAACGCATAACGCATAACGCATAACGCATAACGCATAACGCATAACGCATAACGCATAACACATAGCGCATATCGAATAACGCATAACGCATAACCCATAACCCATAACCCATAACCCATAACACATAACGCATAACGCATAACGCATAACGCATAACGCATAACGCATAACGCATAACGCATAACGCATAACGCATAACGCATAACGCATAACGCATAACGCATAACGCATAACGCATAACGCATAACGCATAACGCATAACGCATAACGCATAACGCATAACGCATAACGCATAACGCATAACGCTCAATGGAAAAGTCATAACGCATAACGCTCAATGAAAAAG
The DNA here is from genome assembly GCF_051020765.1 of Lasioglossum baleicum. NCBI lineage: Eukaryota > Metazoa > Arthropoda > Insecta > Hymenoptera > Halictidae > Lasioglossum > Lasioglossum baleicum. Next base: position 391,491 of record NW_027469105.1, on the reverse strand, counting down.
TCATAATGCTTAACGCATAACGCATAACTCATAACGCATAACGCACATCGCATAACGCATAACGCATAACGCATAACGCATAACGCATAACGCATAACGCATAACGCATAACGCATAACGCATAACGCATAACGCATAACGCATAACGCATAACGCATAACGCATAACGCATAACGCATAACGCATAACGCATAACGCATAACGCATAACGCATAACGCATAACGCATAACGCAGAAACGCATATCGCATAACGCATAACGCATAACGCGTAACGCATAACGGATAACGCATAACGGATAACGCATGGCGCATAACGCATAACGCATAACGCATAACGCATAACGCATAACGCATAACGGATAACGCATAACGCATAACGCATAACGCATAACGCATAACGCATAACGCATAACGCATAACGCACAACGCATAACGCATAACGCATAACGTATAACGGATAACGCATAACGGATAACGCATGGCGCATAACGCATAACGCATAACGCATAACGCATAACGCATAACGCATAACGCGTAACGCATAACGCATAACGCATAACGCATAACGCATAACGCATATCGCATAACGTATAACGCTTAACGCATAACGCATAACGCATAACGCATAACGCATAACGCATAACGCATAACGCATAACGCATAACGCGTAACGCATAACGGATAACGCATAACGGATAACGCATGGCGCATAACGCATAACGCATAACGCGTAACGCATAACGGATAACGCATAACGGATAACGCATGGCGCATAACGCATAACGCATAACGCATAACGCATAACGCATAACGCATAACGGATAACGCATAACGCATAACGCATAACGCACAACGCATAACGCATAACGCATAACGCATAACGCATAATGCATAACGCATAACGCATAACGCATAACGCATAACGCATAACGCATAACGCATAACGCATAACGCATAACGCATAACCCATAACGAATAACGCATAACGCTCAATGGAAAAGTCATAACGCATAACGCTCAATGAAAAAGTCATAATGCTTAACGCATAACGCATAACTCATAACGCATAACGCACATCGCATAACGCATAACGCATAACGCATAACGCATAACGCATAACGCATAACGCATAACGCATAACGCATAACGCATAACGCATAACGCATAACGCATAACGCATAACGCATAACGCATAACGCATAACGCATAACGCATAACGCATAACGCATAACGCATAACGCATAACGCGTAACGCATAACGCTCAATGAAAAAGTCATAACGCATAACGCATATCGCATAACCCGTAAAGCACAACGCATAACACATAACGCATAACGCATAACACATAACGCATAACGCATAACGTATAACGCTTAACGCATAACGCATAACGCATAACGCATAACGCATAACGCATAACGCATAACGCATAACGCATAACGCATAACGCATAACGCATAACGCATAACGCATAACGCATAACGCATAACGCATAACGCATAACGCATAATGCATAACCCATAACGCATAACGCTCAATGAAAAAGTCATAATGCTTAACGCATAACGCATAACGCATAACGCATAACGCATAACGCATAACGGATAACGCATAACGCATAACGCATAACGCATAACGCATAACGCATAACGCATAACGCATAACGCATAACGCATAACGCATAACGCATAACGCATAACGCATAACGCATAACGCATAACGCATAACGCATAACGCATAACGCATAACGCATAACGCATAACGCATAACGCATAACGCATAACGCATAACGCATAACGCATAACGCATAACGCATAACGCATAACGCATAACGCATAACGCATAACGCATAACGCATAACGCATAACGCATAACGCATAACGCATAACGCATAACGCATAACGCATAACGCATAACGCATAACGCATAACGCATAACGCATATCGCATAACGTATAACGCTTAACGCATAACGCATAACGCATAACGCATAACGCATAACGCATAACGCATAACGCATAACGCATAACGCATAACGCGTAACGCATAACGGATAACGCATAACGGATAACGCATGGCGCATAACGCATAACGCATAACGCATAACGCATAACGCATAACGCATAACGCATAACGCATAACGCATAACGCATAACGCATAACGGATAACGCATAACGCATAACGCATAACGCATAACGCATAACGCATAACGCATAACGCATAACGCATAACGCATAACGCATAACGCATAACGCATAACGCATAACGCATAACGCATAACGCATAACGCATAACGCATAACGCATAACGCATAACGCATAACGCATAACGCATAACGCATAACGCAGAAACGCATATCGCATAACGCATAACGCTCAATGAAAAAGTCATAACGCATAACGCATATCGCATAACCCGTAAAGCACAACGCATAACACATAACGCATAACGCATAACACACAACGCATAACGCATAACGCATAACGTATAACGCTTAACGCATAACGCATAACGCATAACGCATAACGCATAACGCATAACGCATAACGCATAACGCATAACGCGTAACGCATAACGCATAACGCATAACGCATAACGCATAACGCATAACGCATATCGCATAACGTATAACGCTTAACGCATAACGCATAACGCATAACGCATAACGCATAACGCATAACGCATAACGCATAACGCATAACGCATAACGCATAACGCATAACGCATAACGCATAACGCATAACGCATAACGCATAACGCATAACGCATAACGCATAACGCATAACGCATAACGCATAACGCATAACGCATAACGCATAACGCATAACGCATAACGCATAACGCATAACGCATAACGCATAACGCATAACGCATAACGCATAACGCATAACGCATGACTCATAACGCATAACGCTAAATCCATAACGCATAACGCATAACGCATAACGCATAACGCATAACGCATAACGCATAACGCATAACGCATAACGCATAACGCATAACGCATAACGCATAACGCATAACGCATAACGCATAACGCATAACGCATAACGCATAACGCATAACGCATAACGCATAACGCATAACGCATAACGCATAACGCATAACGCATAACGCATAACGCATAACGCATAATGCATAATGCATAACGCATAACGCATAACGCATTACGCATAACGCATAACGCATAACGCATAACGCATAACGCATAACGCATATCGCATAACGCATAACGCTCAATGAAAAAGTCATAACGCATAACGCATATCGCATAACCCGTAAAGCACAACGCATAACACATAACGCATAACGCATAACACATAACGCATAACGCATAACGTATAACGCTTAACGCATAACGCATAACGCATAACGCATAACGCATAACGCATAACGCATAACGCATAACGCATAACGCATAACGCATAACGCATAACGCATAACGCATAACGCATAACGCATAACGCATAACGCATAACGCATAACGCATAACGCATAACGCATAACGCATAACGCATAACGCATAACGCATAACGCATAACGCATAACGCATAACGCATAACGCATAACGCATAACGCATAACGCATAACGCATAATGCATAACCCATAACGCATAACGCTCAATGAAAAAGTCATAATGCTTAACGCATAACGCATAACGCATAACGCATAACGCATAACGGATAACGCATGACGCATAACGCATAACGCATAACGAATAACGCATATCGCATAACGCATAACGCATAACGCATAACGCATAACGCATAACGCATAACGCATAACGCATAATGCATAACGCATAACGCATAACGCATTACGCATAACGCATAACGCATAACGCATTACGCATAACGCATAACGCATAACGCATAACGGATAACGCATGACGCATAACGCATAATGCATAACGCATAACGCATAACGCATTACGCATAACGCATAACGCATAACGCATAACGCATAACGCATAACGCATATCGCATAACGCATAACGCTCAATGAAAAAGTCATAACGCATAACGCATATCGCATAACCCGTAAAGCACAACGCATAACACATAACGCATAACGCATAACACATAACGCATAACGCATAACGTATAACGCTTAACGCATAACGCATAACGCATAGCGCATAACGCATAACGCATAACGCATAACGCGTAACGCATAACGCATAACGCATAACGCATAACGCATAACGCATAACGCATATCGTATAACGTATAACGCTTAACGCATAACGCATAACGCATAACGCATAACGCATAACGCATAACGCATAACGCATATCGCATAACGTATAACGCTTAACGCATAACGCATAACGCATAACGCATAACGCATAACGCATAACGCATAACGCATAACGCATAACGCATAACGCATAACGCATAACGCATAACGCATAACGCATAACGCATAACGCATAACGCATAACGCATAACGCATAACGCATAACGCATTACGCATAACGCATAACGCATAACGCATAACGCATAACGCATAACGCATAACGCATAACGCATAACGCATAATGAATAACGCATATCGCATAACGCATAACGCATAACGCATTACGCATAACGCATAACACATAACGCATAACGCATAACGCATAACGCATAACGCATAACGCATAACGCATAACGCATAACGCATAACGCATAACGCATATCGCATAACGGATAACGCATGACGCATAACGCATAACGCATAACGCATAACGCATAACGCATATCGCATAACGTATAACGCTTAACGCATAACGCATAACGCATAACGCATAACGCATAACGCATAACGCATAACGCATAACGCATAACGCATAATGCATAACGCATAACGCATAACGCATAACGCATAACGCATAACGCATAACGCATAACGCATAACGCATAACCCATAACGAATAACGCATAACGCTCAATGGAAAAGTCATAACGCATAACGCTCAATGAAAAAGTCATAATGCTTAACGCATAACGCATAACGCATAACGCATAACGCATATCGCATAACGGATAACGCATGACGCATAACGCATAACGCATAACGCATAACGCATAACGCATATCGCATAACGTATAACGCTTAACGCATAACGCATAACGCATAACGCATAACGCATAACGCATAACGCATAACGCATAACGCATAACGCATAACGCATAACGCATAACGCATAACGCATAACGCATAACGCATAACGCATAACGCATAACGCATAACGCATAACGCTCAATGAAAAAGTCATAACGCATAACGCATAACGCATAACGCATAACGCATAACGCATAACGCATAACGCATAACGCATAACGCATAACGCATAACGCATAACGCATAACGCATAACGCATAACGCATAACGCATAACGCATAACGCATAACGCATAACGCATAACGCATAACGCATAACGCATAACGCATAACGCATAACGCATAACGCATAACGCATAACGCATAACGCATGACTCATAACGCATAACGCTAAATCCATAACGCATAACGCATAACGCATAACGCATAACGCATAACGCATAACGCATAACGCATAACGCATAACGCATAACGCATAACGCATAACGCATAACGCATAACGCATAACGCATAACGCATAACGCATAACGCATAACGCATAACGCATAACGCATAACGCATAACGCATAACGCATAACGCATAATGCATAATGCATAACGCATAACGCATAACGCATAACGCATTACGCATAACGCATAACGCATAACGCATAACGCATAACGCATAACGCATATCGCATAACGCATAACGCTCAATGAAAAAGTCATAACGCATAACGCATATCGCATAACCCGTAAAGCACAACGCATAACACATAACGCATAACGCATAACACATAACGCATAACGCATAACGTATAACGCTTAACGCATAACGCATAACGCATAACGCATAACGCATAACGCATAACGCATAACGCATAACGCATAACGCATAACGCATAACGCATAACGCATAACGCATAACGCATAACGCATAACGCATAACGCATAACGCATAACGCATAACGCATAACGCATAACGCATAACGTATAACGCATAACGCATAACGCGTAACGCATAACGCTCAATGAAAAAGTCATAACGCATAACGCATATCGCATAACCCGTAAAGCACAACGCATAACACATAACGCATAACGCATAACACATAACGCATAACGCATAACGTATAACGCTTAACGCATAACGCATACCGCATAACGCATAACGCATAACGCATAACGCATAACGCATAACGCATAACGCATAACGCATAACGCATAACGCATAACGCATAACGCATATCGCATAACGTATAACGCTTAACGCATAACGCATAACGCATAACGCATAACGCATAACGCATAACGCATAACGCATAACGCATAACGCATAACGCATAACGCATAACGCATAACGCATAACGCATAACGCATAACGCATAACGCATAACGCATAACGCATAACGCATAACGCATAACGCATAACGCATAACGCATAACGCATAACGCATAACGCATAACGCATAACGCATAACGCATAACGCATAACGCATAACGCATAACGCATAACGCATAACGCATAACGCATAACGCATAACGCATAACGCATAACGCATAACGCATAACGCATAACGCATAACGCATAACGCATAACGCATAACGCATAACGCATAACGCATAACGCATAACGCATAACGCATAACGCATATCGCATAACGTATAACGCTTAACGCATAACGCATAACGCATAACGCATAACGCATAACGCATAACGCATAACGCATAACGCATAACGCATAACGCATAACGCGTAACGCATAACGGATAACGCATAACGGATAACGCATGGCGCATAACGCATAACGCATAACGCATAACGCATAACGCATAACGCATAACGCATAACGCATAACGGATAACGCATAACGCATAACGCATAACGCATAACGCATAACGCATAACGCATAACGCATAACGCATAACGCATAACGCATAACGCATAACGCATAACGCATAACGCATAACGCATAACGCATAACGCATAACGCATAACGCATAACGCATAACGCATAACGCATAACGCATAACGCATAACGCAGAAACGCATATCGCATAACGCATAACGCTCAATGAAAAAGTCATAACGCATAACGCATATCGCATAACCCGTAAAGCACAACGCATAACACATAACGCATAACGCATAACACACAACGCATAACGCATAACGCATAACGTATAACGCTTAACGCATAACGCATAACGCATAACGCATAACGCATAACGCATAACGCATAACGCATAACGCATAACGCATAACGCGTAACGCATAACGCATAACGCATAACGCATAACGCATAACGCATAACGCATATCGCATAACGTATAACGCTTAACGCATAACGCATAACGCATAACGCATAACGCATAACGCATAACGCATAACGCATAACGCATAACGCATAACGCATAACGCATAACGCATAACGCATAACGCATAACGCATAACGCATAACGCATAACGCATAACGCATAACGCATAACGCATAACGCATAACGCATAACGCATAACGCATAACGCATAACGCATAACGCATAACGCATAACGCATAACGCATAACGCATAACGCATAACGCATAACGCATAACGCATAACGCATAACGCATAACGCATAACGCATAACGCATAACGCATAACGCATAACGCATAACGCATATCGCATAACGTATAACGCTTAACGCATAACGCATAACGCATAACGCATAACGCATAACGCATAACGCATAACGCATAACGCATAACGCATAACGCATAACGCGTAACGCATAACGGATAACGCATAACGGATAACGCATGGCGCATAACGCATAACGCATAACGCATAACGCATAACGCATAACGCATAACGCATAACGCATAACGCATAACGCATAACGCATAACGCATAATGCATAATGCATAACGCATAACGCATAACGCATTACGCATAACGCATAACGCATAACGCATAACGCATAACGCATAACGCATATCGCATAACGCATAACGCTCAATGAAAAAGTCATAACGCATAACGCATATCGCATAACCCGTAAAGCACAACGCATAACACATAACGCATAACGCATAACACATAACGCATAACGCATAACGTATAACGCTTAACGCATAACGCATAACGCATAACGCATAACGCATAACGCATAACGCATAACGCATAACGCATAACGCATAACGCATAACGCATAACGCATAACGCATAACGCATAACGCATAACGCATAACGCATAACGCATAACGCATAACGCATAACGCATAACGCATAACGCATAACGCATAACGCATAACGCGTAACGCATAACGCTCAATGAAAAAGTCATAACGCATAACGCATATCGCATAACCCGTAAAGCACAACGCATAACACATAACGCATAACGCATAACACATAACGCATAACGCATAACGTATAACGCTTAACGCATAACGCATAACGCATAACGCATAACGCATAACGCATAACGCATAACGCATAACGCATAACGCATAACGCATAACGCATAACGCATAACGCATAACGCATAACGCATAACGCATAACGCATAACGCATAATGCATAACCCATAACGCATAACGCTCAATGAAAAAGTCATAATGCTTAACGCATAACGCATAACGCATAACGCATAACGCATAACGGATAACGCATGACGCATAACGCATAACGCATAACGAATAACGCATATCGCATAACGCATAACGCATAACGCATAACGCATAACGCATAACGCATAACGCATAACGCATAATGCATAACGCATAACGCATAACGCATTACGCATAACGCATAACGCATAACGCATTACGCATAACGCATAACGCATAACGCATAACGGATAACGCATGACGCATAACGCATAATGCATAACGCATAACGCATAACGCATTACGCATAACGCATAACGCATAACGCATAACGCATAACGCATAACGCATAACGCATATCGCATAACGCATAACGCTCAATGAAAAAGTCATAACGCATAACGCATATCGCATAACCCGTAAAGCACAACGCATAACACATAACGCATAACGCATAACACATAACGCATAACGCATAACGTATAACGCTTAACGCATAACGCATAACGCATAGCGCATAACGCATAACGCATAACGCATAACGCGTAACGCATAACGCATAACGCATAACGCATAACGCATAACGCATAACGCATATCGTATAACGTATAACGCTTAACGCATAACGCATAACGCATAACGCATAACGCATAACGCATAACGCATATCGCATAACGTATAACGCTTAACGCATAACGCATAACGCATAACGCATAACGCATAACGCATAACGCATAACGCATAACGCATAACGCATAACGCATAACGCATAACGCATAACGCATAACGCATAACGCATAACGCATAACGCATAACGCATAACGCATAACGCATAACGCATAACGCATAACGCATAACGCATTACGCATAACGCATAACGCATAACGCATAACGCATAACGCATAACGCATAACGCATAACGCATAACGCATAATGAATAACGCATATCGCATAACGCATAACGCATAACGCATAACGCATTACGCATAACGCATAACACATAACGCATAACGCATAACGCATAACGCATAACGCATAACGCATAACGCATAACGCATAACGCATAACGCATATCGCATAACGGATAACGCATGACGCATAACGCATAACGCATAACGCATAACGCATAACGCATATCGCATAACGTATAACGCTTAACGCATAACGCATAACGCATAACGCATAACGCATAACGCATAACGCATAACGCATAACGCATAACGCATAACGCATAACGCATAATGCATAACGCATAACGCATAACGCATAACGCATAACGCATAACGCATAACGCATAACGCATAACGCATAACCCATAACGAATAACGCATAACGCTCAATGGAAAAGTCATAACGCATAACGCTCAATGAAAAAGTCATAATGCTTAACGCATAACGCATAACGCATAACGCATAACGCATATCGCATAACGGATAACGCATGACGCATAACGCATAACGCATAACGCATAACGCATAACGCATATCGCATAACGTATAACGCTTAACGCATAACGCATAACGCATAACGCATAACGCATAACGCATAACGCATAACGCATAACGCATAACGCATAACGCATAACGCATAACGCATAACGCATAACGCATAACGCATAACGCATAACGCATAACGCATAACGCATAACGCATAACGCATAACGCATAACGCATAACGCTCAATGAAAAAGTCATAACGCATAACGCATAACGCATAACGCATAACGCATAACGCATAACGCATAACGCATAACGCATAACGCATAACGCATAACGCATAACGCATAACGCATAACGCATAACGCATAACGCATAACGCATAACGCATGACTCATAACGCATAACGCTAAATCCATAACGCATAACGCATAACGCATAACGCATAACGCATAACGCATAACGCATAACGCATAACGCATAACGCATAACGCATAACGCATAACGCATAACGCATAACGCATAACGCATAACGCATAACGCATAACGCATAACGCATAACGCATAACGCATAACGCATAACGCATAACGCATAACGCATAACGCATAACGCATAACGCATAACGCATAACGCATAACGCATAACGCATAACGCATAATGCATAATGCATAACGCATAACGCATAACGCATTACGCATAACGCATAACGCATAACGCATAACGCATAACGCATAACGCATATCGCATAACGCATAACGCTCAATGAAAAAGTCATAACGCATAACGCATATCGCATAACCCGTAAAGCACAACGCATAACACATAACGCATAACGCATAACACATAACGCATAACGCATAACGTATAACGCTTAACGCATAACGCATAACGCATAACGCATAACGCATAACGCATAACGCATAACGCATAACGCATAACGCATAACGCATAACGCATAACGCATAACGCATAACGCATAACGCATAACGCATAACGCATAACGCATAACGCATAACGCATAACGTATAACGCATAACGCATAACGCGTAACGCATAACGCTCAATGAAAAAGTCATAACGCATAACGCATATCGCATAACCCGTAAAGCACAACGCATAACACATAACGCATAACGCATAACACATAACGCATAACGCATAACGTATAACGCTTAACGCATAACGCATACCGCATAACGCATAACGCATAACGCATAACGCATAACGCATAACGCATAACGCATAACGCATAACGCATAACGCATGACTCATAACGCATAACGCTAAATCCATAACGCATAACGCATAACGCATAACGCATAACGCATAACGCATAACGCATAACGCATAACGCATAACGCATAACGCATAACGCATAACGCATAACGCATAACGCATAACGCATAACGCATAACGCATAACGCATAACGCATAACGCATAACGCATAACGCATAACGCATAACGCATAACGCATAACGCATAACGCATAACGCATAACGCATAACGCATAACGCATAACGCATAACGCATAACGCATAACGCATAACGCATAACGCATAACGCATAACGCATAACGCATAACGCATAACGTATAACGCATAACGCATAACGCATAACGCATAACGCATAACGCATAACGCATAACGCATAACGCATAACGCATAACGCATAACGCATAACGCATAACGCATAACGCATAACGCATAACGCATAACGCATAACGCATAACGCATAACGCATAACGCATAACGCATAACGCATAACGCATAACGCATAACGCATAACGCATAACGCATAACGCATAACGCATAACGCATAACGCATAACGCATATCGCATAACGTATAACGCTTAACGCATAACGCATAACGCATAACGCTAAATCCATAACGCATAACGCATAACGCATAACGCATAACGCATAACGCATAACGCATAACGCATAACGCATAACGCATAACGCATAACGCATAACGCATAACGCATAACGCATAACGCATAACGCATAACGCATAACGCATAACGCATAACGCATAACGCATAACGCATAACGCATAACGCATAACGCATAACGCATAACGCATAACGCATAACGCATAACGCATAACGCATAACGCATAACGCATAACGCATAACGCATAACGCATAACGCATAACGCATAACGCATAACGCATAACGCATAACGCATAACGCATAACGCATAACGCATAACGCATAACGCATAACGCATAACGCATAACGCATAACGCATAACGCATAACGCATAACGCATAACGCATAACGCATAACGCATAACGCATAACGCATATCGCATAACGTATAACGCTTAACGCATAACGCATAACGCATAACGCATAACGCATAACGCATAACGCATAACGCATAACGCATAACGCATAACGCATAACGCGTAACGCATAACGGATAACGCATAACGGATAACGCATGGCGCATAACGCATAACGCATAACGCATAACGCATAACGCATAACGCATAACGCATAACGGATAACGCATAACGCATAACGCATAACGCATAACGCATAACGCATAACGCATAACGCATAACGCATAACGCATAACGCATAACGCATAACGCATAACGCATAACGCATAACGCATAACGCATAACGCATAACGCATAACGCATAACGCATAACGCATAACGCAGAAACGCATATCGCATAACGCATAACGCTCAATGAAAAAGTCATAACGCATAACGCATATCGCATAACCCGTAAAGCACAACGCATAACACATAACGCATAACGCATAACACACAACGCATAACGCATAACGCATAACGTATAACGCTTAACGCATAACGCATAACGCATAACGCATAACGCATAACGCATAACGCATAACGCATAACGCATAACGCGTAACGCATAACGCATAACGCATAACGCATAACGCATAACGCATATCGCATAACGTATAACGCTTAACGCATAACGCATAACGCATAACGCATAACGCATAACGCATAACGCATAACGCATAACGCATAACGCATAACGCATAACGCATAACGCGTAACGCATAACGGATAACGCATAACGGATAACGCATGGCGCATAACGCATAACGCATAACGCATAACGCATAACGCATAACGCATAACGGATAACGCATAACGCATAACGCATAACGCATAACGCATAACGCATAACGCATAACGCATAACGCATAACGCATAACGCATAACGCATAACGCATAACGCATAACGCATAACGCATAACGCATAATGCATAACGCATAACGCATAACGCATAACGCATAACGCATAACGCATAACGCATAACGCATAACGCATAACGCATAACGCATAACCCATAACGAATAACGCATAACGCTCAATGGAAAAGTCATAACGCATAACGCTCAATGAAAAAGTCATAATGCTTAACGCATAACGCATAACTCATAACGCATAACGCACATCGCATAACGCATAACGCATAACGCATAACGCATAACGCATAACGCATAACGCATAACGCATAACGCATAACGCATAACGCATAACGCATAATGCATAACGCATAACGCATAACGCATAACGCGTAACGCATAACGCTCAATGAAAAAGTCATAACGCATAACGCATATCGCATAACCCGTAAAGCACAACGCATAACACATAACGCATAACGCATAACACATAACGCATAACGCATAACGTATAACGCTTAACGCATAACGCATAACGCATAACGCATAACGCATAACGCATAACGCATAACGCATAACGCATAACGCATAACGCATAACGCATAACGCATAACGCATAACGCATAACGCATAATGCATAACCCATAACGCATAACGCTCAATGAAAAAGTCATAATGCTTAACGCATAACGCATAACGCATAACGCATAACGCATAACGCATAACGGATAACGCATGACGCATAACGCATAACGCATAACGAATAACGCATATCGCATAACGCATAACGCATAACGCATAACGCATAACGCATAACGCATAACGCATAACGCATAATGCATAACGCATAACGCATAACGCATTACGCATAACGCATAACGCATAACGCATTACGCATAACGCATAACGCATAACGCATAACGCATTACGCATAACGCATAACGCATAACGCATAACGCATAACGCATAACGCATAACGCATAACGCATATCGCATAACGCATAACGCATATCGCATAACGCATAACGCTCAATGAAAAAGTCATAACGCATAACGCATATCGCATAACCCGTAAAGCACAACGCATAACACATAACGCATAACGCATAACACATAACGCATAACGCATAACGTATAACGCTTAACGCATAACGCATAACGCATAACGCATAACGCATAACGCATAACGCATAACGCATAACGCATAACGCATAACGCGTAACGCATAACGCATAACGCATAACGCATAACGCATAACGCATAACGCATATCGTATAACGTATAACGCTTAACGCATAACGCATAACGCATAACGCATAACGCATAACGCATAACGCACAACGCATAACGCATAACGCATAACGCATAACGCATAACGCATAACGCATAACGCATAACGCATAACGCATAACGCATAACGCATAACGCATAACGCATAACGCATAACGCATAACGCATAACGCGTAACGCATAACGCATAACGCATAACGCATAACGCATAACGCATAACGCATATCGTATAACGTATAACGCTTAACGCATAACGCATAACGCATAACGCATAACGCATAACGCATAACGCACAACGCATAACGCATAACGCATAACGCATAACGCATAACGCATAACGCATAACGCATAACGCATAACGCATAACGCATAACGCATAACGCATAACGCATAACGCATAACGCATAATGCATAATGCATAACGCATAACGCATAACGCATTACGCATAACGCATAACGCATAACGCATAACGCATAACGCATAACGCATATCGCATAACGCATAACGCTCAATGAAAAAGTCATAACGCATAACGCATATCGCATAACCCGTAAAGCACAACGCATAACACATAACGCATAACGCATAACACATAACGCATAACGCATAACGTATAACGCTTAACGCATAACGCATAACGCATAACGCATAACGCATAACGCATAACGCATAACGCATAACGCATAACGCATAACGCATAACGCATAACGCATAACGCATAACGCATAACGCATAACGCATAACGCATAACGCATAACGCATAACGTATAACGCATAACGCATAACGCGTAACGCATAACGCTCAATGAAAAAGTCATAACGCATAACGCATATCGCATAACCCGTAAAGCACAACGCATAACACATAACGCATAACGCATAACACATAACGCATAACGCATAACGTATAACGCTTAACGCATAACGCATACCGCATAACGCATAACGCATAACGCATAACGCATAACGCATAACGCATAACGCATAACGCATAACGCATGACTCATAACGCATAACGCTAAATCCATAACGCATAACGCATAACGCATAACGCATAACGCATAACGCATAACGCATAACGCATAACGCATAACGCATAACGCATAACGCATAACGCATAACGCATAACGCATAACGCATAACGCATAACGCATAACGCATAACGCATAACGCATAACGCATAACGCATAACGCATAACGCATAACGCATAACGCATAACGCATAACGCATAACGCATAACGCATAACGCATAACGCATAACGCATAACGCATAACGCATAACGCATAACGCATAACGCATAACGTATAACGCATAACGCATAACGCATAACGCATAACGCATAACGCATAACGCATAACGCATAACGCATAACGCATAACGCATAACGCATAACGCATAACGCATAACGCATAACGCATAACGTATAACGCATAACGCATAACGCGTAACGCATATCGTATAACGTATAACGCTTAACGCATAACGCATAACGCATAACGCATAACGCATAACGCATAACGCATAACGCACAACGCATAACGCATAACGCATAACGCATAACGCATAACGCATAACGCATAACGCATAACGCATAACGCATAACGCATAACGCATAACGCATAACGCATAACGCATAACGCATAATGCATAATGCATAACGCATAACGCATAACGCATTACGCATAACGCATAACGCATAACGCATAACGCATAACGCATAACGCATATCGCATAACGCATAACGCTCAATGAAAAAGTCATAACGCATAACGCATATCGCATAACCCGTAAAGCACAACGCATAACACATAACGCATAACGCATAACACATAACGCATAACGCATAACGTATAACGCTTAACGCATAACGCATAACGCATAACGCATAACGCATAACGCATAACGCATAACGCATAACGCATAACGCATAACGCATAACGCATAACGCATAACGCATAACGCATAACGCATAACGCATAACGCATAACGCATAACGTATAACGCATAACGCATAACGCGTAACGCATAACGCTCAATGAAAAAGTCATAACGCATAACGCATATCGCATAACCCGTAAAGCACAACGCATAACACATAACGCATAACGCATAACACATAACGCATAACGCATAACGTATAACGCTTAACGCATAACGCATACCGCATAACGCATAACGCATAACGCATAACGCATAACGCATAACGCATAACGCATAACGCATAACGCATGACTCATAACGCATAACGCTAAATCCATAACGCATAACGCATAACGCATAACGCATAACGCATAACGCATAACGCATAACGCATAACGCATAACGCATAACGCATAACGCATAACGCATAACGCATAACGCATAACGCATAACGCATAACGCATAACGCATAACGCATAACGCATAACGCATAACGCATAACGCATAACGCATAACGCATAACGCATAACGCATAACGCATAACGCATAACGCATAACGCATAACGCATAACGCATAACGCATAACGCATAACGCATAACGCATAACGCATAACGCATAACGCATAACGCATAACGCATAACGCATAACGCATAACGCATAACGCATAACGCATAACGCATAACGCATAACGCATAACGCATAACGCATAACGCATAACACATAACGCATAACGCATAACACATAACGCATAACGCATAACGTATAACGCTTAACGCATAACGCATAACGCATAACGCATAACGCATAACGCATAACGCATAACGCATAACGCATAACGCATAACGCATAACGCGTAACGCATAACGCATAACGCATAACGCATAACGCATAACGCATAACGCATATCGTATAACGTATAACGCTTAACGCATAACGCATAACGCATAACGCATAACGCATAACGCATAACGCACAACGCATAACGCATAACGCATAACGCATAACGCATAACGCATAACGCATAACGCATAACGCATAACGCATAACGCATAACGCATAACGCATAACGCATAACGCATAATGCATAATGCATAACGCATAACGCATAACGCATTACGCATAACGCATAACGCATAACGCATAACGCATAACGCATAACGCATATCGCATAACGCATAACGCTCAATGAAAAAGTCATAACGCATAACGCATATCGCATAACCCGTAAAGCACAACGCATAACACATAACGCATAACGCATAACACATAACGCATAACGCATAACGTATAACGCTTAACGCATAACGCATAACGCATAACGCATAACGCATAACGCATAACGCATAACGCATAACGCATAACGCATAACGCATAACGCATAACGCATAACGCATAACGCATAACGCATAACGCATAACGCATAACGCATAACGTATAACGCATAACGCATAACGCGTAACGCATAACGCTCAATGAAAAAGTCATAACGCATAACGCATATCGCATAACCCGTAAAGCACAACGCATAACACATAACGCATAACGCATAACACATAACGCATAACGCATAACGTATAACGCTTAACGCATAACGCATACCGCATAACGCATAACGCATAACGCATAACGCATAACGCATAACGCATAACGCATAACGCATAACGCATGACTCATAACGCATAACGCTAAATCCATAACGCATAACGCATAACGCATAACGCATAACGCATAACGCATGACTCATAACGCATAACGCTAAATCCATAACGCATAACGCATAACGCATAACGCATAACGCATAACGCATAACGCATAACGCATAACGCATAACGCATAACGCATAACGCATAACGCATAACGCATAACGCATAACGCATAACGCATAACGCATAACGCATAACGCATAACGCATAACGCATAACGCATAACGCATAACGCATAACGCATAACGCATAACGCATAACGCATAACGCATAACGCATAACGCATAACGCATAACGCATAACGCATAACGCATAACGCATAACGCATAACGCATAACGCATAACGCATAACGCATAACGCATAACGCATAACGCATAACGCATAACGCATAACGCATAACGCATATCGCATAACGCATAACGCTCAATGAAAAAGTCATAACGCATAACGCATATCGCATAACCCGTAAAGCACAACGCATAACACATAACGCATAACGCATAACACATAACGCATAACGCATAACGTATAACGCTTAACGCATAACGCATAACGCATAACGCATAACGCATAACGCATAACGCATAACGCATAACGCATAACGCATAACGCATAACGTATAACGCATAACGCATAACGCATAACGCATAACGCATAACGCATAACGCATAACGCATAACGCATAACGCATAACGCATAACGCATAACGCATAACGCATAACGCATAACGCATAACGCATAACGTATAACGCATAACGCATAACGCGTAACGCATATCGTATAACGTATAACGCTTAACGCATAACGCATAACGCATAACGCATAACGCATAACGCATAACGCACAACGCATAACGCATAACGCATAACGCATAACGCATAACGCATAACGCATAACGCATAACGCATAACGCATAACGCATAACGCATAACGCATAACGCATAACGCATAATGCATAATGCATAACGCATAACGCATAACGCATTACGCATAACGCATAACGCATAACGCATAACGCATAACGCATAACGCATATCGCATAACGCATAACGCTCAATGAAAAAGTCATAACGCATAACGCATATCGCATAACCCGTAAAGCACAACGCATAACACATAACGCATAACGCATAACACATAACGCATAACGCATAACGTATAACGCTTAACGCATAACGCATAACGCATAACGCATAACGCATAACGCATAACGCATAACGCATAACGCATAACGCATAACGCATAACGCATAACGCATAACGCATAACGCATAACGCATAACGCATAACGCATAACGCATAACGTATAACGCATAACGCATAACGCGTAACGCATAACGCTCAATGAAAAAGTCATAACGCATAACGCATATCGCATAACCCGTAAAGCACAACGCATAACACATAACGCATAACGCATAACACATAACGCATAACGCATAACGTATAACGCTTAACGCATAACGCATACCGCATAACGCATAACGCATAACGCATAACGCATAACGCATAACGCATAACGCATAACGCATAACGCATAACGCATGACTCATAACGCATAACGCTAAATCCATAACGCATAACGCATAACGCATAACGCATAACGCATAACGCATAACGCATAACGCATAACGCATAACGCATAACGCATAACGCATAACGCATAACGCATAACGCATAACGCATAACGCATAACGCATAACGCATAACGCATAACGCATAACGCATAACGCATAACGCATAACGCATAACGCATAACGCATAACGCATAACGCATAACGCATAACGCATAACGCATAACGCATAACGCATAACGCATAACGCATAACGCATAACGCATAACGCATAACGCATAACGCATAACGCATAACGCATAACGCATAACGCTAAATCCATAACGCATAACGCATAACGCATAACGCATAACGCATAACGCATAACGCATAACGCATAACGCATAACGCATAACGCATAACGCATAACGCATAACGCATAACGCATGACGCATAACGCATAACGCATAACGCATAACGCATAACGCATAACGCATAACGCATAACGCATAACGCATAACGCATAACGCATAACGCATAACGCATAACGCATAACGCATAACGCATAACGCATAACGCATAACGCATAACGCATAACGCATAACGCATAACGCATAACGCATAACGCATAACGCATAACGCATAACGCATAACGCATAACGCATAACGCATAACGCATAACGCATAACGCATAACGCATAACGCATAACGCATAACGCGTAACGCATAACGGATAACGCATAACGGATAACGCATGGCGCATAACGCATAACGCATAACGCATAACGCATAACGCATAACGCATAACGCATAACGGATAACGCATAACGCATAACGCATAACGCATAACGCATAACGCATAACGCATAACGCATAACGCATAACGCATAACGCATAACGCATAACGCATAACGCATAACGCATAACGCATAACGCATAACGCATAACGCATAACGCATAACGCATAACGCATAACGCAGAAACGCATATCGCATAACGCATAACGCTCAATGAAAAAGTCATAACGCATAACGCATATCGCATAACCCGTAAAGCACAACGCATAACACATAACGCATAACGCATAACACACAACGCATAACGCATAACGCATAACGTATAACGCTTAACGCATAACGCATAACGCATAACGCATAACGCATAACGCATAACGCATAACGCATAACGCGTAACGCATAACGCATAACGCATAACGCATAACGCATAACGCATATCGCATAACGTATAACGCTTAACGCATAACGCATAACGCATAACGCATAACGCATAACGCATAACGCATAACGCATAACGCATAACGCATAACGCATAACGCGTAACGCATAACGGATAACGCATAACGGATAACGCATGGCGCATAACGCATAACGCATAACGCATAACGCATAACGCATAACGCATAACGCATAACGGATAACGCATAACGCATAACGCATAACGCATAACGCATAACGCATAACGCATAACGCATAACGCATAACGCATAACGCATAACGCATAACGCATAACGCATAACGCATAACGCATAATGCATAACGCATAACGCATAACGCATAACGCATAACGCATAACGCATAACGCATAACGCATAACGCATAACGCATAACGCATAACCCATAACGAATAACGCATAACGCTCAATGGAAAAGTCATAACGCATAACGCTCAATGAAAAAGTCATAATGCTTAACGCATAACGCATAACTCATAACGCATAACGCACATCGCATAACGCATAACGCATAACGCATAACGCATAACGCATAACGCATAACGCATAACGCATAACGCATAACGCATAACGCATAACGCATAATGCATAACGCATAACGCATAACGCATAACGCGTAACGCATAACGCTCAATGAAAAAGTCATAACGCATAACGCATATCGCATAACCCGTAAAGCACAACGCATAACACATAACGCATAACGCATAACACATAACGCATAACGCATAACGTATAACGCTTAACGCATAACGCATAACGCATAACGCATAACGCATAACGCATAACGCATAACGCATAACGCATAACGCATAACGCATAACGCATAACGCATAACGCATAACGCATAACGCATAACGCATAACGCATAACGCATAACGTATAACGCATAACGCATAACGCGTAACGCATAACGCTCAATGAAAAAGTCATAACGCATAACGCATATCGCATAACCCGTAAAGCACAACGCATAACACATAAAGCATAACGCATAACACATAACGCATAACGCATAACGTATAACGCTTAACGCATAACGCATACCGCATAACGCATAACGCATAACGCATAACGCATAACGCATAACGCATAACGCATAACGCATAACGCATAACGCATGACTCATAACGCATAACGCTAAATCCATAACGCATAACGCATAACGCATAACGCATAACGCATAACGCATAACGCATAACGCATAACGCATAACGCATAACGCATAACGCATAACGCATAACGCATAACGCATAACGCATAACGCATAACGCATAACGCATAACGCATAACGCATAACGCATAACGCATAACGCATAACGCATAACGCATAACGCATAACGCATAACGCATAACGCATAACGCATAACGCATAACGCATAACGCATAACGCATAACGCATAACGCATAACGCATAACGCATAACGCATAACGCATAACGCATAACGCATAACGCATAACGCATAACGCATAACGTATAACGCATAACGCATAACGCATAACGCATAACGCATAACGCATAACGCATAACGCATAACGCATAACGCATAACGCATAACGCATAACGCATAACGCATAACGCATAACGCATAACGCATAACGCATAACGCATAACGCATAACGCATAACGCATAACGCATAACGCATAACGCATAACGCATAACGCATAACGCATAACGCATAACGCATAACGCATAACGCATAACGCATAACGCATAACGCATAACGCATATCGCATAACGTATAACGCTTAACGCATAACGCATAACGCATAACGCTAAATCCATAACGCATAACGCATAACGCATAACGCATAACGCATAACGCATAACGCATAACGCATAACGCATAACGCATAACGCATAACGCATAACGCATAACGCATAACGCATGACGCATAACGCATAACGCATAACGCATAACGCATAACGCATAACGCATAACGCATAACGCATAACGCATAACGCATAACGCATAACGCATAACGCATAACGCATAACGCATAACGCATAACGCATAACGCATAACGCATAACGCATAACGCATAACGCATAACGCATAACGCATAACGCATAACGCATAACGCATAACGCATAACGCATAACGCATAACGCATAACGCATAACGCATAACGCATAACGCATAACGCATAACGCATAACGCATAACGCATAACGCATAACGCATAACGCATAACGCATAACGCATAACGCATAACGCATAACGCATAACGCATAACGCATAACGCATAACGCATAACGCATAACGCATAACGCATAACGCATAACGCATATCGCATAACGTATAACGCTTAACGCATAACGCATAACGCATAACGCATAACGCATAACGCATAACGCATAACGCATAACGCATAACGCATAACGCGTAACGCATAACGGATAACGCATAACGGATAACGCATGGCGCATAACGCATAACGCATAACGCATAACGCATAACGCATAACGCATAACGCATAACGCATAACGGATAACGCATAACGCATAACGCATAACGCATAACGCATAACGCATAACGCATAACGCATAACGCATAACGCATAACGCATAACGCATAACGCATAACGCATAACGCATAACGCATAACGCATAACGCATAACGCATAACGCATAACGCATAACGCATAACGCATAACGCATAACGCATAACGCATAACGCAGAAACGCATATCGCATAACGCATAACGCTCAATGAAAAAGTCATAACGCATAACGCATATCGCATAACCCGTAAAGCACAACGCATAACACATAACGCATAACGCATAACACACAACGCATAACGCATAACGCATAACGTATAACGCTTAACGCATAACGCATAACGCATAACGCATAACGCATAACGCATAACGCATAACGCATAACGCATAACGCGTAACGCATAACGCATAACGCATAACGCATAACGCATAACGCATATCGCATAACGTATAACGCTTAACGCATAACGCATAACGCATAACGCATAACGCATAACGCATAACGCATAACGCATAACGCATAACGCATAACGCGTAACGCATAACGGATAACGCATAACGGATAACGCATGGCGCATAACGCATAACGCATAACGCATAACGCATAACGCATAACGCATAACGGATAACGCATAACGCATAACGCATAACGCATAACGCATAACGCATAACGCATAACGCATAACGCATAACGCATAACGCATAACGCATAACGCATAACGCATAATGCATAACGCATAACGCATAACGCATAACGCATAACGCATAACGCATAACGCATAACGCATAACGCATAACCCATAACGAATAACGCATAACGCTCAATGGAAAAGTCATAACGCATAACGCTCAATGAAAAAGTCATAATGCTTAACGCATAACGCATAACTCATAACGCATAACGCACATCGCATAACGCATAACGCATAACGCATAACGCATAACGCATAACGCATAACGCATAACGCATAACGCATAACGCATAACGCATAACGCATAATGCATAACGCATAACGCATAACGCATAACGCGTAACGCATAACGCTCAATGAAAAAGTCATAACGCATAACGCATATCGCATAACCCGTAAAGCACAACGCATAACACATAACGCATAACGCATAACACATAACGCATAACGCATAACGTATAACGCTTAACGCATAACGCATAACGCATAACGCATAACGCATAACGCATAACGCATAACGCATAACGCATAACGCATAACGCATAACGCATAACGCATAACGCATAACGCATAACGCATAACGCATAATGCATAACCCATAACGCATAACGCTCAATGAAAAAGTCATAATGCTTAACGCATAACGCATAACGCATAACGCATAACGCATAACGCATAACGGATAACGCATGACGCATAACGCATAACGCATAACGAATAACGCATATCGCATAACGCATAACGCATAACGCATAACGCATAACGCATAACGCATAACGCATAACGCATAATGCATAACGCATAACGCATAACGCATTACGCATAACGCATAACGCATAACGCATTACGCATAACGCATAACGCATAACGCATAACGCATTACGCATAACGCATAACGCATAACGCATAACGCATAACGCATAACGCATAACGCATATCGCATAACGCATAACGCATATCGCATAACGCATAACGCTCAATGAAAAAGTCATAACGCATAACGCATATCGCATAACCCGTAAAGCACAACGCATAACACATAACGCATAACGCATAACACATAACGCATAACGCATAACGTATAACGCTTAACGCATAACGCATAACGCATAACGCATAACGCATAACGCATAACGCATAACGCATAACGCATAACGCATAACGCGTAACGCATAACGCATAACGCATAACGCATAACGCATAACGCATAACGCATATCGTATAACGTATAACGCTTAACGCATAACGCATAACGCATAACGCATAACGCATAACGCATAACGCACAACGCATAACGCATAACGCATAACGCATAACGCATAACGCATAACGCATAACGCATAACGCATAACGCATAAGGCATAACGCATAACGCATAACGCATAACGCATAACGCATAACGCATAACGCATAACGCATAACGCATAACGCATAACGCATAACGCATAACGCATAACGCATAACGCATAACGCATAACGCATAACGCATAACGCATAACGCATAACGCATAACGCATAACGCATAACGCATAACGCATAACGCATAACGCATAACGCATAACGCATAACGCATAACGCATAACGCATAACGCATAACGCATAACGCATAACGCATAACGCATAACGCATAACGCATAACGCATAACGCATAACGCATAACGCATAACGCATAACGCATAACGCATAACGCATAACGCATAACGCATAACGCATAACGCATAACGCATAACGCATAACGCATAACGCATAACGCATAACGCATAACGCATAACGCATAACGCATAACGCATAACGCATAACGCATAACGCATAACGCATAACGCATAACGCATAACGCATAACGCATAACGCATAACGCATAACGCATAACGCATAACGCATAACGCATAACGCATAACGCATAACGCATAACGCATAACGCATAACGCATAACGCATAACGCATAACGCATAACGCATAACGCATAACGCATAACGCATAACGCATAACGCATGACGCATAACCCATAACGCATAACGCATAACGCATAACGCAAAACGCATAATGCATAACGCATAATCCATAACAGATAACGCATAACACATAACGCATAACGCAAAGCCGATAACGCATAACGCATAACGCATAACACATAGCGCATATCGCATAACGCATAACGCATAACCCATAACGGATAACGCTGAACGCATAACCCATAACGCATAATACATAACGCATAATCCATAACGGATAACGCATAACCCATAACGCATAACGCAAAGCCGATAACGCATTACGCATAACCCATAAAGCATAACGCATAACGCATAACGCATAACGCATAACGCATAACGCATAACGCAAAACGCAAAACGCATAACGCATATCGCATAACGCATAACGCATAACGCATAACGCATAACGCATACCGCATAACGCATAACGCATAAGGCATAACGCATAACGCATAACGCATAACGCATAACGCATAACGCATAACGCATAACGCATAACGCATAACGCATAACGCATAACGCATAACGCATAACGCATAACGCATAACGCATAACGCATAACGCATAACCCACAACGCATAACACATAACGCGAAACGCATAACGCATAACTTATAATGCATTACGCATAATCCATAACGGATAACGCATAACCCATAACGCATGACGCATAACGCAAAGCCGATAACGCATAACGCATAACGTATGACGCATATCGCAAAGCCGATAGCGCATAACGCATAACGCATAAAGCGTAACGCATAACGGGTAATGCACAACGCATAACTCATAACGCATTAACCATAACGCATAATACATAACGCATAATCCATAACGGATAACGCATAACGCAAAGCCGATAACGCATAACGCATTACGCATAACCCATAAAGCATAACGCATAACGCATAACGCAAAACGCATAACGCATATCGCATAACGCATAACGCATAACTTATAACGGATAACGCACAACGCATAACCCATAACGCATTAACCATAACGCTTAATACATAACGCATAATCCATAACGGATAACGCATAACCCATAACGCATAACGCAAAGCCGATAACGCATAACGCATTACGCACAACCCATAAAGCATAACGCATAACGCATAACGCAAAACGCATAACGCATATCGCATAACGCATAACGCATAACGAATAACGGATAACGCACAACGCATAACCCATAACTCATTAAACATAACGCATAATACATAACGCATAATCCATAACGGATAACGCATAACCCATAACGCATAACGCAAAGCCGATAACGCATAACGCATTACGCACAACCCATATAGCATAACGCATAACGCATAACGCAAAACGCATAACGCATATCGCATAACGCATAACGCATAACGCATAACGCATAACGCATAACGCATAACGCATAACGCATAACGCATAACGCATAACGCATAACGCATAACGCATAACGCATAACGCATAACGCATAACGCATAACGCATAACGCATAACGCATAACGCATAACGCATAACGCATAACGCATAACGCATAACGCATAACGCATAACGCATAACGCATAACGCATAACGCATAACGCATAACGCATAACGCATAACGCATAACGCATAACGCATAACGCATAACGCATAACGCATAACGCATAACGCATAACGCATAACGCATAACGCATAACGCATAACGCATAACGCATACCGCATGACGCATAACGTTTGACGCATAACGCAAAGCCGATAACGCATAACGCATAACGGATAACGCACAACGCATAACCCATAACGCATTAACCATAACGCATAATACATAACGCATAATCCATAACGGATAACGCATAACCCATAACGCATAACGCAAAGCCGATAACGCATAACGCATAACGCATAACACATAGCGCATATCGCATAACGCATAACGCATAACGCATAACCCATAACGCATAACGCATAACGCATAATGCATTACGCATAATCCATAACGGTTAACGCATAACCCATACCGCATGACGCATAACGCAAAGCCGATAACGCATAACGCATAACGCATAACGCATAACGTATGACGCATAACGCAAAGCCGATAACGCATAACGCATAACGCATAACGCAAAACGCATAATGCATAACGCATAATCCATAACAGATAACGCATAACCCATAACGCATAACGCAAAGCCGATAACGCATAACGCATAACGCATAACACATAGCGCATATCGCATAACGCATAACGCATAACCCATAACGGATAACGCATAACGCATAATGCATTACGCATAACCCATAACGGATAACGCATAACCCATAAAGCATACCGCATAACGCATAACGCAAAACGCATAACGCATATCGCATAACGCATAACGCATAACGGATAACGGATAACGCACAACGCATAACCCATAACTCATTAACCATAACGCATAATACATAACGCATAATCCATAACGGATAACGCATAACCCATAACGCATAACGCAAAGCCGATAACGCATAACGCATTACGCACAACCCATAAAGCATAACGCATAACGCTTAACGCAAAACGCATAACGCATATCGCATAACGCATAACGCATAACGCATAACGCATAACGCATAACGCATAACGCATAACGCATAACGCATAACGCATAACGCATAACGCATAACGCATAACGCATAACGCATAACGCATACCGCATGACGCATAACGTTTGACGCATAACGCAAAGCCGATAACGCATAACGCATAACGCATAACGCATAACGCATAACGCATAACGCATAACGCATAATGCATTACGCATAATCCATAACGGTTAACGCATAACCCATACCGCATGACGCATAACGCAAAGCCGATAACGCATAACGCATAACGCATAACGCATAACGTATGACGCATAACGCAAAGCCGATAACGCATAACGCATAACGCATAACGCAAAACGCATAATGCATAACGCATAATCCATAACAGATAACGCATAACCCATAACGCATAACGCAAAGCCGATAACGCATAACGCATAACGCATAACACATAGCGCATATCGCATAACGCATAACGCATAACCCATAACGGATAACGCATAACGCATAAGGCATAACGCATAACGCATAACGCATAACGCATAACGCATAACGCATAACGCATAACGCATAACGCATAACGCATAACGCATAACGCATAACGCATAACGCATAACGCATAACGCATAACGCATAACGCATAACGCATAACGCATAACGCATAACGCATAAGGCATAACGCATAACGCATAACGCATAACGCATAACGCATAACGCATAACGCATAACGCATAACGCATAACGCATAACGCATAACGCATAACGCATAACGCATAACGCATAACGCATAACCCATAACGCATAACACATAACGCGAAACGCATAACGCATAACTTATAATGCATTACGCATAATCCATAACGGATAACGCATAACCCATAACGCATGACGCATAACGCAAAGCCGATAACGCATAACGCATAACGTATGACGCATATCGCAAAGCCGATAGCGCATAACGCATAACGCATAAAGCGTAACGCATAACGGGTAATGCACAACGCATAACTCATAACGCATTAACCATAACGCATAATACATAACGCATAATCCATAACGGATAACGCATAACGCAAAGCCGATAACGCATAACGCATTACGCATAACCCATAAAGCATAACGCATAACGCATAACGCAAAACGCATAACGCATATCGCATAACGCATAACGCATAACGGATAACGGATAACGCACAACGCATAACCCATAACGCATTAACCATAACGCTTAATACATAACGCATAATCCATAACGGATAACGCATAACCCATAACGCATAACGCAAAGCCGATAACGCATAACGCATTACGCACAACCCATAAAGCATAACGCATAACGCATAACGCAAAACGCATAACGCATATCGCATAACGCATAACGCATAACGAATAACGGATAACGCACAACGCATAACCCATAACTCATTAAACATAACGCATAATACATAACGCATAATCCATAACGGATAACGCATAACCCATAACGCATAACGCAAAGCCGATAACGCATAACGCATTACGCACAACCCATATAGCATAACGCATAACGCATAACGCAAAACGCATAACGCATATCGCATAACGCATAACGCATAACGCATAACGCATAACGCATAACGCATAACGCATAACGCATAACGCATAACGCATAACGCATAACGCATAACGCATAACGCATAACGCATAACGCATAACGCATAACGCATAACGCATAACGCATAACGCATAACGCATAACGCATAACGCATAACGCATAACGCATAACGCATAACGCATAACGCATAACGCATAACGCATAACGCATAACGCATAACGCATAACGCATAACGCATAACGCATAACGCATAACGCATAACGCATAACGCATAACGCATAACGCATACCGCATGACGCATAACGTTTGACGCATAACGCAAAGCCGATAACGCATAACGCATAACGGATAACGCACAACGCATAACCCATAACGCATTAACCATAACGCATAATACATAACGCATAATCCATAACGGATAACGCATAACCCATAACGCATAACGCAAAGCCGATAACGCATAACGCATAACGCATAACACATAGCGCATATCGCATAACGCATAACGCATAACGCATAACCCATAACGCATAACGCATAACGCATAATGCATTACGCATAATCCATAACGGTTAACGCATAACCCATACCGCATGACGCATAACGCAAAGCCGATAACGCATAACGCATAACGCATAACGCATAACGTATGACGCATAACGCAAAGCCGATAACGCATAACGCATAACGCAAAACGCATAATGCATAACGCATAATCCATAACAGATAACGCATAACCCATAACGCATAACGCAAAGCCGATAACGCATAACGCATAACGCATAACACATAGCGCATATCGCATAACGCATAACGCATAACCCATAACGGATAACGCATAACGCATAATGCATTACGCATAACCCATAACGGATAACGCATAACCCATAAAGCATAACGCATAACGCATAACGCAAAACGCAAAACGCATAACGCATATCGCATAACGCATAACGCATAACGCATAACGCATAACGCACAACGCATAACGCATAACGCATAACGCATAACGCATAACGCATAACGCATAACGCATAACGCATAACGCATAAGGCATAACGCATAACGCATAACGCATAACGCATAACGCATAACGCATAACGCATAACGCATAACGCATAACGCATAACTCATAACGCATAACGCATAACGCATAACGCATAACGCATAACGCATAACGCATAACCCATAACGCATAACACATAACGCGAAACGCATAACGCATAACTTATAATGCATTACGCATAATCCATAAGGGATAACGCATAACCCATAACGTATGACGCATAACGCAGAGCCGATAGCGCATAACGCATAACGCATAAAGCGTAACGCATAACGGGTAACGCACAACGCATAACTCATAACGCATTAACCATAACGCATAATACATAACGCATAATCCATAACGGATAACGCATAACGCAAAGCCGATAACGCATAACGCATTACGCATAACCCATAAAGCATAACGCATAACGCATAACGCAAAACGCATAACGCATATCGCATAACGCATAACGCATAACGCATAACGCATAACGCATAACGGATAACGGATAACGCACAACGCATAACCCATAACGCATTAACCATAACGCTTAATACATAACGCATAATCCATAACGGATAACGCATAACCCATAACGCATAACGCAAAGCCGATAACGCATAACGCATTACGCACAACCCATAAAGCATAACGCATAACGCATAACGCAAAACGCATAACGCATATCGCATAACGCATAACGCATAACGGATAACGGATAACGCACAACGCATAACCCATAACTCATTAACCATAACGCATAATACATAACGCATAATCCATAACGGATAACGCATAACCCATAACGCATAACGCAAAGCCGATAACGCATAACGCATTACGCACAACCCATAAAGCATAACGCATAACGCTTAACGCAAAACGCATAACGCATATCGCATAACGCATAACGCATAACGCATAACGCATAACGCATAACGCATAACGCATAACGCATAACGCATAACGCATAACGCATAACGCATAACGCATAACGCATAACGCATAACGCATAACGCATAACGCATAACGCATAACGCATAACGCATAACGCATAACGCATAACGCATAACGCATAACGCATAACGCATAACGCATAACGCATAACGCATAACGCATAACGCATAACGCATAACGCATAACGCATAACGCATAACGCATAACGCATAACGCATAACGCATAACGCATAACGCATAACGCATAACGCATAACGCATAACGCATAACCCATAACGCATTAACCATAACGCTTAATACATAACGCATAATCCATAACGGATAACGCATAACCCATAACGCATAACGCAAAGCCGATAACGCATAACGCATTACGCACAACCCATATAGCATAACGCATAACGCATAACGCAAAACGCATAACGCATATCGCATAACGCATAACGCATAACGCATACCGCATGACGCATAACGTTTGACGCATAACGCAAAGCCGATAACGCATAACGCATAACGGATAACGCACAACGCATAACCCATAACGCATTAACCATAACGCATAATACATAACGCATAATCCATAACGGATAACGCATAACCCATAACGCATAACGCAAAGCCGATAACGCATAACGCATAACGCATAACACATAGCGCATATCGCATAACGCATAACGCATAACGCATAACCCATAACGCATAACGCATAACGCATAATGCATTACGCATAATCCATAACGGTTAACGCATAACCCATACCGCATGACGCATAACGCAAAGCCGATAACGCATAACGCATAACGCATAACGCATAACGTATGACGCATAACGCAAAGCCGATAACGCATAACGCATAACGCATAACGCAAAACGCATAATGCATAACGCATAATCCATAACAGATAACGCATAACCCATAACGCATAACGCAAAGCCGATAACGCATAACGCATAACGCATAACACATAGCGCATATCGCATAACGCATAACGCATAACGCATAACCCATAACGGATAACGCATAACGCATAATGCATTACGCATAACCCATAACGGATAACGCATAACCCATAAAGCATAACGCATAACGCATAACGCAAAACGCAAAACGCATAACGCATATCGCATAACGCATAACGCATAACGCATAACGCATAACGCACAACGCATAACGCATAACGCATAACGCATAACGCATAACGCATAACGCATAACGCATAACGCATAAGGCATAACGCATAACGCATAACGCATAACGCATAACGCATAACGCATAACGCATAACGCATAACGCATAACGCATAACGCATAACTCATAACGCATAACGCATAACGCATAACGCATAACGCATAACGCATAACGCATAACCCATAACGCATAACACATAACGCGAAACGCATAACGCATAACTTATAATGCATTACGCATAATCCATAAGGGATAACGCATAACCCATAACGTATGACGCATAACGCAAAGCCGATAGCGCATAACGCATAACGCATAAAGCGTAACGCATAACGGGTAACGCACAACGCATAACTCATAACGCATTAACCATAACGCATAATACATAACGCATAATCCATAACGGATAACGCATAACGCAAAGCCGATAACGCATAACGCATTACGCATAACCCATAAAGCATAACGCATAACGCATAACGCAAAACGCATAACGCATATCGCATAACGCATAACGCATAACGCATAACGGATAACGGATAACGCACAACGCATAACCCATAACGCATTAACCATAACGCTTAATACATAACGCATAATCCATAACGGATAACGCATAACCCATAACGCATAACGCAAAGCCGATAACGCATAACGCATTACGCACAACCCATAAAGCATAACGCATAACGCATAACGCAAAACGCATAACGCATATCGCATAACGCATAACGCATAACGGATAACGGATAACGCACAACGCATAACCCATAACTCATTAACCATAACGCATAATACATAACGCATAATCCATAACGGATAACGCATAACCCATAACGCATAACGCAAAGCCGATAACGCATAACGCATTACGCACAACCCATAAAGCATAACGCATAACGCTTAACGCAAAACGCATAACGCATATCGCATAACGCATAACGCATAACGCATAACGCATAACGCATAACGCATAACGCATAACGCATAACGCATAACGCATAACGCATAACGCATAACGCATAACGCATAACGCATAACGCATAACGCATAACGCATAACGCATAACGCATAACGCATAACGCATAACGCATAACGCATAACGCATAACGCATACCGCATGACGCATAACGTTTGACGCATAACGCAAAGCCGATAACGCATAACGCATAACGGATAACGCACAACGCATAACCCATAACGCATTAACCATAACGCATAATACATAACGCATAATCCATAACGGATAACGCATAACCCATAACGCATAACGCAAAGCCGATAACGCATAACGCATAACGCATAACACATAGCGCATATCGCATAACGCATAACGCATAACGCATAACCCATAACGCATAACGCATAACGCATAATGCATTACGCATAATCCATAACGGTTAACGCATAACCCATACCGCATGACGCATAACGCAAAGCCGATAACGCATAACGCATAACGCATAACGCATAACGTATGACGCATAACGCAAAGCCGATAACGCATAACGCATAACGCATAACGCAAAACGCATAATGCATAACGCATAATCCATAACAGATAACGCATAACCCATAACGCATAACGCAAAGCCGATAACGCATAACGCATAACGCATAACACATAGCGCATATCGCATAACGCATAACCCATAACGGATAACGCATAACGCATAATGCATTACGCATAACCCATAACGGATAACGCATAACCCATAAAGCATAACGCATAACGCATAACGCAAAACGCAAAACGCATAACGCATATCGCATAACGCATAACGCAAACGCATAACGCATAACGCACAACGCATAACGCATAACGCATAACGCATAACGCATAACGCATAACGCATAACGCATAACGCATAAGGCATAACGCATAACGCATAACGCATAACGCATAACGCATAACGCATAACGCATAACGCATAACGCATAACGCATAACGCATAACGCATAACTCATAACGCATAACGCATAACGCATAACGCATAGCGCATAACGCATAACGCATAACGCATAACGCATAACGCATAACGCATAACGCTTAACGCAAAACGCATAACGCATATCGCATAACGCATAACGCATAACGCATAACGCATAACGCATAACGCATAACGCATAACGCATAACGCATAACGCATAACGCATAACGCATAACGCATAACGCATAACGCATAACGCATAACGCATAACGCATAACGCATAACGCATAACGCATAACGCATAACGCATAACGCATAACGCATAACGCATAACGCATAACGCATAACGCATAACGCATAACGCATAACGCATAACGCATAACGCATAACGCATAACGCATAACGCATAACGCATAACGCATAACGCATAACGCATAACGCATAACGCATAACGCATAACGCATAACGCATAACGCATAACGCATAACGCATAACGCATAACGCATAACGCATAACGCATAACGCATAACGCATAACGCATAACGCATAACGCATAACGCATAACGCATAACGCATAACGCATAACGCATAACGCATAACGCATAACGCATAACGCATAACGCATAACGCATAACGCATAACGCATAACGCATAACGCATAACGCATAACGCATAACGCATAACGCATAACGCATAACGCATAACGCATAACGCATAACGCATAACGCATAACGCATAACGCATAACGCATAACGCATAACGCATAACGCATAACGCATAACTCATAACGCATAACGCATAACGCATAACGCATAACGCATAACGCATAACGCATAACGCATAACGCATAACGCATAACGCATAACGCATAACGCATAACGCATAACGCATAACGCATAACGCATAACGCATAACGCATAACGCATAACGCATTACGCATAACCCATAAAGCATAAAGCATAACGCATAACGCATAACGAATAACGGATAACGGATAACGCATAACGCATAACGCATAACGCATAACGCATAACGCATAACGCATAACGCATAACGCATAACGCATAACGCATAACGCATAACGCATAACGCATAACGCATAACGCATAACGCATAACGCATAACGCATAACGCATAACGCATAACGCATAACGCATAACGCATAACGCATAACGCATAACGCATAACGCATAACGCATAACGCATAACGCATAACGCATAACGCATAACGCATAACGCATAACGCATAACGCATAACGCATAACGCATAACGCATAACCCATAACGCATAACGCATAACGCATAACGCATAACGCATAACGCATAACGCATAACGCATAACGGATAACGGATAACGCACAACGCATAACCCATAACTCATTAACCATAACGCATAATACATAACGCATAATCCATAACGGATAACGCATAACCCATAACGCATAACCCATAACTCATTAACCATAACGCATAACGCCTAACTCATATCCTACAAAGCATAACGCATAACGCATAACGCATAACGCATAACGCATAACGCATAACGCATAACGCATAACGCATAACGCATAACGCATAACGCATAACGCATAACGCTTAACGCAAAACGCATAACGCATATCGCATAACGCATAACGCATAACGCATAACGCATAACGCATAACGCATAACGCATAACGCATAACGCATAACGCATAACGCATAACGCATAACGCATAACGCATAACGCATAACGCATAACGCATAACGCATAACGCATAACGCATAACGCATAACGCATAACGCATAACGCATAACGCATAACGCATAACGCATAACGCATAACGCATAACGCATAACGCATAACGCATAACGCATAACGCATAACGCATAACGCATAACGCATAACGCATAACGCATAACGCATAACGCATAACGCATAACGCATAACGCATAACGCATAACGCATAACGCATAACGCATAACGCATAACGCATAACGCATAACGCATAACGCATAACGCATAACGCATAACGCATAACGCATAACGCATAACGCATAACGCATAACGCATAACGCATAACGCATAACGCATAACGCATAACGCATAACGCATAACGCATAACGCATAACGCATAACGCATAACGCATAACGCATAACGCATAACGCATAACGCATAACGCATAACGCATAACGCATAACGCATAACGCATAACGCATAACGCATAACGCATAACGCATAACGCATAACGCATAACGCATAACGCATAACGCATAACGCATAACGCATAACGCATAACGCATAACGCATAACGCATAACGCATAACGCATAACGCATAACGCATAACTCATAACGCATAACGCATAACGCATAACGCATAACGCATAACGCATAACGCATAACGCATAACGCATAACGCATAACGCATAACGCATAACGCATAACGCATAACGCATAACGCATAACGCATAACGCATAACGCATTACGCATAACCCATAAAGCATAAAGCATAACGCATAACGCATAACGAATAACGGATAACGGATAACGCATAACGCATAACGCATAACGCATAACGCATAACGCATAACGCATAACGCATAACGCATAACGCATAACGCATAACGCATAACGCATAACGCATAACGCATAACGCATAACGCATAACGCATAACGCATAACGCATAACGCATAACGCATAACGCATAACGCATAACGCATAACGCATAACGCATAACGCATAACGCATAACGCATAACGCATAACGCATAACGCATAACGCATAACGCATAACGCATAACGCATAACGCATAACGCATAACCCATAACGCATAACGCATAACGCATAACGCATAACGCATAACGCATAACGCATAACGCATAACGCATAACGCATAACGCATAACGCATAACGCATAACGCATAACGCATAACGCATAACGCATAACGCATAACGCATAACGCATAACGCATAACGCATAACGCATAACGCATAACGCATAACGCATAACGCATAACGCATAACGCATAACGCATAACGCATAACCCATAACGCATAACGCATAACGCATAACGCATAACGCATAACGCATAACGCATAACGCATAACGCATAACGGATAACGGATAACGCACAACGCATAACCCATAACTCATTAACCATAACGCATAATACATAACGCATAATCCATAACGGATAACGCATAACCCATAACGCATAACCCATAACTCATTAACCATAACGCATAACGCCTAACTCATATCCTACAAAGCATAACGCATAACGCATAACGCATAACGCATAACGCATAACGCATAACGCATAACGCATAACGCATAACGCATAACGCATAACGCATAACGCATAACGCATAACGCATAACGCATAACGCATAACGCATAACGCATAACGCATAACGCATAACGCATAACGCATAACGCATAACGCATAACGCATAACGCATAACGCATAACGCATAACGCATAACGCATAACGCATAACGCATAACGCATAACGCATAACGCATAACGCATAACGCATAACGCATAACGCATAACGCATAACGCATAACGCATAACGCATAACGCATAACGCATAACGCATAACGCATAACGCATAACGCATAACGCATAACGCATAACGCATAACGCATAACGCATAACGCATAACGCATAACGCATAACGCATAACGCATAACGCATAACGCATAACGCATAACGCATAACCCATAACGCATAACGCATAACGCATAACGCATAACGCATAACGCATAACGCATAACGCATAACGCATAACGCATAACGCATAACGCATAACGCATAACGCATAACGCATAACGCATAACGCATAACGCATAACGCATAACGCATAACGCATAACGCATAACGCATAACGCATAACGCATAACGCATAACGCATAACGCATAACGCATAACGCATAACGCATAACGCATAACGCATAACCCATAACGCATAACGCATAACGCATAACGCATAACGCATAACGCATAACGCATAACGCATAACGCATAACGGATAACGGATAACGCACAACGCATAACCCATAACTCATTAACCATAACGCATAATACATAACGCATAATCCATAACGGATAACGCATAACCCATAACGCATAACCCATAACTCATTAACCATAACGCATAACGCCTAACTCATATCCTACAAAGCATAACGCATAACGCATAACGCATAACGCATAACGCATAACGCATAACGCATAACGCATAACGCATAACGCATAACGCATAACGCATAACGCATAACGCATAACGCATAACGCATAACGCATGACGCATAACGCATAACGCATAACGCATAACGCATAACGCATAACGCATAACGCATAACGCATAACGCATAACGCATAACGCATAACGCATAACGCATAACGCATAACGCATAACGCATAACGCATAACGCATAACGCATAACGCATAACGCATAACGCATAACGCATAACGCATAACGCATAACGCATAACGCATAACGCATAACGCATAACGCATAACGCATAACGCATAACGCATAACGCATAACGCATAACGCATAACGCATAACGCATAACGCATAACGCATAACGCATAACGCATAACGCATAACGCATAACGCATAACGCATAACGCATAACGCATAACGCATAACGCATAACGCATAACGCATAACGCATAACGCATAACGCATAACGCATAACGCATAACGCATAACGCATAACGCATAACGCATAACGCATAACGCATAACGCATAACGCATAACGCATGACGCATAACCCATAACGCATAACACATAACGCAAAACGCATAACGCATAATGCATCACGCATAATCCATAACGGATAACGCATAACCCATAACGCATGACGCATAACGCATAACACATAGCGCATATCGCATAACGCATAACGCATAACCCATAACGCATAACGCATAATGCATTACGCATAATCCATAACGGTTAACGCATAACCCATACCGCATGA
Source organism: Lasioglossum baleicum (assembly GCF_051020765.1). NCBI lineage: Eukaryota > Metazoa > Arthropoda > Insecta > Hymenoptera > Halictidae > Lasioglossum > Lasioglossum baleicum. Next base: position 351,006 of record NW_027469105.1, on the reverse strand, counting down.
CGCATAACGCAAAGCCGATAACGCATAACGCATAACGCATAACGCATAACGTATGACGCATAACGCAAAGCCGATAGCGCATAACGCATAACGCATAAAGCGTAACGCATAACGGGTAACGCACAACGCATAACTCATAACGCATTAACCATAACGCATAATACATAACGCATAATCCATAACGGATAACGCATAACGCAAAGCCGATAACGCATAACGCATTACGCATAACCCATAAAGCATAACGCATAACGCATAACGCAAAACACATAACGCATATCGCATAACGCATAACGCATAACGGATAACGGATAACGCACAACGCATAACCCATAACGCATTAACCATAACGCTTAATACATAACGCATAATCCATAACGGATAACGCATAACCCATAAAGCATAACGCAAAGCCGATAACGCATAACGCATTACGCACAACCCATAAAGCATAACGCATAACGCATAACGCAAAACGCATAACGCATATCGCATAACGCATAACGCATAACGGATAACGGATAACGCACAACGCATAACCCATAACTCATTAACCATAACGCATAATACATAACGCATAATCCATAACGGATAACGCATAACCCATAACGCATAACGCAAAGCCGATAACGCATAACGCATTACGCACAACCCATAAAGCATAACGCATAACGCATAACGCAAAACGCATAACGCATATCGCATAACGCATAACGCATAACGCATAACGCATAACGGATAACGCACAACGCATAACCCATAACGCATTAACCATAACGCATAATACATAACGCATAATCCATAACGGATAACGCATAACCCATAACGCATAACGCAAAGCCGATAACGCATAACGCATAACGCATAACACATAGCGCATATCGCATAACGCATAACGCATAACGGATAACGGATAACGCACAACGCATAACCCATAACTCATTAACCATAACGCATAATGCATAACGCATAATCCATAACAGATAACGCATAACCCATAACGCATAACGCAAAGCCGATAACGCATAACGCATAACGCATAACACATAGCGCATATCGCATAACGCATAACGCATAACCCATAACGGATAACGCATAACGCATAATGCATTACGCATAACCCATAACGGATAACGCATAACCCATAAAGCATAACGCATAACGCATAACGCAAAACGCAAAACGCATAACGCATATCGCATAACGCATAACGCATAACGCATAACGCATAACGCATAACGCATAACGCATAACGCATAACGCATAACGCATAACGCATAACGCATAACGCATAACGCATAACGCATAACGCATAACGCATAACGCATAACGCATAACGCATAACGCATAACGCATAACGCATAACGCATAACGCATAACGCATAACGCATAACGCATAACGCATAACGCATAACGCATAACGCATAACGCATAACGCATAACGCATAACGCATGACGCATGACGCATAACGCATAACGCATAACGCATAACGCATAACGCATAACGCATAACGCATAACGCATAACGCATAACGCATAACGCATAACGCATAACGCATAACGCATAACGCATAACGCATAACGCATAACGCATAACGCATAACGCATAACGCATAACGCATAACGCATAACCCATAACGCATAACGCATAACGCATAACGCATAACGCATAACGCATAACGCATAACGCATAACGCATAACGCATAACGGATAACGGATAACGCACAACGCATAACCCATAACTCATTAACCATAACGCATAATACATAACGCATAATCCATAACGGATAACGCATAACCCATAACGCATAACCCATAACTCATTAACCATAACGCATAACGCCTAACTCATATCCTACAAAGCATAACGCATAACGCATAACGCATAACGCATAACGCATAACGCATAACGCATAACGCATAACGCATAACGCATAACGCATAACGCATAACGCATAACGCATAACGCATAACGCATAACGCATAACGCATAACGCATAACGCATAACGCATAACGCATAACGCATAACGCATAACGCATAACGCATAACGCATAACGCATAACGCATAACGCATAACGCATAACGCATAACGCATAACGCATAACGCATAACGCATAACGCATAACGCATAACGCATAACGCATAACGCATAACGCATAACGCATAACGCATAACGCATAACGCATAACGCATAACGCATAACGCATAACGCATAACGCATAACGCATAACGCATAACGCATAACGCATAACGCATAACGCATAACGCATAACGCATAACGCATAACGCATAACGCATAACGCATAACGCATAACGCATAACGCATAACGCATAACGCATAACGCATAACGCATAACGCATAACGCATAAGGCATAACGCATAACGCATGACGCATAACCCATAACGCATAACACATAACGCAAAACGCATAACGCATAACGCATAATGCATCACGCATAATCCATAACGGATAACGCATAACCCATAACGCATGACGCATAACGCATAACACATAGCGCATATCGCATAACGCATAACGCATAACGCATAACCCATAACGCATAACGCATAATGCATTACGCATAATCCATAACGGTTAACGCATAACCCATACCCATGACGCATAACGCAAAGCCGATAACGCATAACGCATAACGCATAACGCATAACGTATGACGCATAACGCAAAGCCGATAGCGCATAACGCATAACGCATAAAGCGTAACGCATAACGGGTAACGCACAACGCATAACTCATAACGCATTAACCATAACGCATAATACATAACGCATAATCCATAACGGATAACGCATAACGCAAAGCCGATAACGCATAACGCATTACGCATAACCCATAAAGCATAACGCATAACGCATAACGCAAAACACATAACGCATATCGCATAACGCATAACGCATAACGGATAACGGATAACGCACAACGCATAACCCATAACGCATTAACCATAACGCTTAATACATAACGCATAATCCATAACGGATAACGCATAACCCATAAAGCATAACGCAAAGCCGATAACGCATAACGCATTACGCACAACCCATAAAGCATAACGCATAACGCATAACGCAAAACGCATAACGCATATCGCATAACGCATAACGCATAACGGATAACGGATAACGCACAACGCATAACCCATAACTCATTAACCATAACGCATAATACATAACGCATAATCCATAACGGATAACGCATAACCCATAACGCATAACGCAAAGCCGATAACGCATAACGCATTACGCACAACCCATAAAGCATAACGCATAACGCATAACGCAAAACGCATAACGCATATCGCATAACGCATAACGCATAACGCATAACGGATAACGCACAACGCATAACCCATAACGCATTAACCATAACGCATAATACATAACGCATAATCCATAACGGATAACGCATAACCCATAACGCATAACGCAAAGCCGATAACGCATAACGCATAACGCATAACACATAGCGCATATCGCATAACGCATAACGCATAACGGATAACGGATAACGCACAACGCATAACCCATAACTCATTAACCATAACGCATAATGCATAACGCATAATCCATAACAGATAACGCATAACCCATAACGCATAACGCAAAGCCGATAACGCATAACGCATAACGCATAACACATAGCGCATATCGCATAACGCATAACGCATAACCCATAACGGATAACGCATAACGCATAATGCATTACGCATAACCCATAACGGATAACGCATAACCCATAAAGCATAACGCATAACGCATAACGCAAAACGCAAAACGCATAACGCATATCGCATAACGCATAACGCATAACGCATAACGCATAACGCATAACGCACAACGCATAACGCATAACGCATAACGCATAACGCATAACGCATAACGCATAAGGCATAACGCATAACGCATAACGCATAACGCATAACGCATAACGCATAACGCATAACGCATAACTCATAACGCATAACGCATAACGCATAACGCATAACGCATAACGCATAACGCATAACGCATAACCCATAACGCATAACACATAACGCGAAACGCATAACGCATAACTTATAATGCATTACGCATAATCCATAAGGGATAACGCATAACCCATAACGCATGACGCATAACGCAAAGCCGATAACGCATAACGCATAACGTATGACGCATAACGCAAAGCCGATAGCGCATAACGCATAACGCATAAAGCGTAACGCATAACGGGTAACGCACAACGCATAACTCATAACGCATTAACCATAACGCATAATACATAACGCATAATCCATAACGGATAACGCATAACGCAAAGCCGATAACGCATAACGCATTACGCATAACCCATAAAGCATAACGCATAACGCATAACGCAAAACGCATAACGCATATCGCATAACGCATAACGCATAACGCATAACGGATAACGGATAACGCACAACGCATAACCCATAACGCATTAACCATAACGCTTAATACATAACGCATAATCCATAACGGATAACGCATAACCCATAACGCATAACGCAAAGCCGATAACGCATAACGCATTACGCACAACCCATAAAGCATAACGCATAACGCATAACGCAAAACGCATAACGCATATCGCATAACGCATAACGCATAACGGATAACGGATAACGCACAACGCATAACCCATAACTCATTAACCATAACGCATAATACATAACGCATAATCCATAACGGATAACGCATAACCCATAACGCATAACGCATAACGCATAACGCATAACGCATAACGCATAACGCATAACGCATAACGCATAACGCATAACGCATAACGCATAACGCATAACGCATAACGCATAACGCATAACGCATAACGCATAACGCATAACGCATAACGCATAACGCATAACGCATAACGCATAACGCATAACGCATAACGCATAACGCATAACGCATAACGCATAACGCATAACGCATAACGCATAACGCATAACGCATAACGCATAACGCATAACGCATAACGCATAACGCATAACGCATAACGCATAACGCATAACGCATAACGCATAACGCATAACGCATAACGCATAACGCATAACGCATAACGCATAACGCATAACGCATAACGCATAACGCATAACGCATAACGCATAACGCATAACGCATAACGCATAACGCATAACGCATAACGCATAACGCATAACGCATAACGCATAACGCATAACGCATAACGCATAACGCATAACGCATAACGCATAACGCATAACGCATAACGCATAACGCATAACGCATTACGCATAACCCATAAAGCATAAAGCATAACGCATAACGCATAACGCATAACGGATAACGGATAACGCATAACCCATAACCCATACCGCATTACGCATAACGCATAACGCATAACGCATAACGCATAACGCATAACGCATAACGCATAACGCATAACGCATAACGCATAACGCATAACGCATAACGCATAACGCATAACGCATAACGCATAACGCATAACGCATAACGCATAACGCATAACGCATAACGCATAACGCATAACGCATAACGCATAACGCATAACGCATAACGCATAACGCATAACGCATAACGCATAACGCATAACGCATAACGCATAACGCATAACGCATAACGCATAACGCATAACGCATAACGCATAACGCATAACGCATAACGCATAACGCATAACGCATAACGCATAACGCATAACGCATAACGCATAACGCATAACGCATAACGCATAACGCATAACGCATAACGCATAACGCATAACGCATAACGCATAACGCATAACGCATAACGCATAACGCATAACGCATAACGCATAACGCATAACGCATAACGCATAACGCATAACGCATAACGCATAACGCATAACGCATAACGCATAACGCATAACGCATAACGCATAACGCATAACGCATAACGCATAACGCATATCGCATAACGCATATCGCATAACGCATAACGCATAACGCATAACGCATAACGCATAACGCATAACGCATAACGCATAACGCATAACGCATAACGCATAACGCATAACGCATAACGCATAACGCATAACGCATAACGCATAACGCATAACGCATAACGCATAACGCATAACGCATAACGCATAACGCATAACGCATAACGCATAACGCATAACGCATAACGCATAACGCATAACGCATAACGCATAACGCATAACGCATAACGCATAACGCATAACGCATAACGCATAACGCATAACGCATAACGCATAACGCATAACGCATAACGCATAACGCATAACGCATAACGCATAACGCATAACGCATAACGCATAACGCATAACGCATAACGCATAACGCATAACGCATAACGCATAACGCATAACGCATAACGCATAACGCATAACGCATGACGCATAACCCATAACGCATAACACATAACGCAAAACGCATAACGCATAACGCATAATGCATTACGCATAATCCATAACGGATAACGCATAACCCATAACGCATGACGCATAACGCAAAGCCGATAACGCATAACGCATAACGCATAACGCATAACGGATAACGTATGACGCATAACGCAAAGCCGATAACGCATAACGCATAACGCATAACGCTTAACGCATACCGCATAACGCATAACGCATAACGCATAACGCATAACGCATAACGCATAACGCATAACGCATAACGCATAACGCATAACGCATAACGCATAACGCATAACGCATAACGCATAACGCATAACGCATAACGCATAACGCATAACGCATAACGCATAACGCATAACGCATAACGCATAACGCATAACGCATAACGCATAACGCATAACGCATAACGCATAACGCATAACGCATAACGCATAACGCATAACGCATAACGCATAACGCATAACGCATAACGCATAACGCATAACGCATAACGCATAACGCATAACGCATAACGCATAACGCATAACGCATAACGCATAACGCATAACGCATAACGCATAACGCATAACGCATAACGCATAACGCATAACGCATAACGCATAACGCATAACGCATAACGCATAACGCATAACGCATAACGCATAACGCATAACGCATAACGCATACCGCATAACGCATAACGCATAACGCATAACGCATAACGCATAACGCATAACGCATAACGCATAACGCATAACGCATAACGCATAACGCATAACGCATAACGCATAACGCATAACGCATACCGCATGACGCATAACGTATGACGCATAACGCAAAGCCGATAACGCATAACGCATAACGGATAACGCACAACGCATAACCCATAACGCATTAACCATAACGCATAATACATAACGCATAATCCATAACGGATAACGCATAACCCATAACGCATAACGCAAAGCCGATAACGCATAACGCATAACGCATAACACATAGCGCATATCGCATAACGCATAACGCATAACGCATAACCCATAACGCATAACGCATAACGCATAATGCATTACGCATAATCCATAACGGTTAACGCATAACCCATACCGCATGACGCATAACGCAAAGCCGATAACGCATAACGCATAACGCATAACGCATAACGTATGACGCATAACGCAAAGCCGATAACGCATAACGCATAACGCATAACGCAAAACGCATAATGCATAACGCATAATCCATAACAGATAACGCATAACCCATAACGCATAACGCAAAGCCGATAACGCATAACGCATAACGCATAACACATAGCGCATATCGCATAACGCATAACGCATAACCCATAACGGATAACGCATAACGCATAATGCATTACGCATAACCCATAACGGATAACGCATAACCCATAAAGCATAACGCATAACGCATAACGCAAAACGCAAAACGCATAACGCATATCGCATAACGCATAACGCATAACGCATAACGCATAACGCATAACACACAACGCATAACGCATAACGCATAACGCATAACGCATAACGCATAACGCATAACGCATAAGGCATAACGCATAACGCATAACGCATAACGCATAACGCATAACGCATAACGCATAACGCATAACGCATAACGCATAACGCATAACGCATAACGCATAACGCATAACGCATAACGCGTAACCCATAACGCATAACTTATAATGCATTACGCATAATCCATAAGGGATAACGCATAACCCATAACGCATGACGCATAACGCAAAGCCGATAACGCATAACGCATAACGTATGACGCATAACGCAAAGCCGATAGCGCATAACGCATAACGCATAAAGCGTAACGCATAACGGGTAACGCACAACGCATAACTCATAACGCATTAACCATAACGCATAATACATAACGCATAATCCATAACGGATAACGCATAACGCAAAGCCGATAACGCATAACGCACTACGCATAACCCATAAAGCATAACGCATAACGCATAACGCAAAACGCATAACGCATATCGCATAACGCATAACGCATAACGCATAACGCATAACGGATAACGGATAACGCACAACGCATAACCCATAACGCATTAACCACAACGCTTAATACATAACGCATAATCCATAACGGATAACGCATAACCCATAACGCATAACGCAAAGCCGATAACGCATAACGCATTACGCACAACCCATAAAGCATAACGCATAACGCATAACGCAAAACGCATAACGCATATCGCATAACGCATAACGCATAACGGATAACGGATAACGCACAACGCATAACCCATAACTCATTAACCATAACGCATAATACATAACGCATAATCCATAACGGTTAACGCATAACCCATACCGCATGACGCATAACGCAAAGCCGATAACGCATAACGCATAACGCATAACGCATAACGTATGACGCATAACGCAAAGCCGATAGCGCATAACGCATAACGCATAAAGCGTAACGCATAACGGGTAACGCACAACGCATAACTCATAACGCATTAACCATAACTCATAACGCATTAACCATAACGCATAATACATAACGCATAATCCATAACGGATAACGCATAACGCAAAGCCGATAACGCATAACGCATTACGCATAACCCATAAAGCATAACGCATAACGCATAACGCAAAACACATAACGCATATCGCATAACGCATAACGCATAACGGATAACGGATAACGCACAACGCATAACCCATAACGCATTAACCATAACGCTTAATACATAACGCATAATCCATAACGGATAACGCATAACCCATAAAGCATAACGCAAAGCCGATAACGCATAACGCATTACGCACAACCCATAAAGCATAACGCATAACGCATAACGCAAAACGCATAACGCATATCGCATAACGCATAACGCATAACGGATAACGGATAACGCACAACGCATAACCCATAACTCATTAACCATAACGCATAATACATAACGCATAATCCATAACGGATAACGCATAACCCATAACGCATAACGCAAAGCCGATAACGCATAACGCATTACGCACAACCCATAAAGCATAACGCATAACGCATAACGCAAAACGCATAACGCATATCGCATAACGCATAACGCATAACGCATAACGCATAACGGATAACGCACAACGCATAACCCATAACGCATAATCCATAACGGATAACGCATAACCCATAACGCATAACGCAAAGCCGATAACGCATAACGCATAACGCATAACACATAGCGCATATCGCATAACGCATAACGCATAACGGATAACGGATAACGCACAACGCATAACCCATAACTCATTAACCATAACGCATAATGCATAACGCATAATCCATAACAGATAACGCATAACCCATAACGCATAACGCAAAGCCGATAACGCATAACGCATAACGCATAACACATAGCGCATATCGCATAACGCATAACGCATAACCCATAACGGATAACGCATAACGCATAATGCATTACGCATAACCCATAACGGATAACGCATAACCCATAAAGCATAACGCATAACGCATAACGCAAAACGCAAAACGCATAACGCATATCGCATAACGCATAACGCATAACGCATAACGCATAACGCATAACGCATAACGCATAACGCATAACGCATAACGCATAACGCATAACGCATAACGCATAACGCATAACGCATAACGCATAACGCATAACGCATAACGCATAACGCATAACGCATAACGCATAACGCATAACGCATAACGCATAACGCATAACGCATAACGCATAACGCATAACGCATAACGCATAACGCATAACGCATAACGCATGACGCATGACGCATAACGCATAACGCATAACGCATAACGCATAACGCATAACGCATAACGCATAACGCATAACGCATAACGCATAACGCATAACGCATAACGCATAACGCATAACGCATAACGCATAACGCATAACGCATAACGCATAACGCATAACGCATAACGCATAACGCATAACCCATAACGCATAACGCATAACGCATAACGCATAACGCATAACGCATAACGCATAACGCATAACGCATAACGCATAACGGATAACGGATAACGCACAACGCATAACCCATAACTCATTAACCATAACGCATAATACATAACGCATAATCCATAACGGATAACGCATAACCCATAACGCATAACCCATAACTCATTAACCATAACGCATAACGCCTAACTCATATCCTACAAAGCATAACGCATAACGCATAACGCATAACGCATAACGCATAACGCATAACGCATAACGCATAACGCATAACGCATAACGCATAACGCATAACGCATAACGCATAACGCATAACGCATAACGCATAACGCATAACGCATAACGCATAACGCATAACGCATAACGCATAACGCATAACGCATAACGCATAACGCATAACGCATAACGCATAACGCATAACGCATAACGCATAACGCATAACGCATAACGCATAACGCATAACGCATAACGCATAACGCATAACGCATAACGCATAACGCATAACGCATAACGCATAACGCATAACGCATAACGCATAACGCATAACGCATAACGCATAACGCATAACGCATAACGCATAACGCATAACGCATAACGCATAACGCATAACGCATAACGCATAACGCATAACGCATAACGCATAACGCATAACGCATAACGCATAACGCATAACGCATAACGCATAACGCATAACGCATAACGCATAACGCATAACGCATAACGCATGACGCATAACCCATAACGCATAACACATAACGCAAAACGCATAACGCATAACGCATAATGCATCACGCATAATCCATAACGGATAACGCATAACCCATAACGCATGACGCATAACGCATAACACATAGCGCATATCGCATAACGCATAACGCATAACGCATAACCCATAACGCATAACGCATAATGCATTACGCATAATCCATAACGGTTAACGCATAACCCATACCCATGACGCATAACGCAAAGCCGATAACGCATAACGCATAACGCATAACGCATAACGTATGACGCATAACGCAAAGCCGATAGCGCATAACGCATAACGCATAAAGCGTAACGCATAACGGGTAACGCACAACGCATAACTCATAACGCATTAACCATAACGCATAATACATAACGCATAATCCATAACGGATAACGCATAACGCAAAGCCGATAACGCATAACGCATTACGCATAACCCATAAAGCATAACGCATAACGCATAACGCAAAACACATAACGCATATCGCATAACGCATAACGCATAACGGATAACGGATAACGCACAACGCATAACCCATAACGCATTAACCATAACGCTTAATACATAACGCATAATCCATAACGGATAACGCATAACCCATAAAGCATAACGCAAAGCCGATAACGCATAACGCATTACGCACAACCCATAAAGCATAACGCATAACGCATAACGCAAAACGCATAACGCATATCGCATAACGCATAACGCATAACGGATAACGGATAACGCACAACGCATAACCCATAACTCATTAACCATAACGCATAATACATAACGCATAATCCATAACGGATAACGCATAACCCATAACGCATAACGCAAAGCCGATAACGCATAACGCATTACGCACAACCCATAAAGCATAACGCATAACGCATAACGCAAAACGCATAACGCATATCGCATAACGCATAACGCATAACGCATAACGGATAACGCACAACGCATAACCCATAACGCATTAACCATAACGCATAATACATAACGCATAATCCATAACGGATAACGCATAACCCATAACGCATAACGCAAAGCCGATAACGCATAACGCATAACGCATAACACATAGCGCATATCGCATAACGCATAACGCATAACGGATAACGGATAACGCACAACGCATAACCCATAACTCATTAACCATAACGCATAATGCATAACGCATAATCCATAACAGATAACGCATAACCCATAACGCATAACGCAAAGCCGATAACGCATAACGCATAACGCATAACACATAGCGCATATCGCATAACGCATAACGCATAACCCATAACGGATAACGCATAACGCATAATGCATTACGCATAACCCATAACGGATAACGCATAACCCATAAAGCATAACGCATAACGCATAACGCAAAACGCAAAACGCATAACGCATATCGCATAACGCATAACGCATAACGCATAACGCATAACGCATAACGCACAACGCATAACGCATAACGCATAACGCATAACGCATAACGCATAACGCATAAGGCATAACGCATAACGCATAACGCATAACGCATAACGCATAACGCATAACGCATAACGCATAACTCATAACGCATAACGCATAACGCATAACGCATAACGCATAACGCATAACGCATAACGCATAACCCATAACGCATAACACATAACGCGAAACGCATAACGCATAACTTATAATGCATTACGCATAATCCATAAGGGATAACGCATAACCCATAACGCATGACGCATAACGCAAAGCCGATAACGCATAACGCATAACGTATGACGCATAACGCAAAGCCGATAGCGCATAACGCATAACGCATAAAGCGTAACGCATAACGGGTAACGCACAACGCATAACTCATAACGCATTAACCATAACGCATAATACATAACGCATAATCCATAACGGATAACGCATAACGCAAAGCCGATAACGCATAACGCATTACGCATAACCCATAAAGCATAACGCATAACGCATAACGCAAAACGCATAACGCATATCGCATAACGCATAACGCATAACGCATAACGGATAACGGATAACGCACAACGCATAACCCATAACGCATTAACCATAACGCTTAATACATAACGCATAATCCATAACGGATAACGCATAACCCATAACGCATAACGCAAAGCCGATAACGCATAACGCATTACGCACAACCCATAAAGCATAACGCATAACGCATAACGCAAAACGCATAACGCATATCGCATAACGCATAACGCATAACGGATAACGGATAACGCACAACGCATAACCCATAACTCATTAACCATAACGCATAATACATAACGCATAATCCATAACGGATAACGCATAACCCATAACGCATAACGCATAACGCATAACGCATAACGCATAACGCATAACGCATAACGCATAACGCATAACGCATAACGCATAACGCATAACGCATAACGCATAACGCATAACGCATAACGCATAACGCATAACGCATAACGCATAACGCATAACGCATAACGCATAACGCATAACGCATAACGCATAACGCATAACGCATAACGCATAACGCATAACGCATAACGCATAACGCATAACGCATAACGCATAACGCATAACGCATAACGCATAACGCATAACGCATAACGCATAACGCATAACGCATAACGCATAACGCATAACGCATAACGCATAACGCATAACGCATAACGCATAACGCATAACGCATAACGCATAACGCATAACGCATAACGCATAACGCATAACGCATAACGCATAACGCATAACGCATAACGCATAACGCATAACGCATAACGCATAACGCATAACGCATAACGCATAACGCATAACGCATAACGCATAACGCATAACGCATAACGCATAACGCATAACGCATTACGCATAACCCATAAAGCATAAAGCATAACGCATAACGCATAACGCATAACGGATAACGGATAACGCATAACCCATAACCCATACCGCATTACGCATAACGCATAACGCATAACGCATAACGCATAACGCATAACGCATAACGCATAACGCATAACGCATAACGCATAACGCATAACGCATAACGCATAACGCATAACGCATAACGCATAACGCATAACGCATAACGCATAACGCATAACGCATAACGCATAACGCATAACGCATAACGCATAACGCATAACGCATAACGCATAACGCATAACGCATAACGCATAACGCATAACGCATAACGCATAACGCATAACGCATAACGCATAACGCATAACGCATAACGCATAACGCATAACGCATAACGCATAACGCATAACGCATAACGCATAACGCATAACGCATAACGCATAACGCATAACGCATAACGCATAACGCATAACGCATAACGCATAACGCATAACGCATAACGCATAACGCATAACGCATAACGCATAACGCATAACGCATAACGCATAACGCATAACGCATAACGCATAACGCATAACGCATAACGCATAACGCATAACGCATATCGCATAACGCATATCGCATAACGCATAACGCATAACGCATAACGCATAACGCATAACGCATAACGCATAACGCATAACGCATAACGCATAACGCATAACGCATAACGCATAACGCATAACGCATAACGCATAACGCATAACGCATAACGCATAACGCATAACGCATAACGCATAACGCATAACGCATAACGCATAACGCATAACGCATAACGCATAACGCATAACGCATAACGCATAACGCATAACGCATAACGCATAACGCATAACGCATAACGCATAACGCATAACGCATAACGCATAACGCATAACGCATAACGCATAACGCATAACGCATAACGCATAACGCATAACGCATAACGCATAACGCATAACGCATAACGCATAACGCATAACGCATAACGCATAACGCATAACGCATAACGCATAACGCATAACGCATAACGCATAACGCATAACGCATGACGCATAACCCATAACGCATAACACATAACGCAAAACGCATAACGCATAACGCATAATGCATTACGCATAATCCATAACGGATAACGCATAACCCATAACGCATGACGCATAACGCAAAGCCGATAACGCATAACGCATAACGCATAACGCATAACGGATAACGTATGACGCATAACGCAAAGCCGATAACGCATAACGCATAACGCATAACGCTTAACGCATACCGCATAACGCATAACGCATAACGCATAACGCATAACGCATAACGCATAACGCATAACGCATAACGCATAACGCATAACGCATAACGCATAACGCATAACGCATAACGCATAACGCATAACGCATAACGCATAACGCATAACGCATAACGCATAACGCATAACGCATAACGCATAACGCATAACGCATAACGCATAACGCATAACGCATAACGCATAACGCATAACGCATAACGCATAACGCATAACGCATAACGCATAACGCATAACGCATAACGCATAACGCATAACGCATAACGCATAACGCATAACGCATAACGCATAACGCATAACGCATAACGCATAACGCATAACGCATAACGCATAACGCATAACGCATAACGCATAACGCATAACGCATAACGCATAACGCATAACGCATAACGCATAACGCATAACGCATAACGCATAACGCATAACGCATAACGCATAACGCATAACGCATACCGCATAACGCATAACGCATAACGCATAACGCATAACGCATAACGCATAACGCATAACGCATAACGCATAACGCATAACGCATAACGCATAACGCATAACGCATAACGCATAACGCATACCGCATGACGCATAACGTATGACGCATAACGCAAAGCCGATAACGCATAACGCATAACGGATAACGCACAACGCATAACCCATAACGCATTAACCATAACGCATAATACATAACGCATAATCCATAACGGATAACGCATAACCCATAACGCATAACGCAAAGCCGATAACGCATAACGCATAACGCATAACACATAGCGCATATCGCATAACGCATAACGCATAACGCATAACCCATAACGCATAACGCATAACGCATAATGCATTACGCATAATCCATAACGGTTAACGCATAACCCATACCGCATGACGCATAACGCAAAGCCGATAACGCATAACGCATAACGCATAACGCATAACGTATGACGCATAACGCAAAGCCGATAACGCATAACGCATAACGCATAACGCAAAACGCATAATGCATAACGCATAATCCATAACAGATAACGCATAACCCATAACGCATAACGCAAAGCCGATAACGCATAACGCATAACGCATAACACATAGCGCATATCGCATAACGCATAACGCATAACCCATAACGGATAACGCATAACGCATAATGCATTACGCATAACCCATAACGGATAACGCATAACCCATAAAGCATAACGCATAACGCATAACGCAAAACGCAAAACGCATAACGCATATCGCATAACGCATAACGCATAACGCATAACGCATAACGCATAACACACAACGCATAACGCATAACGCATAACGCATAACGCATAACGCATAACGCATAACGCATAAGGCATAACGCATAACGCATAACGCATAACGCATAACGCATAACGCATAACGCATAACGCATAACGCATAACGCATAACGCATAACGCATAACGCATAACGCATAACGCATAACGCATAACCCATAACGCATAACTTATAATGCATTACGCATAATCCATAAGGGATAACGCATAACCCATAACGCATGACGCATAACGCAAAGCCGATAACGCATAACGCATAACGTATGACGCATAACGCAAAGCCGATAGCGCATAACGCATAACGCATAAAGCGTAACGCATAACGGGTAACGCACAACGCATAACTCATAACGCATTAACCATAACGCATAATACATAACGCATAATCCATAACGGATAACGCATAACGCAAAGCCGATAACGCATAACGCACTACGCATAACCCATAAAGCATAACGCATAACGCATAACGCAAAACGCATAACGCATATCGCATAACGCATAACGCATAATGCATAACGCATAACGGATAACGGATAACGCACAACGCATAACCCATAACGCATTAACCACAACGCTTAATACATAACGCATAATCCATAACGGATAACGCATAACCCATAACGCATAACGCAAAGCCGATAACGCATAACGCATTACGCACAACCCATAAAGCATAACGCATAACGCATAACGCAAAACGCATAACGCATATCGCATAACGCATAACGCATAACGGATAACGGATAACGCACAACGCATAACCCATAACTCATTAACCATAACGCATAATACATAACGCATAATCCATAACGGATAACGCATAACCCATAACGCATAACGCAAAGCCGATAACGCATAACGCATTACGCACAACCCATAAAGCATAACGCATAACGCTTAACGCAAAACGCATAACGCATATCGCATAACGCATAACGCATAACGCATAACGCATAACGCATAACGCATAACGCATAACGCATAACGCATAACGCATAACGCATAACGCATAACGCATAACGCATAACGCATAACGCATAACGCATAACGCATAACGCATAACGCATAACGCATAACGCATAACGCATAACGCATAACGCATAACGCATAACGCATAACGCATAACGCATAACGCATAACGCATAACGCATAACGCATAACGCATAACGCATAACGCATAACGCATAACGCATAACGCATAACGCATAACGCATAACGCATAACGCATAACGCATAACTCATAACGCATAACGCATAACGCATAACGCATAACGCATAACGCATAACGCATAACGCATAACCCATAACGCATAACACATAACGCGAAACGCATAACGCATAACTTATAATGCATTACGCATAATCCATAAGGGATAACGCATAACCCATAACGCATGACGCATAACGCAAAGCCGATAACGCATAACGCATAACGTATGACGCATAACGCAAAGCCGATAGCGCATAACGCATAACGCATAAAGCGTAACGCATAACGGGTAACGCACAACGCATAACTCATAACGCATTAACCATAACGCATAATACATAACGCATAATCCATAACGGATAACGCATAACGCAAAGCCGATAACGCATAACGCATTACGCATAACCCATAAAGCATAACGCATAACGCATAACGCAAAACGCATAACGCATATCGCATAACGCATAACGCATAACGCATAACGGATAACGGATAACGCACAACGCATAACCCATAACGCATTAACCATAACGCTTAATACATAACGCATAATCCATAACGGATAACGCATAACCCATAACGCATAACGCAAAGCCGATAACGCATAACGCATTACGCACAACCCATAAAGCATAACGCATAACGCATAACGCAAAACGCATAACGCATATCGCATAACGCATAACGCATAACGGATAACGGATAACGCACAACGCATAACCCATAACTCATTAACCATAACGCATAATACATAACGCATAATCCATAACGGATAACGCATAACCCATAACGCATAACGCATAACGCATAACGCATAACGCATAACGCATAACGCATAACGCATAACGCATAACGCATAACGCATAACGCATAACGCATAACGCATAACGCATAACGCATAACGCATAACGCATAACGCATAACGCATAACGCATAACGCATAACGCATAACGCATAACGCATAACGCATAACGCATAACGCATAACGCATAACGCATAACGCATAACGCATAACGCATAACGCATAACGCATAACGCATAACGCATAACGCATAACGCATAACGCATAACGCATAACGCATAACGCATAACGCATAACGCATAACGCATAACGCATAACGCATAACGCATAACGCATAACGCATAACGCATAACGCATAACGCATAACGCATAACGCATAACGCATAACGCATAACGCATAACGCATAACGCATAACGCATAACGCATAACGCATAACGCATAACGCATAACGCATAACGCATAACGCATAACGCATAACGCATAACGCATAACGCATTACGCATAACCCATAAAGCATAAAGCATAACGCATAACGCATAACGCATAACGGATAACGGATAACGCATAAGCCATAACCCATACCGCATTACGCATAACGCATAACGCATAACGCATAACGCATAACGCATAACGCATAACGCATAACGCATAACGCATAACGCATAACGCATAACGCATAACGCATAACGCATAACGCATAACGCATAACGCATAACGCATAACGCATAACGCATAACGCATAACGCATAACGCATAACGCATAACGCATAACGCATAACGCATAACGCATAACGCATAACGCATAACGCATAACGCATAACGCATAACGCATAACGCATAACGCATAACGCATAACGCATAACGCATAACGCATAACGCATAACGCATAACGCATAACGCATAACGCATAACGCATAACGCATAACGCATAACGCATAACGCATAACGCATAACGCATAACGCATAACGCATAACGCATAACGCATAACGCATAACGCATAACGCATAACGCATAACGCATAACGCATAACGCATAACGCATAACGCATAACGCATAACGCATAACGCATAACGCATAACGCATAACGCATAACGCATAACGCATAACGCATAACGCATAACGCATAACGCATAACGCATAACGCATAACGCATAACGCATAACGCATAACGCATAACGCATAACGCATAACGCATAACGCATAACGCATAACGCATAACGCATAACGCATAACGCATAACGCATAACGCATAACGCATAACGCATAACGCATAACGCATAACGCATAACGCATAACGCATAACGCATAACGCATAACGCATAACGCATAACGCATATCGCATAACGCATAACGCATAACGCATAACGCATAACGCATAACGCATAACGCATAACGCATAACGCATAACGCATAACGCATAACGCATAACGCATAACGCATAACGCATAACGCATAACGCATAACGCATAACGCATAACGCATAACGCATAACGCATAACGCATAACGCATAACGCATAACGCATAACGCATAACGCATAACGCATAACGCATAACGCATAACGCATAACGCATAACGCATAACGCATAACGCATAACGCATAACGCATAACGCATAACGCATAACGCATAACGCATAACGCATAACGCATAACGCATAACGCATAACGCATAACGCATAACGCATAACGCATAACGCATAACGCATAACGCATAACGCATAACGCATAACGCATAACGCATAACGCATAACGCATAACGCATAACGCATAACGCATAACGCATAACGCATAACGCATAACGCATAACGCATAACACATAGCGCATATCGCATAACGCATAACGCATAACGGATAACGGATAACGCACAACGCATAACCCATAACTCATTAACCATAACGCATAATGCATAACGCATAATCCATAACAGATAACGCATAACCCATAACGCATAACGCAAAGCCGATAACGCATAACGCATAACGCATAACACATAGCGCATATCGCATAACGCATAACGCATAACCCATAACGGATAACGCATAACGCATAATGCATTACGCATAACCCATAACGGATAACGCATAACCCATAAAGCATAACGCATAACGCATAACGCAAAACGCAAAACGCATAACGCATATCGCATAACGCATAACGCATAACGCATAACGCATAACGCATAACGCACAACGCATAACGCATAACGCATAACGCATAACGCATAACGCATAACGCATAACGCATAACGCATAACGCATAACGCATAACGCATAACGCATAACGCATAACGCATAACTCATAACGCATAACGCATAACGCATAACGCATAACGCATAACGCATAACGCATAACGCATAACCCATAACGCATAACACATAACGCGAAACGCATAACGCATAACTTATAATGCATTACGCATAATCCATAAGGGATAACGCATAACCCATAACGCATGACGCATAACGCAAAGCCGATAACGCATAACGCATAACGTATGACGCATAACGCAAAGCCGATAGCGCATAACGCATAACGCATAAAGCGTAACGCATAACGGGTAACGCACAACGCATAACTCATAACGCATTAACCATAACGCATAATACATAACGCATAATCCATAACGGATAACGCATAACGCAAAGCCGATAACGCATAACGCATTACGCATAACCCATAAAGCATAACGCATAACGCATAACGCAAAACGCATAACGCATATCGCATAACGCATAACGCATAACGCATAACGGATAACGGATAACGCACAACGCATAACCCATAACGCATTAACCATAACGCTTAATACATAACGCATAATCCATAACGGATAACGCATAACCCATAACGCATAACGCAAAGCCGATAACGCATAACGCATTACGCACAACCCATAAAGCATAACGCATAACGCATAACGCAAAACGCATAACGCATATCGCATAACGCATAACGCATAACGGATAACGGATAACGCACAACGCATAACCCATAACTCATTAACCATAACGCATAATACATAACGCATAATCCATAACGGATAACGCATAACCCATAACGCATAACGCATAACGCATAACGCATAACGCATAACGCATAACGCATAACGCATAACGCATAACGCATAACGCATAACGCATAACGCATAACGCATAACGCATAACGCATAACGCATAACGCATAACGCATAACGCATAACGCATAACGCATAACGCATAACGCATAACGCATAACGCATAACGCATAACGCATAACGCATAACGCATAACGCATAACGCATAACGCATAACGCATAACGCATAACGCATAACGCATAACGCATAACGCATAACGCATAACGCATAACGCATAACGCATAACGCATAACGCATAACGCATAACGCATAACGCATAACGCATAACGCATAACGCATAACGCATAACGCATAACGCATAACGCATAACGCATAACGCATAACGCATAACGCATAACGCATAACGCATAACGCATAACGCATAACGCATAACGCATAACGCATAACGCATAACGCATAACGCATAACGCATAACGCATAACGCATAACGCATAACGCATAACGCATAACGCATAACGCATAACGCATAACGCATAACGCATAACGCATTACGCATAACCCATAAAGCATAAAGCATAACGCATAACGCATAACGCATAACGCATAACGGATAACGGATAACGCATAACCCATAACCCATACCGCATTACGCATAACGCATAACGCATAACGCATAACGCATAACGCATAACGCATAACGCATAACGCATAACGCATAACGCATAACGCATAACGCATAACGCATAACGCATAACGCATAACGCATAACGCATAACGCATAACGCATAACGCATAACGCATAACGCATAACGCATAACGCATAACGCATAACGCATAACGCATAACGCATAACGCATAACGCATAACGCATAACGCATAACGCATAACGCATAACGCATAACGCATAACGCATAACGCATAACGCATAACGCATAACGCATAACGCATAACGCATAACGCATAACGCATAACGCATAACGCATAACGCATAACGCATAACGCATAACGCATAACGCATAACGCATAACGCATAACGCATAACGCATAACGCATAACGCATAACGCATAACGCATAACGCATAACGCATAACGCATAACGCATAACGCATAACGCATAACGCATAACGCATAACGCATAACGCATAACGCATAACGCATAACGCATAACGCATAACGCATAACGCATAACGCATAACGCATAACGCATAACGCATAACGCATAACGCATAACGCATAACGCATAACGCATAACGCATAACGCATAACGCATAACGCATAACGCATAACGCATAACGCATAACGCATAACGCATAACGCATAACGCATAACGCATAACGCATAACGCATAACGCATAACGCATAACGCATAACGCATAACGCATAACGCATAACGCATAACGCATAACGCATAACGCATAACGCATAACGCATAACGCATAACGCATAACGCATAACGCATAACGCATAACGCATAACGCATAACGCATAACGCATAACGCATAACGCATAACGCATAACGCATAACGCATAACGCATAACGCATAACGCATAACGCATAACGCATAACGCATAACGCATAACGCATAACGCATAACGCATAACGCATAACGCATAACGCATAACGCATAACGCATAACGCATAACGCATAACGCATAACGCATAACGCATAACGCATAACGCATAACGCATAACGCATAACGCATAACGCATAACGCATAACGCATAAACGCATAACGCATAACGCATAACGCATAACGCATAACGCATAACGCATAACGCATAACGCATAACGCAACGCATAACGCATAACGCATAACGCATAACGCATAACGCATAACGCATAACGCATAACGCATAACGCATAACGCATAACGCATAACGCATAACGCATAACGCATAACGCATAACGCATAACGCATAACGCATAACGCATAACGCATAACGCATAACGCATAACGCATAACGCATAACGCATAACGCATAACGCATAACGCATAACGCATAACGCATAACGCATAACGCATAACGCATAACGCATAACGCATAACGCATAACGCATAACGCATAACGCATAACGCATAACGCATAACGCATAACGCATAACGCATAACGCATAACGCATAACGCATAACGCATAACGCATAACGCATAACGCATAACGCATAACGCATAACGCATAACGCATAACGCATAACGCATAACGCATAACGCATAACGCATAACGCATAACGCATAACGCATAACGCATAACGCATAACGCATGACGCATAACGCATAACGCATAACGCATAACGCATGACGCATAACCCATAACGCATAACACATAACGCAAAACGCATAACGCATAACGCATAATGCATTACGCATAATCCATAACGGATAACGCATAACCCATAACGCATGACGCATAACGCAAAGCCGATAACGCATAACGCATAACGCATAACGCATAACGGATAACGTATGACGCATAACGCAAAGCCGATAACGCATAACGCATAACGCATAACGCTTAACGCATACCGCATAACGCATAACGCATAACGCATAACGCATAACGCATAACGCATAACGCATAACGCATAACGCATAACGCATAACGCATAACGCATAACGCATAACGCATAACGCATAACGCATAACGCATAACGCATAACGCATAACGCATAACGCATAACGCATAACGCATAACGCATAACGCATAACGCATAACGCATAACGCATAACGCATAACGCATAACGCATAACGCATAACGCATAACGCATAACGCATAACGCATAACGCATAACGCATAACGCATAACGCATAACGCATAACGCATAACGCATAACGCATAACGCATAACGCATAACGCATAACGCATAACGCATAACGCATAACGCATAACGCATAACGCATAACGCATAACGCATAACGCATAACGCATAACGCATAACGCATAACGCATAACGCATAACGCATAACGCATAACGCATAACGCATAACGCATAACGCATAACGCATAACGCATAACGCATAACGCATAACGCATAACGCATACCGCATGACGCATAACGTATGACGCATAACGCAAAGCCGATAACGCATAACGCATAACGGATAACGCACAACGCATAACCCATAACGCATTAACCATAACGCATAATACATAACGCATAATCCATAACGGATAACGCATAACCCATAACGCATAACGCAAAGCCGATAACGCATAACGCATAACGCATAACACATAGCGCATATCGCATAACGCATAACGCATAACGCATAACCCATAACGCATAACGCATAACGCATAATGCATTACGCATAATCCATAACGGTTAACGCATAACCCATACCGCATGACGCATAACGCAAAGCCGATAACGCATAACGCATAACGCATAACGCATAACGTATGACGCATAACGCAAAGCCGATAACGCATAACGCATAACGCATAACGCAAAACGCATAATGCATAACGCATAATCCATAACAGATAACGCATAACCCATAACGCATAACGCAAAGCCGATAACGCATAACGCATAACGCATAACACATAGCGCATATCGCATAACGCATAACGCATAACCCATAACGGATAACGCATAACGCATAATGCATTACGCATAACCCATAACGGATAACGCATAACCCATAAAGCATAACGCATAACGCATAACGCAAAACGCAAAACGCATAACGCATATCGCATAACGCATAACGCATAACGCATAACGCATAACGCATAACACACAACGCATAACGCATAACGCATAACGCATAACGCATAACGCATAACGCATAACGCATAAGGCATAACGCATAACGCATAACGCATAACGCATAACGCATAACGCATAACGCATAACGCATAACGCATAACGCATAACGCATAACGCATAACGCATAACGCATAACGCATAACGCATAACGCATAACCCATAACGCATAACTTATAATGCATTACGCATAATCCATAAGGGATAACGCATAACCCATAACGCATGACGCATAACGCAAAGCCGATAACGCATAACGCATAACGTATGACGCATAACGCAAAGCCGATAGCGCATAACGCATAACGCATAAAGCGTAACGCATAACGGGTAACGCACAACGCATAACTCATAACGCATTAACCATAACGCATAATACATAACGCATAATCCATAACGGATAACGCATAACGCAAAGCCGATAACGCATAACGCACTACGCATAACCCATAAAGCATAACGCATAACGCATAACGCAAAACGCATAACGCATATCGCATAACGCATAACGCATAACGCATAACGCATAACGGATAACGGATAACGCACAACGCATAACCCATAACGCATTAACCACAACGCTTAATACATAACGCATAATCCATAACGGATAACGCATAACCCATAACGCATAACGCAAAGCCGATAACGCATAACGCATTACGCACAACCCATAAAGCATAACGCATAACGCATAACGCAAAACGCATAACGCATATCGCATAACGCATAACGCATAACGGATAACGGATAACGCACAACGCATAACCCATAACTCATTAACCATAACGCATAATACATAACGCATAATCCATAACGGATAACGCATAACCCATAACGCATAACGCAAAGCCGATAACGCATAACGCATTACGCACAACCCATAAAGCATAACGCATAACGCTTAACGCAAAACGCATAACGCATATCGCATAACGCATAACGCATAACGCATAACGCATAACGCATAACGCATAACGCATAACGCATAACGCATAACGCATAACGCATAACG
The DNA here is from genome assembly GCF_051020765.1 of Lasioglossum baleicum. Lineage (NCBI taxonomy): Eukaryota > Metazoa > Arthropoda > Insecta > Hymenoptera > Halictidae > Lasioglossum > Lasioglossum baleicum. The sequence continues at coordinate 324,505 of NW_027469105.1, read as the reverse complement.
CATAACGCATAACGCATAACGCATAACGCATAACGCATAACGCATAACGCATAACGCATAACGCATAACGCATAACGCATAACGCATAACGCATAACGCATAACGCATAACGCATAACGCATAACGCATAACGCATAACGCATAACGCATAACGCATAACGCATAACGCATAACGCATAACGCATAACGCATAACGCATAACGCATAACGCATAACGCATAACGCATAACGCATAACGCATAACGCATAACGCATAACGCATAACGCATAACGCATAACGCATAACGCATAACGCATAACGCATAACGCATAACGCATAACGCATAACGCATAACGCATAACGCATAACGCATAACGCATAACGCATAACGCATAACGCATAACGCATAACGCATAACGCATAACGCATAACGCATAACGCATAACGCATAACGCATAACGCATAACGCATAACGCATAACGCATAACGCATAACGCATAACGCATAACGCATAACGCATAACGCATAACGCATAACGCATAACGCATAACGCATAACGCATAACGCATAACGCATAACGCATAACGCATAACGCATAACGCATAACGCATTACGCATAACGCATAACGCATAACGCATAACGCACAACGCATAACGCATAACGCATAACGCATAACGCATAACGCATAACGCATAACGCATAACGCATAACGCATAACGCATTACGCATAACCCATAAAGCATAAAGCATAACGCATAACGCATAACGCATAACGCATAACGGATAACGGATAACGCATAACCCATAACCCATACCGCATTACGCATTACGCATTACGCATAATGCATAACGCATAACGCATAATCCATAACGGATAACGCATAACCCATAACGCATAACGTAAAGCCGATAATGCATAACGCATAACTCATAACACATAACGCATAATGCAAAATTCATAACGCATAATGCATAACGCATAATCCATAACGGATAACGCATAACCCATAACGCATAACGCAAAGCCGATAACGCATAACGCATAACGCATAACGCATAACGCATAACGCATAACGCATAACGCATAACGCATAACGCATAACGCATAACGCATAACGCATAACGCATAACGCATAACGCATAACGCATAACGCATAACGCATAACGCATAACGCATAACGCATAACGCATAACGCATAACGCATAACGCATAACGCATAACGCATAACGCATAACGCATAACGCATAACGCATAACGCATAACGCATAACGCATAACGCATAACGCATAACGCATAACGCATAACGCATAACGCATAACGCATAACGCATAACGCATAACGCATAACGCACAACGCACAACGCATAACGCATAACGCATAACGCATAACGCATGACGCATGACGCATAACGCATAACGCATAACGCATAACGCATAACGCATAACGCATAACGCATAACGCATAACGCATGACGCATAACGCATAACTTATAATGCATTACGCATAATCCATAACGGATAACGCATAACCCATAACGCATAACGCATAACGCATAACGCATAACGCATAACGCATAACGCATAACGCATAACGCATAACGCATAACGCATAACGCATAACGCATAACGCATAACGCATAACGCATAACGCATAACGCATAACGCATAACGCATAACGCATAACGCATAACGCATAACGCATAACGCATAACGCATAACGCATAACGCATAACGCATAACGCATAACGCATAACGCATAATACATAACGCATAATCCATAACGGATAACGCATAACCCATAACGCATAACGCATAACGCATAACGCATAACGCATAACGCATAACGCATAACGCATAACGCATAACGCATAACGCATAACGCATAACGCATAACGCATAACGCATAACGCATAACGCATAACGCATAACGCATAACGCATAACGCATAACGCATAACGCATAACGCATAACGCATAACGCATAACGCATAACGCATAACGCATAACGCATAACGCATAACGCATAACGCATAACGCATAACGCATAACGCATAACGCATAACGCATAACGCATAACGCATAACGCATAACGCATAACGCATAACGCATAACGCATAACGCATAACGCATAACGCATAACGCATAACGCATAACGCATAACGCATAACGCATTACGCATAACCCATAAAGCATAAAGCATAACGCATAACGCATAACGCATAACGGATAACGGATAACCCATACCGCATTACGCATAACGCATAACGCATAACGCATAACGCATAACGCATAACGCATAACGCATAACGCATAACGCATAACGCATAACGCATAACGCATAACGCATAACGCATAACGCATAACGCATAACGCATAACGCATAACGCATAACGCATAACGCATAACGCATAACGCATAACGCATAACGCATAACGCATAACGCATAACGCATAACGCATAACGCATAACGCATAACGCATAACGCATAACGCATAACGCATAACGCATAACGCATAACGCATAACGCATAACGCATAACGCATAACGCATAACGCATAACGCATAACGCATAACGCATAACGCATAACGCATAACGCATAACGCATAACGCATAACGCATAACGCATAACGCATAACGCATAACGCATAACGCATAACGCATAACGCATAACGCATAACGCATAACGCATAACGCATAACGCATAACGCATAACGCATAACGCATAACGCATAACGCATAACGCATAACGCATAACGCATAACGCATAACGCATAACGCATAACGCATAACGCATAACGCATAACGCATAACGCATAACGCATAACGCATATCGCATAACGCATATCGCATAACGCATAACGCATAACGCATAACGCATAACGCATAACGCATAACGCATAACGCATAACGCATAACGCATAACGCATAACGCATAACGCATAACGCATAACGCATAACGCATAACGCATAACGCATAACGCATAACGCATAACGCATAACGCATAACGCATAACGCATAACGCATAACGCATAACGCATAACGCATAACGCATAACGCATAACGCATAACGCATAACGCATAACGCATAACGCATAACGCATAACGCATAACGCATAACGCATAACGCATAACGCATAACGCATAACGCATAACGCATAACGCATAACGCATAACGCATAACGCATAACGCATAACGCATAACGCATAACGCATAACGCATAACGCATAACGCATAACGCATAACGCATAACGCATAACGCATAACGCATAACGCATGACGCATAACCCATAACGCATAACACATAACGCAAAACGCATAACGCATAACGCATAATGCATTACGCATAATCCATAACGGATAACGCATAACCCATAACGCATGACGCATAACGCAAAGCCGATAACGCATAACGCATAACGCATAACGCATAACGGATAACGTATGACGCATAACGCAAAGCCGATAACGCATAACGCATAACGCATAACGCTTAACGCATACCGCATAACGCATAACGCATAACGCATAACGCATAACGCATAACGCATAACGCATAACGCATAACGCATAACGCATAACGCATAACGCATAACGCATAACGCATAACGCATAACGCATAACGCATAACGCATAACGCATAACGCATAACGCATAACGCATAACGCATAACGCATAACGCATAACGCATAACGCATAACGCATAACGCATAACGCATAACGCATAACGCATAACGCATAACGCATAACGCATAACGCATAACGCATAACGCATAACGCATAACGCATAACGCATAACGCATAACGCATAACGCATAACGCATAACGCATAACGCATAACGCATAACGCATAACGCATAACGCATAACGCATAACGCATAACGCATAACGCATAACGCATAACGCATAACGCATAACGCATAACGCATAACGCATAACGCATAACGCATAACGCATACCGCATAACGCATAACGCATAACGCATAACGCATAACGCATAACGCATAACGCATAACGCATAACGCATAACGCATAACGCATAACGCATAACGCATAACGCATAACGCATAACGCATACCGCATGACGCATAACGTATGACGCATAACGCAAAGCCGATAACGCATAACGCATAACGGATAACGCACAACGCATAACCCATAACGCATTAACCATAACGCATAATACATAACGCATAATCCATAACGGATAACGCATAACCCATAACGCATAACGCAAAGCCGATAACGCATAACGCATAACGCATAACACATAGCGCATATCGCATAACGCATAACGCATAACGCATAACCCATAACGCATAACGCATAACGCATAATGCATTACGCATAATCCATAACGGTTAACGCATAACCCATACCGCATGACGCATAACGCAAAGCCGATAACGCATAACGCATAACGCATAACGCATAACGTATGACGCATAACGCAAAGCCGATAACGCATAACGCATAACGCATAACGCAAAACGCATAATGCATAACGCATAATCCATAACAGATAACGCATAACCCATAACGCATAACGCAAAGCCGATAACGCATAACGCATAACGCATAACACATAGCGCATATCGCATAACGCATAACGCATAACCCATAACGGATAACGCATAACGCATAATGCATTACGCATAACCCATAACGGATAACGCATAACCCATAAAGCATAACGCATAACGCATAACGCAAAACGCAAAACGCATAACGCATATCGCATAACGCATAACGCATAACGCATAACGCATAACGCATAACACACAACGCATAACGCATAACGCATAACGCATAACGCATAACGCATAACGCATAACGCATAAGGCATAACGCATAACGCATAACGCATAACGCATAACGCATAACGCATAACGCATAACGCATAACGCATAACGCATAACGCATAACGCATAACGCATAACGCATAACGCATAACGCATAACGCATAACCCATAACGCATAACTTATAATGCATTACGCATAATCCATAAGGGATAACGCATAACCCATAACGCATGACGCATAACGCAAAGCCGATAACGCATAACGCATAACGTATGACGCATAACGCAAAGCCGATAGCGCATAACGCATAACGCATAAAGCGTAACGCATAACGGGTAACGCACAACGCATAACTCATAACGCATTAACCATAACGCATAATACATAACGCATAATCCATAACGGATAACGCATAACGCAAAGCCGATAACGCATAACGCACTACGCATAACCCATAAAGCATAACGCATAACGCATAACGCAAAACGCATAACGCATATCGCATAACGCATAACGCATAACGCATAACGCATAACGGATAACGGATAACGCACAACGCATAACCCATAACGCATTAACCACAACGCTTAATACATAACGCATAATCCATAACGGATAACGCATAACCCATAACGCATAACGCAAAGCCGATAACGCATAACGCATTACGCACAACCCATAAAGCATAACGCATAACGCATAACGCAAAACGCATAACGCATATCGCATAACGCATAACGCATAACGGATAACGGATAACGCACAACGCATAACCCATAACTCATTAACCATAACGCATAATACATAACGCATAATCCATAACGGATAACGCATAACCCATAACGCATAACGCAAAGCCGATAACGCATAACGCATTACGCACAACCCATAAAGCATAACGCATAACGCTTAACGCAAAACGCATAACGCATATCGCATAACGCATAACGCATAACGCATAACGCATAACGCATAACGCATAACGCATAACGCATAACGCATAACGCATAACGCATAACGCATAACGCATAACGCATAACGCATAACGCATAACGCATAACGCATAACGCATAACGCATAACGCATAACGCATAACGCATAACGCATAACGCATAACGCATAACGCATAACGCATAACGCATAACGCATAACGCATAACGCATAACGCATAACGCATAACGCATAACGCATAACGCATAACGCATAACGCATAACGCATAACGCATAACGCATAACGCATAACGCATAACTCATAACGCATAACGCATAACGCATAACGCATAACGCATAACGCATAACGCATAACGCATAACCCATAACGCATAACACATAACGCGAAACGCATAACGCATAACTTATAATGCATTACGCATAATCCATAAGGGATAACGCATAACCCATAACGCATGACGCATAACGCAAAGCCGATAACGCATAACGCATAACGTATGACGCATAACGCAAAGCCGATAGCGCATAACGCATAACGCATAAAGCGTAACGCATAACGGGTAACGCACAACGCATAACTCATAACGCATTAACCATAACGCATAATACATAACGCATAATCCATAACGGATAACGCATAACGCAAAGCCGATAACGCATAACGCATTACGCATAACCCATAAAGCATAACGCATAACGCATAACGCAAAACGCATAACGCATATCGCATAACGCATAACGCATAACGCATAACGGATAACGGATAACGCACAACGCATAACCCATAACGCATTAACCATAACGCTTAATACATAACGCATAATCCATAACGGATAACGCATAACCCATAACGCATAACGCAAAGCCGATAACGCATAACGCATTACGCACAACCCATAAAGCATAACGCATAACGCATAACGCAAAACGCATAACGCATATCGCATAACGCATAACGCATAACGGATAACGGATAACGCACAACGCATAACCCATAACTCATTAACCATAACGCATAATACATAACGCATAATCCATAACGGATAACGCATAACCCATAACGCATAACGCATAACGCATAACGCATAACGCATAACGCATAACGCATAACGCATAACGCATAACGCATAACGCATAACGCATAACGCATAACGCATAACGCATAACGCATAACGCATAACGCATAACGCATAACGCATAACGCATAACGCATAACGCATAACGCATAACGCATAACGCATAACGCATAACGCATAACGCATAACGCATAACGCATAACGCATAACGCATAACGCATAACGCATAACGCATAACGCATAACGCATAACGCATAACGCATAACGCATAACGCATAACGCATAACGCATAACGCATAACGCATAACGCATAACGCATAACGCATAACGCATAACGCATAACGCATAACGCATAACGCATAACGCATAACGCATAACGCATAACGCATAACGCATAACGCATAACGCATAACGCATAACGCATAACGCATAACGCATAACGCATAACGCATAACGCATAACGCATAACGCATAACGCATTACGCATAACCCATAAAGCATAAAGCATAACGCATAACGCATAACGCATAACGGATAACGGATAACGCATAAGCCATAACCCATACCGCATTACGCATAACGCATAACGCATAACGCATAACGCATAACGCATAACGCATAAGCATAACGCATAACGCATAACGCATAACGCATAACGCATAACGCATAACGCATAACGCATAACGCATAACGCATAACGCATAACGCATAACGCATAACGCATAACGCATAACGCATAACGCATAACGCATAACGCATAACGCATAACGCATAACGCATAACGCATAACGCATAACGCATAACGCATAACGCATAACGCATAACGCATAACGCATAACGCATAACGCATAACGCATAACGCATAACGCATAACGCATAACGCATAACGCATAACGCATAACGCATAACGCATAACGCATAACGCATAACGCATAACGCATAACGCATAACGCATAACGCATAACGCATAACGCATAACGCATAACGCATAACGCATAACGCATAACGCATAACGCATAACGCATAACGCATAACGCATAACGCATAACGCATAACGCATAACGCATAACGCATAACGCATAACGCATAACGCATAACGCATAACGCATAACGCATAACGCATAACGCATAACGCATAACGCATAACGCATAACGCATAACGCATAACGCATAACGCATAACGCATAACGCATAACGCATAACGCATAACGCATAACGCATAACGCATAACGCATAACGCATAACGCATAACGCATAACGCATAACGCATAACGCATAACGCATAACGCATAACGCATAACGCATAACGCATAACGCATAACGCATAACGCATAACGCATAACGCATAACGCATAACGCATATCGCATAACGCATAACGCATAACGCATAACGCATAACGCATAACGCATAACGCATAACGCATAACGCATAACGCATAACGCATAACGCATAACGCATAACGCATAACGCATAACGCATAACGCATAACGCATAACGCATAACGCATAACGCATAACGCATAACGCATAACGCATAACGCATAACGCATAACGCATAACGCATAACGCATAACGCATAACGCATAACGCATAACGCATAACGCATAACGCATAACGCATAACGCATAACGCATAACGCATAACGCATAACGCATAACGCATAACGCATAACGCATAACGCATAACGCATAACGCATAACGCATAACGCATAACGCATAACGCATAACGCATAACGCATAACGCATAACGCATAACGCATAACGCATAACACATAGCGCATATCGCATAACGCATAACGCATAACGGATAACGGATAACGCACAACGCATAACCCATAACTCATTAACCATAACGCATAATGCATAACGCATAATCCATAACAGATAACGCATAACCCATAACGCATAACGCAAAGCCGATAACGCATAACGCATAACGCATAACACATAGCGCATATCGCATAACGCATAACGCATAACCCATAACGGATAACGCATAACGCATAATGCATTACGCATAACCCATAACGGATAACGCATAACCCATAAAGCATAACGCATAACGCATAACGCAAAAACGCAAAACGCATAACGCATATCGCATAACGCATAACGCATAACGCATAACGCATAACGCATAACGCACAACGCATAACGCATAACGCATAACGCATAACGCATAACGCATAACGCATAACGCATAACGCATAACGCATAACGCATAACGCATAACGCATAACGCATAACGCATAACGCATAACTCATAACGCATAACGCATAACGCATAACGCATAACGCATAACGCATAACGCATAACGCATAACCCATAACGCATAACACATAACGCGAAACGCATAACGCATAACTTATAATGCATTACGCATAATCCATAAGGGATAACGCATAACCCATAACGCATGACGCATAACGCAAAGCCGATAACGCATAACGCATAACGTATGACGCATAACGCAAAGCCGATAGCGCATAACGCATAACGCATAAAGCGTAACGCATAACGGGTAACGCACAACGCATAACTCATAACGCATTAACCATAACGCATAATACATAACGCATAATCCATAACGGATAACGCATAACGCAAAGCCGATAACGCATAACGCATTACGCATAACCCATAAAGCATAACGCATAACGCATAACGCAAAACGCATAACGCATATCGCATAACGCATAACGCATAACGCATAACGGATAACGGATAACGCACAACGCATAACCCATAACGCATTAACCATAACGCTTAATACATAACGCATAATCCATAACGGATAACGCATAACCCATAACGCATAACGCAAAGCCGATAACGCATAACGCATTACGCACAACCATAAAGCATAACGCATAACGCATAACGCAAAACGCATAACGCATATCGCATAACGCATAACGCATAACGGATAACGGATAACGCACAACGCATAACCCATAACTCATTAACCATAACGCATAATACATAACGCATAATCCATAACGGATAACGCATAACCCATAACGCATAACGCATAACGCATAACGCATAACGCATAACGCATAACGCATAACGCATAACGCATAACGCATAACGCATAACGCATAACGCATAACGCATAACGCATAACGCATAACGCATAACGCATAACGCATAACGCATAACGCATAACGCATAACGCATAACGCATAACGCATAACGCATAACGCATAACGCATAACGCATAACGCATAACGCATAACGCATAACGCATAACGCATAACGCATAACGCATAACGCATAACGCATAACGCATAACGCATAACGCATAACGCATAACGCATAACGCATAACGCATAACGCATAACGCATAACGCATAACGCATAACGCATAACGCATAACGCATAACGCATAACGCATAACGCATAACGCATAACGCATAACGCATAACGCATAACGCATAACGCATAACGCATAACGCATAACGCATAACGCATAACGCATAACGCATAACGCATAACGCATAACGCATAACGCATAACGCATAACGCATAACGCATAACGCATAACGCATAACGCATAACGCATAACGCATAACGCATAACGCATAACGCATAACGCATTACGCATAACCCATAAAGCATAAAGCATAACGCATAACGCATAACGCATAACGGATAACGGATAACGCATAACCCATAACCCATACCGCATTACGCATAACGCATAACGCATAACGCATAACGCATAACGCATAACGCATAACGCATAACGCATAACGCATAACGCATAACGCATAACGCATAACGCATAACGCATAACGCATAACGCATAACGCATAACGCATAACGCATAACGCATAACGCATAACGCATAACGCATAACGCATAACGCATAACGCATAACGCATAACGCATAACGCATAACGCATAACGCATAACGCATAACGCATAACGCATAACGCATAACGCATAACGCATAACGCATAACGCATAACGCATAACGCATAACGCATAACGCATAACGCATAACGCATAACGCATAACGCATAACGCATAACGCATAACGCATAACGCATAACGCATAACGCATAACGCATAACGCATAACGCATAACGCATAACGCATAACGCATAACGCATAACGCATAACGCATAACGCATAACGCATAACGCATAACGCATAACGCATAACGCATAACGCATAACGCATAACGCATAACGCATAACGCATAACGCATAACGCATAACGCATAACGCATAACGCATAACGCATAACGCATAACGCATAACGCATAACGCATAACGCATAACGCATAACGCATAACGCATAACGCATAACGCATAACGCATAACGCATAACGCATAACGCATAACGCATAACGCATAACGCATAACGCATAACGCATAACGCATATCGCATAACGCATAACGCATAACGCATAACGCATAACGCATAACGCATAACGCATAACGCATAACGCATAACGCATAACGCATAACGCATAACGCATAACGCATAACGCATAACGCATAACGCATAACGCATAACGCATAACGCATAACGCATAACGCATAACGCATAACGCATAACGCATAACGCATAACGCATAACGCATAACGCATAACGCATAACGCATAACGCATAACGCATAACGCATAACGCATAACGCATAACGCATAACGCATAACGCATAACGCATAACGCATAACGCATAACGCATAACGCATAACGCATAACGCATAACGCATAACGCATAACGCATAACGCATAACGCATAACGCATAACGCATAACGCATAACGCATAACGCATAACGCATAACGCATAACGCATAACGCATAACGCATAACGCATAACGCATAACGCATATCGCATAACGCATAACGCATAACGCATAACGCATAACGCATAACGCATAACGCATAACGCATAACGCATAACGCATAACGCATAACGCATAACGCATAACGCATAACGCATAACGCATAACGCATAACGCATAACGCATAACGCATAACGCATAACGCATAACGCATAACGCATAACGCATAACGCATAACGCATAACGCATAACGCATAACGCATAACGCATAACGCATAACGCATAACGCATAACGCATAACGCATAACGCATAACGCATAACGCATAACGCATAACGCATAACGCATAACGCATAACGCATAACGCATAACGCATAACGCATAACGCATAACGCATGACGCATAACGCATAACGCATAACGCATAACGCATGACGCATAACCCATAACGCATAACACATAACGCAAAACGCATAACGCATAACGCATAATGCATTACGCATAATCCATAACGGATAACGCATAACCCATAACGCATGACGCATAACGCAAAGCCGATAACGCATAACGCAAAAGCCGATAACGCATAACGCATAACGCATAACGCATAACGGATAACGTATGACGCATAACGCAAAGCCGATAACGCATAACGCATAACGCATAACGCTTAACGCATACCGCATAACGCATAACGCATAACGCATAACGCATAACGCATAACGCATAACGCATAACGCATAACGCATAACGCATAACGCATAACGCATAACGCATAACGCATAACGCATAACGCATAACGCATAACGCATAACGCATAACGCATAACGCATAACGCATAACGCATAACGCATAACGCATAACGCATAACGCATAACGCATAACGCATAACGCATAACGCATAACGCATAACGCATAACGCATAACGCATAACGCATAACGCATAACGCATAACGCATAACGCATAACGCATAACGCATAACGCATAACGCATAACGCATAACGCATAACGCATAACGCATAACGCATAACGCATAACGCATAACGCATAACGCATAACGCATAACGCATAACGCATAACGCATAACGCATAACGCATAACGCATAACGCATAACGCATAACGCATAACGCATAACGCATAACGCATAACGCATAACGCATAACGCATAACGCATAACGCATAACGCATACCGCATGACGCATAACGTATGACGCATAACGCAAAGCCGATAACGCATAACGCATAACGGATAACGCACAACGCATAACCCATAACGCATTAACCATAACGCATAATACATAACGCATAATCCATAACGGATAACGCATAACCCATAACGCATAACGCAAAGCCGATAACGCATAACGCATAACGCATAACACATAGCGCATATCGCATAACGCATAACGCATAACGCATAACCCATAACGCATAACGCATAACGCATAATGCATTACGCATAATCCATAACGGTTAACGCATAACCCATACCGCATGACGCATAACGCAAAGCCGATAACGCATAACGCATAACGCATAACGCATAACGTATGACGCATAACGCAAAGCCGATAACGCATAACGCATAACGCATAACGCAAAACGCATAATGCATAACGCATAATCCATAACAGATAACGCATAACCCATAACGCATAACGCAAAGCCGATAACGCATAACGCATAACGCATAACACATAGCGCATATCGCATAACGCATAACGCATAACCCATAACGGATAACGCATAACGCATAATGCATTACGCATAACCCATAACGGATAACGCATAACCCATAAAGCATAACGCATAACGCATAACGCAAAACGCAAAACGCATAACGCATATCGCATAACGCATAACGCATAACGCATAACGCATAACGCATAACACACAACGCATAACGCATAACGCATAACGCATAACGCATAACGCATAACGCATAACGCATAAGGCATAACGCATAACGCATAACGCATAACGCATAACGCATAACGCATAACGCATAACGCATAACGCATAACGCATAACGCATAACGCATAACGCATAACGCATAACGCATAACGCATAACGCATAACCCATAACGCATAACTTATAATGCATTACGCATAATCCATAAGGGATAACGCATAACCCATAACGCATGACGCATAACGCAAAGCCGATAACGCATAACGCATAACGTATGACGCATAACGCAAAGCCGATAGCGCATAACGCATAACGCATAAAGCGTAACGCATAACGGGTAACGCACAACGCATAACTCATAACGCATTAACCATAACGCATAATACATAACGCATAATCCATAACGGATAACGCATAACGCAAAGCCGATAACGCATAACGCACTACGCATAACCCATAAAGCATAACGCATAACGCATAACGCAAAACGCATAACGCATATCGCATAACGCATAACGCATAACGCATAACGCATAACGGATAACGGATAACGCACAACGCATAACCCATAACGCATTAACCACAACGCTTAATACATAACGCATAATCCATAACGGATAACGCATAACCCATAACGCATAACGCAAAGCCGATAACGCATAACGCATTACGCACAACCCATAAAGCATAACGCATAACGCATAACGCAAAACGCATAACGCATATCGCATAACGCATAACGCATAACGGATAACGGATAACGCACAACGCATAACCCATAACTCATTAACCATAACGCATAATACATAACGCATAATCCATAACGGATAACGCATAACCCATAACGCATAACGCAAAGCCGATAACGCATAACGCATTACGCACAACCCATAAAGCATAACGCATAACGCTTAACGCAAAACGCATAACGCATATCGCATAACGCATAACGCATAACGCATAACGCATAACGCATAACGCATAACGCATAACGCATAACGCATAACGCATAACGCATAACGCATAACGCATAACGCATAACGCATAACGCATAACGCATAACGCATAACGCATAACGCATAACGCATAACGCATAACGCATAACGCATAACGCATAACGCATAACGCATAACGCATAACGCATAACGCATAACGCATAACGCATAACGCATAACGCATAACGCATAACGCATAACGCATAACGCATAACGCATAACGCATAACGCATAACGCATAACGCATAACGCATAACGCATAACGCATAACGCATAACGCATAACGCATAACGCATAACGCATAACGCATAACGCATAACGCATAACGCATAACGCATAACGCATAACGCATAACGCATAACGCATAACGCATAACGCATAACGCATAACGCATAACGCATAACGCATAACGCATAACGCATAACGCATAACGCATAACGCATAACGCATAACGCATAACGCATAACGCATAACGCATAACGCATAACGCATAACGCATAACGCATAACGCATAACGCATAACGCATAACGCATAACGCATAACGCATAACGCATAACGCATAACGCATAACGCATAACGCATAACGCATAACGCATAACGCATAACGCATAACGCATAACGCATAACGCATAACGCATAACGCATAACGCATAACGCATAACGCATTACGCATAACGCATAACGCATAACGCATAACGCACAACGCATAACGCATAACGCATAACGCATAACGCATAACGCATAACGCATAACGCATAACGCATAACGCATAACGCATTACGCATAACCCATAAAGCATAAAGCATAACGCATAACGCATAACGCATAACGGATAACGGATAACGCATAACCCATAACCCATACCGCATTACGCATTACGCATTACGCATAATGCATAACGCATAACGCATAATCCATAACGGATAACGCATAACCCATAACGCATAACGTAAAGCCGATAATGCATAACGCATAACTCATAACACATAACGCATAATGCAAAATTCATAACGCATAATGCATAACGCATAATCCATAACGGATAACGCATAACCCATAACGCATAACGCAAAGCCGATAACGCATAACGCATAACGCATAACGCATAACGCATAACGCATAACGCATAACGCATAACGCATAACGCATAACGCATAACGCATAACGCATAACGCATAACGCATAACGCATAACGCATAACGCATAACGCATAACGCATAACGCATAACGCATAACGCATAACGCATAACGCATAACGCATAACGCATAACGCATAACGCATAACGCATAACGCATAACGCATAACGCATAACGCATAACGCATAACGCATAACGCATAACGCATAACGCATAACGCATAACGCATAACGCATAACGCATAACGCATAACGCATAACGCACAACGCACAACGCATAACGCATAACGCATAACGCATAACGCATGACGCATGACGCATAACGCATAACGCATAACGCATAACGCATAACGCATAACGCATAACGCATAACGCATAACGCATGACGCATAACGCATAACTTATAATGCATTACGCATAATCCATAACGGATAACGCATAACCCATAACGCATAACGCATAACGCATAACGCATAACGCATAACGCATAACGCATAACGCATAACGCATAACGCATAACGCATAACGCATAACGCATAACGCATAACGCATAACGCATAACGCATAACGCATAACGCATAACGCATAACGCATAACGCATAACGCATAACGCATAACGCATAATACATAACGCATAATCCATAACGGATAACGCATAACCCATAACGCATAACGCATAACGCATAACGCATAACGCATAACGCATAACGCATAACGCATAACGCATAACGCATAACGCATAACGCATAACGCATAACGCATAACGCATAACGCATAACGCATAACGCATAACGCATAACGCATAACGCATAACGCATAACGCATAACGCATAACGCATAACGCATAACGCATAACGCATAACGCATAACGCAAAGCCGATAGCGCATAACGCATAACGTATAACGCGTAACGCATAACGGATAACGCACAACGCATAACCCATAACGCATTAACCATAACGCATAATACATAACGCATAATCCATAACGGATAACGCATAACCCATAACGCATAACGCATAACGCATAACGCATAACGCATAACGCATAACGCATAACGCATAACGCATAACGCATAACGCATAACGCATAACGCATAACGCATAACGCATAACGCATAACGCATAACGCATAACGCATAACGCATAACGCATAACGCATAACGCATAACGCATAACGCATAACGCATAACGCATAACGCATAACGCATAACGCATAACGCATAACGCATAACGCATAACGCATAACGCATAACGCATAACGCATAACGCATAACGCATAACGCATAACGCATAACGCATAACGCATAACGCATAACGCATAACGCATAACGCATAACGCATAACGCATAACGCATAACGCATAACGCATAACGCATAACGCATAACGCATAACGCATAACGCATAACGCATAACGCATAACGCATAACGCATAACGCATAACGCATAACGCATAACGCATAACGCATAACGCATAACGCATAACGCATAACGCATAACGCATAACGCATAACGCATAACGCATAACCCATAACGCATAACGCATAACGCATAACGCATAACGCATAACGCATAACGCATAACGCATAACGCATAACGCATAACGCATAACGCATAACGCATAACGCACAACGCACAACGCATAACGCATAACGCATAACGCATAACGCATGACGCATGACGCATAACGCATAACGCATAACGCATAACGCATAACGCATAACGCATAACGCATAACGCATAACGCATGACGCATAACGCATAACTTATAATGCATTACGCATAATCCATAACGGATAACGCATAACCCATAACGCATGACGCATAACGCAAAGCCGATAACGCATAACGCATAACGTATGACGCATAACGCAAAGCCGATAGCGCATAACGCATAACGTATAACGCGTAACGCATAACGGATAACGCACAACGCATAACCCATAACGCATTAACCATAACGCATAATACATAACGCATAATCCATAACGGATAACGCATAACCCATAACGCATAACGCAAAGCCGATAACGCATAACGCATTACGCATAACCCATAAAGCATAACGCATAACGCATAACGCAAAACGCATAACGCATAACGCATAACGCATAACGCATAACGCATAACGCATAACGCATAACGCATAACGCATAACGCATAACTTATAATGCATTACGCATAATCCATAACGGATAACGCATAACCCATAACGCATGACGCATAACGCAAAGCCGATAACGCATAACGCATAACGCATAACGTATAACGCATAACGCAAAGCCGATAGCGCATAACGCATAACGCATAACGCGTAACGCATAACGGATAACGCACAACGCATAACCCATAACGCATTAACCATAACGCATAATACATAACGCATAATCCATAACGGATAACGCATAACCCATAACGCATAACGCAAAGCCGATAACGCATAACGCATTACGCATAACCCATAAAGCATAACGCATAACGCATAACGCAAAACGCATAACGCATAACGCATAACGCATAACGCATAACGCATAACGCATAACGCATAACGCATAACGCATAACGCATAACGCATAACGCATAACGCATAACGCATAACGCATAACGCATAACGCATAACGCATAACGCATAACGCATAACGCATAACGCATAACGCATAACGCATAACGCATAACGCATAACGCATAACGCATAACGCATAACGCATAACGCATAACGCATAACGCATAACGCATAACGCATAACGCATAACGCATAACGCATAACGCATAACGCATAACGCATAACGCATAACGCATAACGCATAACGCATAACGCATAACGCATAACGCATAACGCATAACGCATAACGCATAACGCATAACGCATAACGCATAACGCATAACGCATAACGCATAACGCATAACGCATAACGCATAACGCATGACGCATAACGCATAACTTATAATGCATTACGCATAATCCATAACGGATAACGCATAACCCATAACGCATGACGCATAACGCAAAGCCGATAACGCATAACGCATAACGCATAACGTATAACGCATAACGCAAAGCCGATAGCGCATAACGCATAACGCATAACGCGTAACGCATAACGGATAACGCACAACGCATAACCCATAACGCATTAACCATAACGCATAATACATAACGCATAATCCATAACGGATAACGCATAACCCATAACGCATAACGCAAAGCCGATAACGCATAACGCATAACGCATAACGCATAACGCATAACGCATAACGCATAACGCATAACGCATAACGCATAACGCATAACGCATAACGCGTAACGCATAACGCATAACGCATAACGCATAACGCATAACGCATAACGCATAACGCATAACGCGTAACGCATAACGGATAACGCACAACGCATAACCCATAACGCATTAACCATAACGCATAATACATAAAGCATAACCCATAACGCATAACGCATAACGCATAACGCAAAGCCGATAACGCATAACGCATTACGCATAACGCATAACGCATAACGCATAACGCATAACGCATAACGCATAACGCATAACGCATGACGCATAACGCATAACGCATAACGCATAACGCATAACGCATAACCCATAACGCATAACGCATAACGCATAACGCATAACCCATAACGCATAACGCATAACGCATAACGCATAACGCATAACGCATAACGCATAACGCATAACGCATAACGCATAACGCATAACGCATAACGCATAACGCATAACGCATAACGCATAACGCATAACGCATAACGCATAACGCATAACGCATAACGCATAACGCATAACGCATAACGCATAACGCATAACGCATAACGCATAACGCATAACGCATAACGCATAACGCATAACGCATAACGCATAACGCATAACGCATAACTTATAATGCATTACGCATAATCCATAACGGATAACGCATAACCCATAACGCATGACGCATAACGCAAAGGCGATAACGCATAACGCATAACGCATAACGCATAACGCATAACGCATAACCCATAACGCATAACGCATAACGCATAACGCATAACGCATAACGCATAACGCATAACGCATAACGCATAACGCATAACGCATAACGCATAACGCATAACGCATAACGCATAACGCATAACGCATAACGCATAACGCTTAACGCATAACGCATAACGCATAACGCATGACGCATAACGCATAACGCATAACGCATAACGCATAACGCATAACGCATAACGCATAACGCATAACGCATAACGCATAACGCATAACGCATAACGCATAACGCATAACGCATAACGCATAACTTATAATGCATTACGCATAATCCATAACGGATAACGCATAACCCATAACGCATGACGCATAACGCAAAGCCGATAACGCATAACGCATAACGCATAACGTATAACGCATAACGCAAAGCCGATAGCGCATAACGCATAACGCATAACGCGTAACGCATAACGGATAACGCACAACGCATAACCCATAACGCATTAACCATAACGCATAATACATAACGCATAATCCATAACGGATAACGCATAACCCATAACGCATAACGCAAAGCCGATAACGCATAACGCATAACGCATAACGCATAACGCATAACGCATAACGCATAACGCATAACGCATAACGCATAACGCATAACGCATAACGCGTAACGCATAACGCATAACGCATAACGCATAACGCATAACGCATAACGCATAACGCATAACGCGTAACGCATAACGGATAACGCACAACGCATAACCCATAACGCATTAACCATAACGCATAATACATAAAGCATAACGCATAACGCATAACCCATAACGCATAACGCATAACGCATAACGCAAAGCCGATAACGCATAACGCATTACGCATAACCCATAAAGCATAACGCATAACGCATAACGCATAACGCAAAATGCATAACGCATAACGCATAACGCATAACGCATAACGCATAACGCATAACGCATAACGCATAACGCATAACGCATAACGCATAACGCATAACGCATAACGCATAACGCATAACGCATAACGCATAACGCATAACGCATAACGCATAACGCATAACGCATAACGCATAACGCATAACGCATAACGCATAACGCATAACGCATAACGCATAACGCATAACGCATAACGCATAACGCATAACGCATAACGCATAACGCATAACGCATAACGCATAACGCATAACGCATAACGCATAACGCATAACGCATAACGCATAACGCATAACGCATAACGCATAACGCATAACGCATAACTTATAATGCATTACGCATAATCCATAACGGATAACGCATAACCCATAACGCATGACGCATAACGCAAAGGCGATAACGCATAACGCATAACGCATAACGCATAACGCATAACGCATAACCCATAACGCATAACGCATAACGCATAACGCATAACGCATAACGCATAACGCATAACGCATAACGCATAACGCATAACGCATAACGCATAACGCATAACGCATAACGCATAACGCATAACGCATAACGCATAACGCTTAACGCATAACGCATAACGCATAACGCATGACGCATAACGCATAACGCATAACGCATAACGCATAACGCATAACGCATAACGCATAACGCATAACGCATAACGCATAACGCATAACGCATAACGCATAACGCATAACGCATAACGCATAACGCATAACGCATAACATATAATGCATTACGGATAATCCATAACGGATAACGCATAACCCATAACGCATGACGCATAACGCATAACGCATAACGCATGACGCATAACGCATAACGCATAACGCATAACGCATAACGCATAACGCATAACGCATAACGCATAACGCATAACGCATAACGCATAACGCATAACGCATAACGCATAACGCATAACGCATAACGCATAACGCATAACGCATAACGCATAACGCATAACGCATAACGCATAACGCATAACGCATAACGCATAACGCATAACGCATAACGCATAACGCATAACGCATAACGCATAACGCATAACGCATAACGCATAACGCATAACGCATAACGCATAACGCATAACGCATAACGCATAACGCATAACGCATAACGCATAACGCATAACGCATAACGCATAACGCATAACGCATAACGCATAACGCATAACGCATAACGCATAACGCATAACGCATAACGCATAACGCATAACGCATAACGCAGAACGCATAACGCATAACGCATAACGCATAACGCATAACGCATAACGCATAACGCATAACGCATAACGCATAACGCATAACGCATAACGCATAACGCATAACGCATAACGCATAACGCATAACGCATAACGCATAACGCATAACGCATAACGCATGACGCATGACGCATGACGCATAACGCATAACGCATAACGCATAACGCATAACGCATAACGCATAACGCAAAACGCATAACGCATAACGCATGACGCATAACGCATAACTTATAATGCATTACGCATAATCCATAACGGATAACGCATAACCCATAACGCATGACGCATAACGCAAAGCCGATAACGCATAACGCATAACGTATGACGCATAACGCAAAGCCGATAGCGCATAACGCATAACGTATAACGCGTAACGCATAACGGATAACGCACAACGCATAACCCATAACGCATTAACCATAACGCATAATACATAACGCATAATCCATAACGGATAACGCATAACCCATAACGCATAACGCAAAGCCGATAACGCATAACGCATTACGCATAACCCATAAAGCATAACGCATAACGCATAACGCAAAACGCATAACGCATAACGCATAACGCATAACGCATAACGCATAACGCATAACGCATAACGCATAACGCATAACGCATAACGCATAACGCATAACGCATAACGCATAACGCATAACTTATAATGCATTACGCATAATCCATAACGGATAACGCATAACCCATAACGCATGACGCATAACGCAAAGCCGATAACGCATAACGTATAACGCATAACGCAAAGCCGATAGCGCATAACGCATAACGCATAACGCGTAACGCATAACGGATAACGCACAACGCATAACCCATAACGCATTAACCATAACGCATAATACATAACGCATAATCCATAACGGATAACGCATAACCCATAACGCATAACGCAAAGCCGATAACGCATAACGCATTACGCATAACGCATAACGCAAAACGCATAACGCATAACGCATAACGCATAACGCATAACGCATAACGCATAACGCATAACGCATAACGCATAACGCATAACGCATAACGCATAACGCATAACGCATAACGCATAACGCATAACGCATAACGCATAACGCATAACGCATAACGCATAACGCATAACGCATAACGCATAACGCATAACGCATAACGCATAACGCATAACGCATAACGCATAACGCATAACGCATAACGCATAACGCATAACGCATAACGCATAACGCATAACGCATAACGCATAACGCATAACGCATAACGCATAACGCATAACGCATAACGCATAACGCATAACGCATACCGCATAACGCATAACGCATAACGCATAACGCATAACGCATAACGCATAACGCATAACGCATAACGCATAACGCATAACGCATAACGCATAACGCATAACGCATAACGCATAACGCATAACGCATAACGCATAACGCATAACGCATAACGCATAACGCATAACGCATAACGCATAACGCATAACGCATAACGCATAACGCATAACGCATAACGCATAACGCATAACGCATAACGCATAACGCATAACGCATAACGCATAACGCATAACGCATAACGCATAACGCATAACGCATAACGCATAACGCATAACGCATAACGCATAACGCATAACGCATAACGCATAACGCATAACGCATAACGCATAACGCATAACGCATAACGCATAACGCATAACGCATGACGCATAACGCATAACTTATAATGCATTACGCATAATCCATAACGGATAACGCATGACCCATAACGCATGACGCATAACGCAAAGCCGATAACGCATAACGCATAACGTATGACGCATAACGCAAAGCCGATAGCGCATAACGCATAACGTATAACGCGTAACGCATAACGGATAACGCACAACGCATAACCCATAACGCATTAACCATAACGCATAATACATAACGCATAATCCATAACGGATAACGCATAACCCATAACGCATAACGCAAAGCCGATAACGCATAACGCATTACGCATAACCCATAAAGCATAACGCATAACGCATAACGCAAAACGCATAACGCATAACGCATAACGCATAACGCATGACGCATAACGCATAACTTATAATGCATTACGCATAATCCATAACGGATAACGCATGACCCATAACGCATGACGCATAACGCAAAGCCGCTAACGCATAACGCATAACGTATGATGCATAACGCAAAGCCGATAGCGCATAACGCATAACGTATAACGCGTAACGCATAACGGATAACGCACAACGCATAACCCATAACGCATTAACCATAACGCATAATACATAACGCATAATCCATAACGGATAACGCATAACCCATAACGCATAACGCAAAGCCGATAACGCATAACGCATTACGCATAACCCATAAAGCATAACGCATAACGCATAACGCAAAACGCATAACGCATAACGCATAACGCATAACGCATAACGCATAACGCATAACGCATAACGCATAACGCATAACGCATAACGCATAACGCATAACATATAATGCATTACGCATAATCCATAACGGATAACGCATAACCCATAACGCATGACGCATAACGCAAAGCCGATAACGCATAACGCATAACGCATAACGCATAACGCATAACGCATAACGCATAACGCTTAACGCATAACGCATAACGCATAACGCATAACGCATAACGCATAACGCATAACGCATAACGCATAACGCATAACGCATAACGCATAACGCATAACGCATAACGCATAACGCATAACGCATAACGCATAACGCATAACGCATAACGCATAACGCATAACGCATAACGCATAACGCATAACGCATAACGCATAACGCATAACGCATAACGCATAACGCATAACGCATAACGCATAACGCATAACGCATAACGCATAACGCATAACGCATAACGCATAACGCATAACGCATAACGCATAACGCATAACGCATAACGCATAACGCATAACGCATAACGCATAACGCATAACGCATAACGCATAACGCATAACGCATAACGCATAACGCATAACGCATAACGCATAACGCATAACGCATAACGCATAACGCATAACGCATAACGCATAACGCATAACGCATAACGCATAACGCATAACGTATGACGCATAACGCAAAGCCGATAACGCATAACGAATAACGGATAACGCACAACTCATAACCCATAATGCATTAACCATAGCGCATAATACATAACGCATAATCCATAACGGATAACGCATAACCCATAACGCATAACGCAAAGCCGATAACGCATAACGCATAACACATAGCGCATATCGCATAATGCAAAGCCGATAACGCATAACGCATAACGTATGACGCATAACGCAAAGCCGATAGCGCATAACGCATAACCCATAACGCATAACGCAAAGCCGATAACGCATAACGCATTACGCATAACCCATAAAGCATAACGCATAACGCATAACGCAAAACGCATAACGCAAATCGCATAACGCATAACGCATAACGGATAACGGATAACGCACAACGCATAACCCATAACGCATTAACCATAAGGCATAATACATAACGCATATTCCATAACGGATAACGCATAACCCATAACGCATAACGCAAAGCCGATAACGCATAACGCATTACGCACAACCCATAAAGCATAACGCATAACGCATAACGCAAAACGCATAACGCATAACGCATAACGCATACCGCAAAACGCATAACGCATATCGCATAACGCATAACGCATAACGGATAACGGATAACGGATAACGCACAACGCATAACCCATAACGCATTAACCATAACGCATAATACATAACGCATAATCCATAACGGATAACGCATAACCCATAACGCATAACGCATAACGCATAACGCATAACGCATAACGCATAACGCATAACGCATAACGCATAACGCATAACGCATAACGCATAACGCATAACGCATAACGCATAACGCATAACGCATAACGCATAACGCATAACGCATAACGCATAACGCATAACGCATAACGCATAACGCATAACGCATAACGCATAACGCATAACGCATAACGCATAACGCATAACGCATAACGCATAACGCATAACGCATAACGCATAACGCATAACGCATAACGCATAACGCATAACGCATAACGCATAACGCATAACGCATAACGCATAACGCATAACGCATAACGCATAACGCATAACGCATAACGCATAACGCATAACGCATAACGCATAACGCATAACGCATAACGCATAACGCATAACGCATAACGCATAACGCATAACGCATAACGCATAACGCATAACCCATAACGCATAACGCATAACGCATAACGCATAACGCATAACGCATAACGCATAACGCATAACGCATAACGCATAACGCATAACGCATAACGCATAACGCATAACGCATAACGCATAACGCATAACGCATAACGCATAACGCATAACGCATAACGCATAACGCATAACGCATAACGCATAACGCATAACGCATAACGCATAACGCATAACGCATAACGCATAACGCATAACGCATAACGCATAACGCATAACGCATAACGCATAACGCATAACTTATAATGCATTACGCATAATCCATAACGGATAACGCATAACCCATAACGCATGACGCATAACGCAAAGGCGATAACGCATAACGCATAACGCATAACGCATAACGCATAACGCATAACCCATAACGCATAACGCATAACGCATAACGCATAACGCATAACGCATAACGCATAACGCATAACGCATAACGCATAACGCATAACGCATAACGCATAACGCATAACGCATAACGCATAACGCATAACGCATAACGCTTAACGCATAACGCATAACGCATAACGCATGACGCATAACGCATAACGCATAACGCATAACGCATAACGCATAACGCATAACGCATAACGCATAACGCATAACGCATAACGCATAACGCATAACGCATAACGCATAACGCATAACGCATAACGCATAACATATAATGCATTACGCATAACGCATAACGCATAACGCATAACGCATAACGCATAACGCATAACGCATAACGCATAACGCATAACGCATAACGCATAACGCATAACGCATAACGCATAACGCATAACGCAAAACGCATAACGCAAATCGCATAACGCATAACGCATAACGGATAACGGATAACGCACAACGCATAACCCATAACGCATTAACCATAAGGCATAATACATAACGCATATTCCATAACGGATAACGCATAACCCATAACGCATAACGCAAAGCCGATAACGCATAACGCATTACGCACAACCCATAAAGCATAACGCATAATGCAAAGCCGATAACGCATAACGCATAACGTATGACGCATAACGCAAAGCCGATAGCGCATAACGCATAACCCATAACGCATAACGCAAAGCCGATAACGCATAACGCATTACGCATAACCCATAAAGCATAACGCATAACGCATAACGCAAAACGCATAACGCAAATCGCATAACGCATAACGCATAACGGATAACGGATAACGCACAACGCATAACCCATAACGCATTAACCATAAGGCATAATACATAACGCATATTCCATAACGGATAACGCATAACCCATAACGCATAACGCAAAGCCGATAACGCATAACGCATTACGCACAACCCATAAAGCATAACGCATAACGCATAACGCAAAACGCATAACGCATAACGCATAACGCATACCGCAAAACGCATAACGCATATCGCATAACGCATAACGCATAACGGATAACGGATAACGGATAACGCACAACGCATAACCCATAACGCATTAACCATAACGCATAATACATAACGCATAATCCATAACGGATAACGCATAACCCATAACGCATAACGCATAACGCATAACGCATAACGCATAACGCATAACGCATAACGCATAACGCATAACGCATAACGCATAACGCATAACGCATAACGCATAACGCATAACGCATAACGCATAACGCATAACGCATAACGCATAACGCATAACGCATAACGCATAACGCATAACGCATAACGCATAACGCATAACGCATAACGCATAACGCATAACGCATAACGCATAACGCATAACGCATAACGCATAACGCATAACGCATAACGCATAACGCATAACGCATAACGCATAACGCATAACGCATAACGCATAACGCATAACGCATAACGCATAACGCATAACGCATAACGCATAACGCATAACGCATAACGCATAACGCATAACGCATAACGCATAACGCATAACGCATAACGCATAACGCATAACGCATAACGCATAACGCATAACGCATAACGCATAACGCATAACGCATAACGCATAACGCATAACGCATAACGCATAACGCATAACGCATAACTTATAATGCATTACGCATAATCCATAACGGATAACGCATAACCCATAACGCATGACGCATAACGCAAAGGCGATAACGCATAACGCATAACGCATAACGCATAACGCATAACGCATAACCCATAACGCATAACGCATAACGCATAACGCATAACGCATAACGCATAACGCATAACGCATAACGCTTAACGCATAACGCATAACGCATAACGCATGACGCATAACGCATAACGCATAACGCATAACGCATAACGCATAACGCATAACGCATAACGCATAACGCATAACGCATAACGCATAACGCATAACGCATAACGCATAACGCATAACGCATAACGCATAACGCATAACATATAATGCATTACGCATAATCCATAACGGATAACGCATAACCCATAACGCATGACGCATAACGCATAACGCATAACGCATGACGCATAACGCATAACGCATAACGCATAACGCATAACGCATAACGCATAACGCATAACGCATAACGCATAACGCATAACGCATAACGCATAACGCATAACGCATAACGCATAACGCATAACGCATAACGCATAACGCATAACGCATAACGCATAACGCATAACGCATAACGCATAACGCATAACGCATAACGCATAACGCATAACGCATAACGCATAACGCATAACGCATAACGCATAACGCATAACGCATAACGCATAACGCATAACGCATAACGCATAACGCATAACGCATAACGCATAACGCATAACGCATAACGCATAACGCATAACGCATAACGCATAACGCATAACGCATAACGCATAACGCATAACGCATAACGCATAACGCATAACGCATAACGCATAACGCATAACGCATAACGCATAACGCATAACGCATAACGCATAACGCATAACGCATAACGCATAACGCATAACGCATAACGCATAACGCATAACGCATAACGCATAACGCATAACGCATAACGCATAACGCATAACGCATAACGCATAACGCATGACGCATGACGCATGACGCATAACGCATAACGCATAACGCATAACGCATAACGCATAACGCATAACGCAAAACGCATAACGCATAACGCATGACGCATAACGCATAACTTATAATGCATTACGCATAATCCATAACGGATAACGCATAACCCATAACGCATGACGCATAACGCAAAGCCGATAACGCATAACGCATAACGTATGACGCATAACGCAAAGCCGATAGCGCATAACGCATAACGTATAACGCGTAACGCATAACGGATAACGCACAACGCATAACCCATAACGCATTAACCATAACGCATAATACATAACGCATAATCCATAACGGATAACGCATAACCCATAACGCATAACGCAAAGCCGATAACGCATAACGCATTACGCATAACCCATAAAGCATAACGCATAACGCATAACGCAAAACGCATAACGCATAACGCATAACGCATAACGCATAACGCATAACGCATAACGCATAACGCATAACGCATAACGCATAACGCATAACGCATAACGCATAACGCATAACGCATAACGCATAACGCATAACGCATAACGCATAACTTATAATGCATTACGCATAATCCATAACGGATAACGCATAACCCATAACGCATGACGCATAACGCAAAGCCGATAACGCATAACGTATAACGCATAACGCAAAGCCGATAGCGCATAACGCATAACGCATAACGCGTAACGCATAACGGATAACGCACAACGCATAACCCATAACGCATTAACCATAACGCATAATACATAACGCATAATCCATAACGGATAACGCATAACCCATAACGCATAACGCAAAGCCGATAACGCATAACGCATTACGCATAACCCATAAAGCATAACGCATAACGCATAACGCAAAACGCATAACGCATAACGCATAACGCATAACGCATAACGCATAACGCATAACGCATAACGCATAACGCATAACGCATAACGCATAACGCATAACGCATAACGCATAACGCATAACGCATAACGCATAACGCATAACGCATAACGCATAACGCATAACGCATAACGCATAACGCATAACGCATAACGCATAACGCATAACGCATAACGCATAACGCATAACGCATAACGCATAACGCATAACGCATAACGCATAACGCATAACGCATAACGCATAACGCATAACGCATAACGCATACCGCATAACGCATAACGCATAACGCATAACGCATAACGCATAACGCATAACGCATAACGCATAACGCATAACGCATAACGCATAACGCATAACGCATAACGCATAACGCATAACGCATAACGCATAACGCATAACGCATAACGCATAACGCATAACGCATAACGCATAACGCATAACGCATAACGCATAACGCATAACGCATAACGCATAACGCATAACGCATAACGCATAACGCATAACGCATAACGCATAACGCATAACGCATAACGCATAACGCATAACGCATAACGCATAACGCATAACGCATAACGCATAACGCATAACGCATAACGCATAACGCATAACGCATAACGCATAACGCATAACGCATAACGCATAACGCATAACGCATAACGCATGACGCATAACGCATAACTTATAATGCATTACGCATAATCCATAACGGATAACGCATGACCCATAACGCATGACGCATAACGCAAAGCCGATAACGCATAACGCATAACGTATGACGCATAATGCAAAGCCGATAGCGCATAACGCATAACGTATAACGCGTAACGCATAACGGATAACGCACAACGCATAACCCATAACGCATTAACCATAACGCATAATACATAACGCATAATCCATAACGGATAACGCATAACCCATAACGCATAACGCAAAGCCGATAACGCATAACGCATTACGCATAACCCATAAAGCATAACGCATAACGCATAACGCAAAACGCATAACGCATAACGCATAACGCATAACGCATGACGCATAACGCATAACTTATAATGCATTACGCATAATCCATAACGGATAACGCATGACCCATAACGCATGACGCATAACGCAAAGCCGCTAACGCATAACGCATAACGTATGATGCATAACGCAAAGCCGATAGCGCATAACGCATAACGTATAACGCGTAACGCATAACGGATAACGCACAACGCATAACCCATAACGCATTAACCATAACGCATAATACATAACGCATAATCCATAACGGATAACGCATAACCCATAACGCATAACGCAAAGCCGATAACGCATAACGCATTACGCATAACCCATAAAGCATAACGCATAACGCATAACGCAAAACGCATAACGCATAACGCATAACGCATAACGCATAACGCATAACGCATAACGCATAACGCATAACGCATAACGCATAACGCATAACGCATAACGCATAACGCATAACATATAATGCATTACGCATAATCCATAACGGATAACGCATAACCCATAACGCATGACGCATAACGCAAAGCCGATAACGCATAACGCATAACGCATAACGCATAACGCATAACGCATAACGCATAACGCTTAACGCATAACGCATAACGCATAACGCATAACGCATAACGCATAACGCATAACGCATAACGCATAACGCATAACGCATAACGCATAACGCATAACGCATAACGCATAACGCATAACGCATAACGCATAACGCATAACGCATAACGCATAACGCATAACGCATAACGCATAACGCATAACGCATAACGCATAACGCATAACGCATAACGCATAACGCATAACGCATAACGCATAACGCATAACGCATAACGCATAACGCATAACGCATAACGCATAACGCATAACGCATAACGCATAACGCATAACGCATAACGCATAACGCATAACGCATAACGCATAACGCATAACGCATAACGCATAACGCATAACGCATAACGCATAACGCATAACGCATAACGCATAACGCATAACGCATAACGCATAACGCATAACGCATAACGCATAACGCATAACGCATAACGCATAACGTATGACGCATAACGCAAAGCCGATAACGCATAACGAATAACGGATAACGCACAACTCATAACCCATAATGCATTAACCATAGCGCATAATACATAACGCATAATCCATAACGGATAACGCATAACCCATAACGCATAACGCAAAGCCGATAACGCATAACGCATAACACATAGCGCATATCGCATAATGCAAAGCCGATAACGCATAACGCATAACGTATGACGCATAACGCAAAGCCGATAGCGCATAACGCATAACCCATAACGCATAACGCAAAGCCGATAACGCATAACGCATTACGCATAACCCATAAAGCATAACGCATAACGCATAACGCAAAACGCATAACGCAAATCGCATAACGCATAACGCATAACGGATAACGGATAACGCACAACGCATAACCCATAACGCATTAACCATAAGGCATAATACATAACGCATATTCCATAACGGATAACGCATAACCCATAACGCATAACGCAAAGCCGATAACGCATAACGCATTACGCACAACCCATAAAGCATAACGCATAACGCATAACGCAAAACGCATAACGCATAACGCATAACGCATACCGCAAAACGCATAACGCATATCGCATAACGCATAACGCATAACGGATAACGGATAACGGATAACGCACAACGCATAACCCATAACGCATTAACCATAACGCATAATACATAACGCATAATCCATAACGGATAACGCATAACCCATAACGCATAACGCATAACGCATAACGCATAACGCATAACGCATAACGCATAACGCATAACGCATAACGCATAACGCATAACGCATAACGCATAACGCATAACGCATAACGCATAACGCATAACGCATAACGCATAACGCATAACGCATAACGCATAACGCATAACGCATAACGCATAACGCATAACGCATAACGCATAACGCATAACGCATAACGCATAACGCATAACGCATAACGCATAACGCATAACGCATAACGCATAACGCATAACGCATAACGCATAACGCATAACGCATAACGCATAACGCATAACGCATAACGCATAACGCATAACGCATAACGCATAACGCATAACGCATAACGCATAACGCATAACGCATAACGCATAACGCATAACGCATAACGCATAACGCATAACGCATAACGCATAACGCATAACGCATAACGCATAACGCATAACGCATAACGCAGAACGCATAACGCATAACGCATAACGCATAACGCATAACGCATAACGCATAACGCATAAGGCATAACGCATAACGCATAACGCATAACGCATAACGCATAACGCATAACGCATAACGCATGACGCATAACCCATAACGCATAACACATAACGCAAAACGCATAACGCATAACGCATAAAGCATTACGCATAATCCATAACGGATAACGCATAACCCATAACGCATGACGCATAACGCAAAGTCGATAACGCATAACGCATAACGCATAACGCATAACGTATGACGCATAACGCAAAGCCGATAACGCATAACGCATAACGGATAACGCACAACTCATAACCCATAATGCATTAACCATAGCGCATAATACATAACGCATAATCCATAACGGATAACGCATAACCCATAACGCATAACGCAAAGCCGATAACGCATAACGCATAACACATAGCGCATATCGCATAATGCAAAGCCGATAACGCATAACGCATAACGTATGACGCATAACGCAAAGCCGATAGCGCATAACGCATAACGCATAACGCGTAACGCATAACGGATATCGCACAACGCATAACCCATAACGCATTAACCATAACGCACAATACATAACGCATAATCCATAACGGATAACGCATAACCCATAACGCATAACGCAAAGCCGATAACGCATAACGCATTACGCATAACCCATAAAGCATAACGCATAACGCATAACGCAAAACGCATAACGCATATCGCATAACGCATAACGCATAACGGATAACGGATAACGCACAACGCATAACCCATAACGCATTAACCATAACGCATAATACATAACGCATATTCCATAACGGATAACGCATAACCCATAACGCATAACGCAAAGCCGATAACGCATAACGCATTACGCACAACCCATAAAGCATAACGCATAACGCATAACGCAAAACGCATAACGCATAACGCATAACGCATAACGCAAAACGCATAACGCATATCGCATAACGCATAACGCATAACGGATAACGGATAACGGATAACGCACAACGCATAACCCATAACGCATTAACCATAACGCATAATACATAACGCATAATCCATAACGGATAACGCATAACCCATAACGCATAACGCAAAGCCGATAACGCGTAACGCATTACGCACAACCCATAAAGCATAACGCATAACGCATAACGCAAAACGCATAACGCATATCGCATAACGCATAACGCATAACGCATAACGCATAACGCATAACGCATAACGCATAACGCATAACGCATAACGCATAACGCATAACGCATAACGCATAACGCATAACGCATAACGCATAACGCATAACGCATAACGCATAACGCATAACGCATAACGCATAACGCATAACGCATAACGCATAACGCATAACGCATAACGCATAACGCATAACGCATAACGCATAACGCATAACGCATAACGCATAACGCATAACGCATAACGCATAACGCATAACGCATAACGCATAACGCATAACGCATAACGCATAACGCATAACGCATAACGCATAACGCATAACGCATAACGGATAACGCATAACGCATACCGCATAACGCATAACGCATAACGCATAACGCATAACGCATAACGCATAACGCATAACGCATAACGCATAACGCATAACGCATAACGCATAACGCATAACGCATAACGCATAACGCATAACGCATAACGCATAACGCATAACGGATAACTGATAAAGCACAACGCATAACCCATAACGCATTAACCATAACGCATAATACATAACGCATAATCCATAACGGATAACGCATAACCCATAACGCATAACGCAAAGCCGATAACGCATAACGCATTACGCATAACCCATTAAGCATAACGCATAACGCATAACGCAAAACGCATAACGCATATCGCATAACGCATAACGCATAATGGATAACAGATAACGGATAACGCACAACGCATAACCCATAACGCATTAACCATAACGCATAATACATAACGCATAATCCATAACGGATAACGCATAACGCATAACGCATAACGCATAACGCATAACGCATAACGCATAACGCATAACGCATAACGCATAACGCATAACGCATAACGCATAACGCATAACGCATAACGCATAACGCATAACGCATAACGCATAACGCATAACGCATAACGCATAACGCATAACGCATAACGCATAACGCATAACGCATAACGCATAACGCATAACGCATAACGCATAACGCATAACGCATAACGCATAACGCATAACGCATAACGCATAACGCATAACGCATAACGCATAACGCATAACGCATAACGCATAACGCATAACGCATAACGCATAACGCATAACGCATAACGCATAACGCATAACGCATAACGCATAACGCATAACGCATAACGCATAACGCATAACGCATAACGCATAACGCATAACGCATAACGCATAACGCATAACGCATAACGCATAACGCATAACGCATAACGCATAACGCATAACGCATAACGCATAACGCATAACGCATAACGCATAACGCATAACGCATAACGCATAACGCATAACGCATAACGCATAACGCATAACGCATAACGCATAACGCATAACGCATAACGCATAACGCATAACGCATAACGCATAACGCATAACGCATGACGCATGACGCATAACGCATAACGCATAACGCATAACGCATAACGCATAACGCATAACGCATAACGCATAACGCATAACGCATAACGCATAACGCATAACGCATAACGCATAACGCATAACGCATAACGCATAACGCTTAACGCATAACGCATAACGCATAACGCATAACGGATAACGGATAACGGATAACGCATAACGCATAACGCATAACGCATAACGCATAACGGATAACTGATAAAGCACAACGCATAACCCATAACGCATTAACCATAACGCATAATACATAACGCATAATCCATAACGGATAACGCATAACCCATAACGCATAACGCAAAGCCGATAACGCATAACGCATTACGCATAACCCATTAAGCATAACGCATAACGCGTAACGCAAAACGCATAACGCATATCGCATAACGCATAACGCATAATGGATAACAGATAACGGATAACGCACAACGCATAACCCATAACGCATTAACCATAACGCATAATACATAACGCATAATCCATAACGGATAACGCATAACGCATAACGCATAACGCATAACGCATAACGCATAACGCATAACGCATAACGCATAACGCATAACGCATAACGCATAACGCATAACGCATAACGCATAACGCATAACGCATAACGCATAACGCATAACGCAT
Source organism: Lasioglossum baleicum (assembly GCF_051020765.1). Classification (NCBI taxonomy): domain Eukaryota; kingdom Metazoa; phylum Arthropoda; class Insecta; order Hymenoptera; family Halictidae; genus Lasioglossum; species Lasioglossum baleicum. The sequence goes on along the minus strand of NW_027469105.1, from coordinate 287,829 downwards.
AACGCATAACGCATAACGCATAACGCATAACGCATAACGCATAACGCATAACGCATAACGCATAACGCATAACGCATAACGCATAACGCATAACGCATAACGCATAACGCATAACGCATAACGCATAACGCATAACGCATAACGCATAACGCATAACGCATAACGCATAATGCATTACGCATAATCCATAACGGTTAACGCATAACCCATACCGCATGACGCATAACGCAAAGCCGATAACGCATAACGTATGACGCATAACGCAAAGCCGATAACGCATAACGCATAACGCTTAACGCATAACGCATAACGCATAACGCATAACGCATAACGCATAACGCAGAACGCATAACGCATAACGCATAACGCATAACGCATAACGCATAACGCATAACGCATAACGCATAACGCATAACGCATAACGCATAACGCATAACGCATAACGCATAACGCATAACGCATAACGCATAACGCATAACGCATAACGCATAACGCATAACGCATAACGCATAACGCATAACGCATAACGCATAACGCATAACGCATAACGCATAACGCATAACGCATAACGCATAACGCATAACGCATAACGCATAACGCATAACGCATAACGCATAACGCATAACGCATAACGCATAACGCATAACGCATAACGCATAACGCATAACGCATAACGCATAACGCATAACGCATAACGCATAACGCAGAACGCATAACGCATAACGCATAACGCATAACGCATAACGCATAACGCATAACGCATAAGGCATAACGCATAACGCATAACGCATAACGCATAACGCATAACGCATAACGCATAACGCATGACGCATAACCCATAACGCATAACACATAACGCAAAACGCATAACGCATAACGCATAAAGCATTACGCATAATCCATAACGGATAACGCATAACCCATAACGCATGACGCATAACGCAAAGTCGATAACGCATAACGCATAACGCATAACGCATAACGTATGACGCATAACGCAAAGCCGATAACGCATAACGCATAACGGATAACGCACAACTCATAACCCATAATGCATTAACCATAGCGCATAATACATAACGCATAATCCATAACGGATAACGCATAACCCATAACGCATAACGCAAAGCCGATAACGCATAACGCATAACACATAGCGCATATCGCATAATGCAAAGCCGATAACGCATAACGCATAACGTATGACGCATAACGCAAAGCCGATAGCGCATAACGCATAACGCATAACGCGTAACGCATAACGGATATCGCACAACGCATAACCCATAACGCATTAACCATAACGCACAATACATAACGCATAATCCATAACGGATAACGCATAACCCATAACGCATAACGCAAAGCCGATAACGCATAACGCATTACGCATAACCCATAAAGCATAACGCATAACGCATAACGCAAAACGCATAACGCATATCGCATAACGCATAACGCATAACGGATAACGGATAACGCACAACGCATAACCCATAACGCATTAACCATAACGCATAATACATAACGCATATTCCATAACGGATAACGCATAACCCATAACGCATAACGCAAAGCCGATAACGCATAACGCATTACGCACAACCCATAAAGCATAACGCATAACGCATAACGCAAAACGCATAACGCATAACGCATAACGCATAACGCAAAACGCATAACGCATATCGCATAACGCATAACGCATAACGGATAACGGATAACGGATAACGCACAACGCATAACCCATAACGCATTAACCATAACGCATAATACATAACGCATAATCCATAACGGATAACGCATAACCCATAACGCATAACGCAAAGCCGATAACGCGTAACGCATTACGCACAACCCATAAAGCATAACGCATAACGCATAACGCAAAACGCATAACGCATATCGCATAACGCATAACGCATAACGCATAACGCATAACGCATAACGCATAACGCATAACGCATAACGCATAACGCATAACGCATAACGCATAACGCATAACGCATAACGCATAACGCATAACGCATAACGCATAACGCATAACGCATAACGCATAACGCATAACGCATAACGCATAACGCATAACGCATAACGCATAACGCATAACGCATAACGCATAACGCATAACGCATAACGCATAACGCATAACGCATAACGCATAACGCATAACGCATAACGCATAACGCATAACGCATAACGCATAACGCATAACGCATAACGCATAACGCATAACGCATAACGCATAACGCATAACGCATAACGGATAACGCATAACGCATACCGCATAACGCATAACGCATAACGCATAACGCATAACGCATAACGCATAACGCATAACGCATAACGCATAACGCATAACGCATAACGCATAACGCATAACGCATAACGCATAACGCATAACGCATAACGCATAACGCATAACGGATAACTGATAAAGCACAACGCATAACCCATAACGCATTAACCATAACGCATAATACATAACGCATAATCCATAACGGATAACGCATAACCCATAACGCATAACGCAAAGCCGATAACGCATAACGCATTACGCATAACCCATTAAGCATAACGCATAACGCATAACGCAAAACGCATAACGCATATCGCATAACGCATAACGCATAATGGATAACAGATAACGGATAACGCACAACGCATAACCCATAACGCATTAACCATAACGCATAATACATAACGCATAATCCATAACGGATAACGCATAACGCATAACGCATAACGCATAACGCATAACGCATAACGCATAACGCATAACGCATAACGCATAACGCATAACGCATAACGCATAACGCATAACGCATAACGCATAACGCATAACGCATAACGCATAACGCATAACGCATAACGCATAACGCATAACGCATAACGCATAACGCATAACGCATAACGCATAACGCATAACGCATAACGCATAACGCATAACGCATAACGCATAACGCATAACGCATAACGCATAACGCATAACGCATAACGCATAACGCATAACGCATAACGCATAACGCATAACGCATAACGCATAACGCATAACGCATAACGCATAACGCATAACGCATAACGCATAACGCATAACGCATAACGCATAACGCATAACGCATAACGCATAACGCATAACGCATAACGCATAACGCATAACGCATAACGCATAACGCATAACGCATAACGCATAACGCATAACGCATAACGCATAACGCATAACGCATAACGCATAACGCATAACGCATAACGCATAACGCATAACGCATAACGCATAACGCATAACGCATAACGCATAACGCATAACGCATAACGCATAACGCATAACGCATAACGCATAACGCATAACGCATGACGCATGACGCATAACGCATAACGCATAACGCATAACGCATAACGCATAACGCATAACGCATAACGCATAACGCATAACGCATAACGCATAACGCATAACGCATAACGCATAACGCATAACGCATAACGCTTAACGCATAACGCATAACGCATAACGCATAACGGATAACGGATAACGGATAACGCATAACGCATAACGCATAACGCATAACGCATAACGGATAACTGATAAAGCACAACGCATAACCCATAACGCATTAACCATAACGCATAATACATAACGCATAATCCATAACGGATAACGCATAACCCATAACGCATAACGCAAAGCCGATAACGCATAACGCATTACGCATAACCCATTAAGCATAACGCATAACGCGTAACGCAAAACGCATAACGCATATCGCATAACGCATAACGCATAATGGATAACAGATAACGGATAACGCACAACGCATAACCCATAACGCATTAACCATAACGCATAATACATAACGCATAATCCATAACGGATAACGCATAACGCATAACGCATAACGCATAACGCATAACGCATAACGCATAACGCATAACGCATAACGCATAACGCATAACGCATAACGCATAACGCATAACGCATAACGCATAACGCATAACGCATAACGCATAACGCATAACGCATAACGCATAACGCATAACGCATAACGCATAACGCATAACGCATAACGCATAACGCATAACGCATAACGCATAACGCATAACGCATAACGCATAACGCATAACGCATAACGCATAACGCATAACGCATAACGCATAACGCATAATGCATTACGCATAATCCATAACGGTTAACGCATAACCCATACCGCATGACGCATAACGCAAAGCCGATAACGTATAACGCAAAGCCGATAACGCATAACGCATAACGCTTAACGCATAACGCATAACGCATAACGCATAACGCATAACGCAGAACGCATAACGCATAACGCATAACGCATAACGCATAACGCATAACGCATAACGCATAACGCATAACGCATAACGCATAACGCATAACGCATAACGCATAACGCATAACGCATAACGCATAACGCATAACGCATAACGCATAACGCATAACGCATAACGCATAACGCATAATGCATTACGCATAATCCATAACGGTTAACGCATAACCCATACCGCATGACGCATAACGCAAAGCCGATAACGCATAACGTATGACGCATAACGCAAAGCCGATAACGCATAACGCATAACGCTTAACGCATAACGCATAACGCATAACGCATAACGCATAACGCAGAACGCATAACGCATAACGCATAACGCATAACGCATAACGCATAACGCATAACGCATAACGCATAACGCATAACGCATAACGCATAACGCATAACGCATAACGCATAACGCATAACGCATAACGCATAACGCATAACGCATAACGCATAACGCATAACGCATAACGCATAACGCATAACGCATAACGCATAACGCATAACGCATAACGCATAACGCATAACGCATAACGCATAACGCATAACGCATAACGCATAACGCATAACGCATAACGCATAACGCATAACGCATAACGCATAACGCATAACGCATAACGCTTAACGCATAACGGATAACGGATAACGGATAACGGATAACGGATAACGGATAACGCACAACGCATAACCAATACCGCAATACGCATTACGCATAATGCATAACGCATAACGCATAATCCATAACGGATAACGCATAACCCATAACGCATAACGCAAAGCCGATAATGCATAACGCATAACGCATAACACATAACGCATAATGCATAACGCATAATCCATAACGGATAACGCATAACCCATAACGCATAACGCAAAGCCGATAACGCATAACGCATAACGCATAACACATAGCGCATATCGAATAACGCATAACGCATAACCCATAACCCATAACCCATAACCCATAACACATAACGCATAACGCATAACGCATAACGCATAACGCATAACGCATAACGCATAACGCATAACGCATAACGCATAACGCATAACGGATAACGCATAACGCATAACGCATAACGCATAACGCATAACGCATAACGCATAACGCATAACGCATAACGCATAACGCATAACGCATAACGCATAACGCATAACGCATAACGCATAACGCATAACGCATAACGCATAACGCAAAACGCATAACGCATAACGCATAACGCATAACGCATAACGCATAACGGATAACGGATAACGCATAACCCATACCGCATTACGCATTACGCATTACGCATAATGCATAACGCATAACGCATAACGCATAACGCATAACGCATAACGCATAACGCATAACGCATAACGCATAACGCATAACGCATAACGCATAACGCATAACGCATAACGCATAACGCATAACGCATAACGCATAACGCATAACGCATAACGCATAACGCATAACGCATAACGCATAACGCATAACGCATAACGCATAACGCATAACGCATAACGCATAACGCATAACGCATAACGCATAACGCATAACGCATAACGCATAACGCATAACGCATAACGCATAACGCATAACGCATAACGCATAACGCATAACGCATAACGCATAACGCATAACGCATAAAGCATAACGCATAACGCATAACGCATAACGCATAACGCATAACGCATAACGCATAACGCATAACGCATAACGCATAACGGATAACGCATAACGCATAACGCATAACGCATAACGCATAACGCATAACGCATAACGCATAACGCATAACGCATAACGCATAACGCATAACGCATAACGCATAACGCATAACGCATAACGCATAACGCATAACGCATAACGCATAACGCATAACGCATAACGCATAACGCATAACGCATAACGCATAACGCATAACGCATAACGCATAACGCATAACGCATAACGCATAACGCATAACGCATAACGCATAACGCATAACGCATAACGCATAACGCATAACGCATAACGCATGACTCATAACGCATAACGCTAAATCCATAACGCATAACGCATAACGCATAACGCATAACGCATAACGCATAACGCATAACGCATAACGCATAACGCATAACGCATAACGCATAACGCATAACGCATAACGCATAACGCATAACGCATAACGCATAACGCATAACGCATAACGCATAACGCATAACGCATAACGCATAACGCATAACGCATAACGCATAACGCATAACGCATAACGCATAACGCAAAACGCATAACGCATAACGCATAACGCATAACGCATAACGCATAACGCATAACGGATAACGGATAACGCATAACCCATACCGCATTACGCATTACGCATTACGCATAATGCATAACGCATAACGCATAACGCATAACGCATAACGCATAACGCATAACGCATAACGCATAACGCATAACGCATAACGCATAACGCATAACGCATAACGCATAACGCATAACGCATAACGCATAACGCATAACGCATAACGCATAACGCATAACGCATAACGCATAACGCATAACGCATAACGCATAACGCATAACGCATAACGCATAACGCATAACGCATAACGCATAACGCATAACGCATGACTCATAACGCATAACGCTAAATCCATAACGCATAACGCATAACGCATAACGCATAACGCATAACGCATAACGCATAACGCATAACGCATAACGCATAACGCATAACGCATAACGCATAACGCATAACGCATAACGCATAACGCATAACGCATAACGCATAACGCATAACGCATAATGCATAACGCATAACGCATAACGCATAACGCATAACGCATAACGCATAACGCATAACGCATAACGCATAACGCATAACGCATAACGCATAACGCATAACGCAAAACGCATAACGCATAACGCATAACGCATAACGCATAACGCATAACGCATAACGGATAACGGATAACGCATAACCCATACCGCATTACGCATTACGCATTACGCATAATGCATAACGCATAACGCATAACGCATAACGCATAACGCATAACGCATAACGCATAACGCATAACGCATAACGCATAACGCATAACGCATAACGCATAACGCATAACGCATAACGCATAACGCATAACGCATAACGCATAACGCATAACGCATAACGCATAACGCATAACGCATAACGCATAACGCATAACGCATAACGCATAACGCATAACGCATAACGCATAACGCATAACGCATAACGCATAACGCATAACGCATAACGCATAACGCATAACGCATAACGCATAACGCATAACGCATAACGCATAACGCATAACGCATAACGCATAACGCATAACGCATAACGCATAAAGCATAACGCATAACGCATAACGCATAACGCATAACGCATAACGCATAACGCATAACGCATAACGCATAACGCATAACGGATAACGCATAACGCATAACGCATAACGCATAACGCATAACGCATAACGCATAACGCATAACGCATAACGCATAACGCATAACGCATAACGCATAACGCATAACGCATAACGCATAACGCATAATGCATAACGCATAACGCATAACGCATAACGCATAACGCATAACGCATAACGCATAACGCATAACGCATAACTCATAACGCATAACGCATAACGCATAACGCATAACGCATAACGCATAACGCATAACGCATAACGCATAACGCATAACGCATAACGCATAACGCATAACGCATAACGCATAACGCATAACGCATAACGCATAACGCATAACGCATATCGCATAACGCATAACGCATAACGCATAACGCATAACGCATAACGCATAACGCATAACCCATGACGCATAACGCATAACCCATAACGCAAAACGCATAACGCATATCGCATAACGCATAACGCATAATGGATAACAGATAACGGATAACGCACAACGCATAACCCATAACGCATTAACCATAACGCATAATACATAACGCATAATCCATAACGGATAACGCATAACGCATAACGCATAACGCATAACGCATAACGCATAACGCATAACGCATAACGCATAACGCATAACGCATAACGCATAACGCATAACGCATAACGCATAACGCATAACGCATAACGCATAACGCATAACGCATAACGCATAACGCATAACGCATAACGCATAACGCATAACGCATAACGCATAACGCATAACGCATAACGCATAACGCATAACGCATAACGCATAACGCATAACGCATAATGCATTACGCATAATCCATAACGGTTAACGCATAACCCATACCGCATGACGCATAACGCAAAGCCGATAACGCATAACGTATGACGCATAACGCAAAGCCGATAACGCATAACGCATAACGCTTAACGCATAACGCATAACGCATAACGCATAACGCATAACGCATAACGCATAACGCATAACGCATAACGCATAACGCATAACGCATAACGCATAACGCATAACGCATAACGCATAACGCATAACGCATAACGCATGACTCATAACGCATAACGCTAAATCCATAACGCATAACGCATAACGCATAACGCATAACGCATAACGCATAACGCATAACGCATAACGCATAACGCATAACGCATAACGCATAACGCATAACGCATAACGCATAACGCATAATGCATAACGCATAACGCATAACGCATAACGCATAACGCATAACGCATAACGCATAACGCATAACGCATAACGCATAACGCATAACGCAAAACGCATAACGCATAACGCATAACGCATAACGCATAACGCATAACGCATAACGGATAACGGATAACGCATAACCCATACCGCATTACGCATTACGCATTACGCATAATGCATAACGCATAACGCATAACGCATAACGCATAACGCATAACGCATAACGCATAACGCATAACGCATAACGCATAACGCATAACGCATAACGCATAACGCATAACGCATAACGCATAACGCATAACGCATAACGCATAACGCATAACGCATAACGCATAACGCATAACGCATAACGCATAACGCATAACGCATAACGCATAACGCATAACGCATAACGCATAACGCATAACGCATAACGCATAACGCATAACGCATAACGCATAACGCATAACGCATAACGCATAACGCATAACGCATAACGCATAACGCATAACGCATAAAGCATAACGCATAACGCATAACGCATAACGCATAACGCATAACGCATAACGCATAACGCATAACGCATAACGCATAACGGATAACGCATAACGCATAACGCATAACGCATAACGCATAACGCATAACGCATAACGCATAACGCATAACGCATAACGCATAACGCATAACGCATAACGCATAACGCATAACGCATAACGCATAACGCATAATGCATAACGCATAACGCATAACGCATAACGCATAACGCATAACGCATAACGCATAACGCATAACGCATAACTCATAACGCATAACGCATAACGCATAACGCATAACGCATAACGCATAACGCATAACGCATAACGCATAACGCATAACGCATAACGCATAACGCATAACGCATAACGCATAACGCATAACGCATAACGCATAACGCATAACGCATAACGCATAACGCATAACGCATAACGCATAACGCATAACGCATAACGCATAACGCATAACGCATAACGCATAACCCATGACGCATAACGCATAACCCATAACGCAAAACGCATAACGCATATCGCATAACGCATAACGCATAATGGATAACAGATAACGGATAACGCACAACGCATAACCCATAACGCATTAACCATAACGCATAATACATAACGCATAATCCATAACGGATAACGCATAACGCATAACGCATAACGCATAACGCATAACGCATAACGCATAACGCATAACGCATAACGCATAACGCATAACGCATAACGCATAACGCATAACGCATAACGCATAACGCATAACGCATAACGCATAACGCATAACGCATAACGCATAACGCATAACGCATAACGCATAACGCATAACGCATAACGCATAACGCATAACGCATAACGCATAACGCATAACGCATAACGCATAACGCATAACGCATAACGCATAACGGATAACGGATAACGCATAACCCATACCGCATTACGCATTACGCATTACGCATAATGCATAACGCATAACGCATAACGCATAACGCATAACGCATAACGCATAACGCATAACGCATAACGCATAACGCATAACGCATAACGCATAACGCATAACGCATAACGCATAACGCATAACGCATAACGCATAACGCATAACGCATAACGCATAACGCATAACGCATAACGCATAACGCATAACGCATAACGCATAACGCATAACGCATAACGCATAACGCATAACGCATAACGCATAACGCATAACGCATAACGCATAACGCATAACGCATAACGCATAACGCATAACGCATAACGCATAACGCATAACGCATAACGCATAACGCATAACGCATAACGCATAACGCATAACGCATAAAGCATAACGCATAACGCATAACGCATAACGCATAACGCATAACGCATAACGCATAACGCATAACGCATAACGCATAACGGATAACGCATAACGCATAACGCATAACGCATAACGCATAACGCATAACGCATAACGCATAACGCATAACGCATAACGCATAACGCATAACGCATAACGCATAACGCATAACGCATAACGCATAATGCATAACGCATAACGCATAACGCATAACGCATAACGCATAACGCATAACGCATAACGCATAACGCATAACTCATAACGCATAACGCATAACGCATAACGCATAACGCATAACGCATAACGCATAACGCATAACGCATAACGCATAACGCATAACGCATAACGCATAACGCATAACGCATAACGCATAACGCATAACGCATAACGCATAACGCATAACGCATAACGCATAACGCATAACGCATAACGCATAACGCATAACGCATAACGCATAACCCATGACGCATAACGCATAACCCATAACGCAAAACGCATAACGCATATCGCATAACGCATAACGCATAATGGATAACAGATAACGGATAACGCACAACGCATAACCCATAACGCATTAACCATAACGCATAATACATAACGCATAATCCATAACGGATAACGCATAACGCATAACGCATAACGCATAACGCATAACGCATAACGCATAACGCATAACGCATAACGCATAACGCATAACGCATAACGCATAACGCATAACGCATAACGCATAACGCATAACGCATAACGCATAACGCATAACGCATAACGCATAACGCATAACGCATAACGCATAACGCATAACGCATAACGCATAACGCATAACGCATAACGCATAACGCATAACGCATAACGCATAACGCATAATGCATTACGCATAATCCATAACGGTTAACGCATAACCCATACCGCATGACGCATAACGCAAAGCCGATAACGCATAACGTATGACGCATAACGCAAAGCCGATAACGCATAACGCATAACGCTTAACGCATAACGCATAACGCATAACGCATAACGCATAACGCATAACGCATAACGCATAACGCATAACGCATAACGCATAACGCATAACGCATAACGCATAACGCATAACGCATAACGCATAACGCATAACGCATGACTCATAACGCATAACGCTAAATCCATAACGCATAACGCATAACGCATAACGCATAACGCATAACGCATAACGCATAACGCATAACGCATAACGCATAACGCATAACGCATAACGCATAACGCATAACGCATAACGCATAACGCATAACGCATAACGCATAACGCATAACGCATAATGCATAACGCATAACGCATAACGCATAACGCATAACGCATAACGCATAACGCATAACGCATAACGCATAACGCATAACGCATAACGCAAAACGCATAACGCATAACGCATAACGCATAACGCATAACGCATAACGCATAACGGATAACGGATAACGCATAACCCATACCGCATTACGCATTACGCATTACGCATAATGCATAACGCATAACGCATAACGCATAACGCATAACGCATAACGCATAACGCATAACGCATAACGCATAACGCATAACGCATAACGCATAACGCATAACGCATAACGCATAACGCATAACGCATAACGCATAACGCATAACGCATAACGCATAACGCATAACGCATAACGCATAACGCATAACGCATAACGCATAACGCATAACGCATAACGCATAACGCATAACGCATAACGCATAACGCATAACGCATAACGCATAACGCATAACGCATAACGCATAACGCATAACGCATAACGCATAACGCATAAAGCATAACGCATAACGCATAACGCATAACGCATAACGCATAACGCATAACGCATAACGCATAACGCATAACGCATAACGGATAACGCATAACGCATAACGCATAACGCATAACGCATAACGCATAACGCATAACGCATAACGCATAACGCATAACGCATAACGCATAACGCATAACGCATAACGCATAACGCATAATGCATAACGCATAACGCATAACGCATAACGCATAACGCATAACGCATAACGCATAACGCATAACGCATAACTCATAACGCATAACGCATAACGCATAACGCATAACGCATAACGCATAACGCATAACGCATAACGCATAACGCATAACGCATAACGCATAACGCATAACGCATAACGCATAACGCATAACGCATAACGCATAACGCATAACGCATAACGCATAACGCATAACGCATAACGCATAACGCATAACGCATAACGCATAACGCATAACCCATGACGCATAACGCATAACCCATAACGCAAAACGCATAACGCATATCGCATAACGCATAACGCATAATGGATAACAGATAACGGATAACGCACAACGCATAACCCATAACGCATTAACCATAACGCATAATACATAACGCATAATCCATAACGGATAACGCATAACGCATAACGCATAACGCATAACGCATAACGCATAACGCATAACGCATAACGCATAACGCATAACGCATAACGCATAACGCATAACGCATAACGCATAACGCATAACGCATAACGCATAACGCATAACGCATAACGCATAACGCATAACGCATAACGCATAACGCATAACGCATAACGCATAACGCATAACGCATAACGCATAACGCATAACGCATAACGCATAACGCATAACGCATAACGCATAACGCATAACGCATAACGCATAACGCATAACGCATAATGCATTACGCATAATCCATAACGGTTAACGCATAACCCATACCGCATGACGCATAACGCAAAGCCGATAACGCATAACGTATGACGCATAACGCAAAGCCGATAACGCATAACGCATAACGCTTAACGCATAACGCATAACGCATAACGCATAACGCATAACGCATAACGCATAACGCATAACGCAGAACGCATAACGCATAACGCATAACGCATAACGCATAACGCATAACGCATAACGCATAACGCATAACGCATAACGCATAACGCATAACGCATAACGCATAACGCATAACGCATAACGCATAACGCATAACGCATAACGCATAACGCATAACGCATAACGCATAACGCATAACGCATAACGCATAACGCATAACGCATAACGCATAACGCATAACGCATAACGCATAACGCATAACGCATAACGCATAACGCATAACGCATAACGCATAACGCATAACGCATAACGCATAACGCATAACGCATAACGCATAACGCATAACGCATAACGCATAACGCATAACGCATAACGCATAACGCATGACGCATGACGCATGACGCATGACGCATAACGCATAACGCATAACGCATAACGCATAACGCATAACGCATAACGCATAACGCATAACGCATAACGCATAACGCATAACGCATAACGCATAACGCATAACGCATAACGCATAACGCATAACGCATAACGCATAACGCTTAACGCATAACGCATAACGCATAACGCATAACGGATAACGGATAACGGATAACGGATAACGGATAACGGATAACGCACAACGCATAACCAATACCGCATTACGCATTACGCATAATGCATAACGCATAACGCATAATCCATAACGGATAACGCATAACCCATAACGCATAACGCAAAGCCGATAATGCATAACGCATAACGCATAACACATAACGCATAATGCATAACGCATAATCCATAACGGATAACGCATAACCCATAACGCATAACGCAAAGCCGATAACGCATAACGCATAACGCATAACACATAGCGCATATCGAATAACGCATAACGCATAACCCATAACCCATAACCCATAACCCATAACACATAACGCATAACGCATAACGCATAACGCATAACGCATAACGCATAACGCATAACGCATAACGCATAACGCATAACGCATAACGCATAACGCATAACGCATAACGCATAACGCATAACGCATAACGCATAACGCATAACGCATAACGCATAACGCATAACGCATAACGCATAACGCATAACGCATAACGCATAACGCATAACGCATAACGCATAACGCATAACGCATAACGCATAACGCATAACGCATAACGCGAAACGCATAACGCATAACGCATAACGCATAACGCATAACGCATAACGGATAACGGATAACGCATAACCCATACCGCATTACGCATTACGCATTACGCATAATGCGTAACGCATAACGCATAACGCATAACGCATAACGCATAACGCATAACGCATAACGCATGACGCATAACGCATAACGCATAACGCATAACGCATAACGCATAACGCATAACGCATAACGCATAACGCATAACGCATAACGCATAACGCATAACGCATAACGCATAACGCATAACGCATAACGCATAACGCATAACGCATAACGCATAACGCATAACGCATAACGCATAACGCATAACGCATAACGCATAACGCATAAAGCATAACGCATAACGCATAACGCATAACGCATAACGCATAACGCATAACGCATAACGCATAACGCATAACGCATAACGCATAACGCATAACGCATAACGCATAACGCATAACGCATAACGCATAACGCATAACGCATAACGCATAACGCATAACGCATAACGCATAACGCATAACGCATAACGCATAACGCATAACGCATAACGCATAACGCATAACGCATAACGCATAACGCATAACGCATAACGCATAACGCATAACGCATAACGCATAACGCATAACGCATAACGCATAACGCATAACGCATAACGCATAACGCATAACGCATAACGCATAACGCATAACGCATAACGCATAACGCATAACGCATAACGCATAACGCATAACGCATAACGCATAACGCATAACGCATAACGCATAACGCATAACGCATAACGCATAACGCATAAAGCATAACGCATAACGCATAACGCATGACTCATAACGCATAACGCTAAATCCATAACGCATAACGCATAACGCATAACGCATAACGCATAACGCATAACGCATAACGCATAACGCATAACGCATAACGCATAACGCATAACGCATAACGCATAACGCATAACGCATAACGCATAACGCATAACGCATAACGCATAACGCATAACGCATAACGCATAACGCATAACGCATAACGCATAACGCATAACGCATAACGCATAACGCATAACGCATAACGCATAACGCATAACGCATAACGCATAACGGATAACGGATAACGGATAACGGATAACGGATAACGGATAACGCACAACGCATAACCAATACCGCATAACGCATAACGCATAACGCATAACGCATAACGCATAACGCATAACGCATAACGCATAACGCATAACGCATAACGCATAACGCATAACGCATAACGCATAACGCATAACGCATAACGCATAACGCATAACGCATAACGCATAACGCATAACGCATAACGCATAACGCATAACGCATAACGCATAACGCAAAACGCATAACGCATAACGCATAACGCATAACGCATAACGGATAACGGATAACGCATAACCCATACCGCATTACGCATTACGCATAACGCATAACGCATAACGCATAACGCATAACGCATAACGCATAACGCATAACGCATAACGCATAACGCATAACGCATAACGCATAACGCATAACGCATAACGCATAACGCATAACGCATAACGCATAACGCATAACGCATAACGCATAACGCATAAAGCATAACGCATAACGCATAACGCATGACTCATAACGCATAACGCTAAATCCATAACGCATAACGCATAACGCATAACGCATAACGCATAACGCATAACGCATAACGCATAACGCATAACGCATAACGCATAACGCATAACGCATAACGCATAACGCATAACGCATAACGCATAACCCATGACGCATAACGCATAACCCATAACGCATAACGCATAACGCATAACGCATAACGCATAACGCATAACGCATAACGCATAACGCATAACGCATAACGCATAACGCATAACGCATAACGCATAACGCATAACGCATAACGCATAACGCATAACGCATAACGCATAACGCATAACGCATAACGCATAACGCATAACGCATAACGCATAACGCATAACGCATAACGCATAACGCATAACGCATAACGCATAACGCATAACGCATAACGCATAACGCATAACGCATAACGCATAACGCATAACGCATAACGCATAACGCATAACGCATAACGCATAACGCATAACGCATAACGCATAACGCATAACGCATAACGCATAACGCATAACGCATAACGCATAACGCATAACGCATAACGCATAACGCATAACGCATAACGCATAACGCATAACGCATAACGCATAACGCATAACGCATAACGCATAACGCATAACGCATAACGCATAACGCATAACGCATAACGCGTAACGCATAACGGATAACGCATAACGGATAACGCATGGCGCATAACGCATAACGCATAACGCATAACGCATAACGCATAACGCATAACGCATAACGGATAACGCATAACGCATAACGCATAACGCATAACGCATAACGCATAACGCATAACGCGTAACGCATAACGCATAACGCATAACGCATAACGCATAACGCATATCGCATAACGTATAACGCTTAACGCATAACGCATAACGCATAACGCATAACGCATAACGCATAACGCATAACGCATAACGCATAACGCATAACGCGTAACGCATAACGGATAACGCATAACGGATAACGCATGGCGCATAACGCATAACGCATAACGCATAACGCATAACGCATAACGCATAACGCATAACGCATAACGGATAACGCATAACGCATAACGCATAACGCATAACGCATAACGCATAACGCATAACGCATAACGCATAACGCATAACGCATAACGCATAACGCATAACGCATAACGCATAACGCGTAACGCATGACTCATAACGCATAACGCTAAATCCATAACGCATAACGCATAACGCATAACGCATAACGCATAACGCATAACGCATAACGCATAACGCATAACGCATAACGCATAACGCATAACGCATAACGCATAACGCATAACGCATAACGCATAACGCATAACGCATAACGCATAACGCATAACGCATAACGCATAACGCATAACGCATAACGCATAACGCATAACGCATAACGCATAACGCATAACGCATAACGCATAACGCATAACGCATAACGCATAACGCATAACGCATAACGCATAACGCATAACGCATAACGCATAACGCATAACGCATAACGCATAACGCATAACGCATAACGCATAACGCATAACGCATAACGCATAACGCATAACGCATAACGCATAACGCATAACGCATAACGCATAACGCATAACGCATAACGCATAACGCATAACGCATAACGCATAACGCATAACGCATAACGCATAACGCATAACGCATAACGCATAACGCATAACGCATAACGCATAACGCATAACGCATAACGCATAACGCATAACGCATAACGCATAACGCATAACGCATAACGCATAACGCATAACGCATAACGCATAACGCATAACGCATAACGCATAACGCATAACGCATAACGCATAACGCATAACGCATAACGCATAACGCATAACGCATAACGCATAACGCATAACGCATAACGCATAACGCATAACGCATATCGCATAACGTATAACGCTTAACACATAACGCATAACGCATAACGCATAACGCATAACGCATAACGCATAACGCATAACGCATAACGCGTAACGCATAACGGATAACGCATAACGGATAACGCATGGCGCATAACGCATAACGCATAACGCATAACGCATAACGCATAACGCATAACGCATAACGCATAACGCATAACGCATAACGGATAACGCATAACGCATAACGCATAACGCATAACGCATAACGCATAACGCATAACGCATAACGCATAACGCATAACGCATAACGCATAACGCATAACGCATAACGCATAACGCATAACGCATAACGCATAACGCATAACGCATAACGCATAACGCATAACGCATAACGCATAACGCATAACGCATAACGCAGAAACGCATATCGCATAACGCATAACGCTCAATGAAAAAGTCATAACGCATAACGCATATCGCATAACCCGTAAAGCACAACGCATAACACATAACGCATAACGCATAACACACAACGCATAACGCATAACGCATAACGTATAACGCTTAACGCATAACGCATAACGCATAACGCATAACGCATAACGCATAACGCGTAACGCATAACGCATAACGCATAACGCATAACGCATAACGCATATCGCATAACGTATAACGCTTAACGCATAACGCATAACGCATAACGCATAACGCATAACGCATAACGCATAACGCATAACGCATAACGCATAACGCATAACGCATAACGCGTAACGCATAACGGATAACGCATAACGGATAACGCATGGCGCATAACGCATAACGCATAACGCATAACGCATAACGCATAACGCATAACGGATAACGCATAACGCATAACGCATAACGCATAACGCATAACGCATAACGCATAACGCATAACGCATAACGCATAACGCATAACGCATAACGCATAACGCATAATGCATAACGCATAACGCATAACGCATAACGCATAACGCATAACGCATAACGCATAACGCATAACGCATAACGCATAACCCATAACGAATAACGCATAACGCTCAATGGAAAAGTCATAACGCATAACGCTCAATGAAAAAGTCATAATGCTTAACGCATAACGCATAACTCATAACGCATAACGCACATCGCATAACGCATAACGCATAACGCATAACGCATAACGCATAACGCATAACGCATAACGCATAACGCATAACGCATAACGCATAATGCATAACGCATAACGCATAACGCATAACGCATAACGCGTAACGCATAACGCTCAATGAAAAAGTCATAACGCATAACGCATATCGCATAACCCGTAAAGCACAACGCATAACACATAACGCATAACGCATAACACATAACGCATAACGCATAACGTATAACGCTTAACGCATAACGCATAACGCATAACGCATAACGCATAACGCATAACGCATAACGCATAACGCATAACGCATAACGCATAATGCATAACCCATAACGCATAACGCTCAATGAAAAAGTCATAATGCTTAACGCATAACGCATAACGCATAACGCATAACGCATAACGGATAACGCATGACGCATAACGCATAATGCATAACGCACAACGCATAACACATAACGCATAACGCATAACACATAACGCATAACGCATAACGTATAACGCTTAACGCATAACGCATAACGCATAACGCATAACGCATAACGCATAACGCATAACGCATAACGCATAACGCGTAACGCATAACGCATAACGCATAACGCATAACGCATAACGCATATCGTATAACGTATAACGCTTAACGCATAACGCATAACGCATAACGCATAACGCATAACGCATAACGCATAACGCATAACGCATATCGCATAACGTATAACGCTTAACGCATAACGCATAACGCATAACGCATAACGCATAACGCATAACGCATAACGCATAACGCATAACGCATAACGCATAACGCATAACGCATAACGCATAACGCATAACGCATAACGCATAACGCATAACGCATAACGCATAACGCATTACGCATAACGCATAACGCATAACGCATAACGCATAACGCATAACGCATAACGCATAACGCATAATGAATAACGCATATCGCATAACGCATAACGCATAACGCATAACGCATAACGCATTACGCATAACGCATAACGCATAACGCATAACGCATAACGCATAACGCATAACGCATAACGCATAACGCATAACGCATAACGCATAACGCATAACGCATAACGCATAATGCATAACGCATATCGCATAACGGATAACGCATGACGCATAACGCATAACGCATAACGCATAACGCATAACGCATAACGCATATCGCATAACGTATAACGCTTAACGCATAACGCATAACGCATAACGCATAACGCATAACGCATAACGCATAACGCATAACGCATAACGCATAACGCATAATGCATAACGCATAACGCATAACGCATAACGCATAACGCATAACGCATAACGCATAACGCATAACGCATAACCCATAACGAATAACGCATAACGCTCAATGGAAAAGTCATAACGCATAACGCTCAATGAAAAAGTCATAATGCTTAACGCATAACGCATAACTCATAACGCATAACGCACATCGCATAACGCATAACGCATAACGCATAACGCATAACGCATAACGCATAACGCATAACGCATAACGCATAACGCATAACGCATAACGCATAACGCATAACGCATAACGCATAACGCATAACGCATAACGCATAACGCATAACGCATAACGCATAACGCAGAAACGCATATCGCATAACGCATAACGCTCAATGAAAAAGTCATAACGCATAACGCATATCGCATAACCCGTAAAGCACAACGCATAACACATAACGCATAACGCATAACACACAACGCATAACGCATAACGCATAACGTATAACGCTTAACGCATAACGCATAACGCATAACGCATAACGCATAACGCATAACGCATAACGCGTAACGCATAACGCATAACGCATAACGCATAACGCATAACGCATAACGCATATCGCATAACGTATAACGCTTAACGCATAACGCATAACGCATAACGCATAACGCATAACGCATAACGCATAACGCATAACGCGTAACGCATAACGGATAACGCATAACGGATAACGCATGGCGCATAACGCATAACGCATAACGCATAACGCATAACGCATAACGCATAACGCATAACGGATAACGCATAACGCATAACGCATAACGCATAACGCATAACGCATAACGCATAACGCATAACGCATAACGCATAACGCACAACGCATAACGCATAACGCATAACGCATAACGCATAATGCATAACGCATAACGCATAACGCATAACGCATAACGCATAACGCATAACGCATAACGCATAACCCATAACGAATAACGCATAACGCTCAATGGAAAAGTCATAACGCATAACGCTCAATGAAAAAGTCATAATGCTTAACGCATAACGCATAACTCATAACGCATAACGCACATCGCATAACGCATAACGCATAACGCATAACGCATAACGCATAACGCATAACGCATAACGCATAACGCATAACGCATAACGCATAACGCATAACGCATAACGCATAACGCATAACGCATAACGCATAACGCATAACGCATAACGCATAACGCATAACGCATAACGCGTAACGCATAACGCTCAATGAAAAAGTCATAACGCATAACGCATATCGCATAACCCGTAAAGCACAACGCATAACACATAACGCATAACGCATAACACATAACGCATAACGCATAACGTATAACGCTTAACGCATAACGCATAACGCATAACGCATAACGCATAACGCATAACGCATAACGCATAACGCATAACGCATAACGCATAACGCATAACGCATAACGCATAACGCATAACGCATAACGCATAATGCATAACCCATAACGCATAACGCTCAATGAAAAAGTCATAATGCTTAACGCATAACGCATAACGCATAACGCATAACGCATAACGCATAACGGATAACGCATAACGCATAACGCATAACGCATAACGCATAACGCATAACGCATAACGCATAACGCATAACGCATAACGCATAACGCATAACGCATAACGCATAACGCATAACGCATAACGCATAACGCATAACGCATAACGCATAACGCATAACGCATAACGCATAACGCATAACGCATAACGCATAACGCATAACGCATAACGCATAACGCATAACGCATAACGCATAACGCATAACGCATAACGCATAACGCATAACGCATAACGCATAACGCATAACGCATAACGCATAACGCATAACGCATATCGCATAACGTATAACGCTTAACGCATAACGCATAACGCATAACGCATAACGCATAACGCATAACGCATAACGCATAACGCATAACGCATAACGCGTAACGCATAACGGATAACGCATAACGGATAACGCATGGCGCATAACGCATAACGCATAACGCATAACGCATAACGCATAACGCATAACGCATAACGCATAACGGATAACGCATAACGCATAACGCATAACGCATAACGCATAACGCATAACGCATAACGCATAACGCATAACGCATAACGCATAACGCATAACGCATAACGCATAACGCATAACGCATAACGCATAACGCATAACGCATAACGCATAACGCATAACGCATAACGCATAACGCATAACGCATAACGCAGAAACGCATATCGCATAACGCATAACGCTCAATGAAAAAGTCATAACGCATAACGCATATCGCATAACCCGTAAAGCACAACGCATAACACATAACGCATAACGCATAACACACAACGCATAACGCATAACGCATAACGTATAACGCTTAACGCATAACGCATAACGCATAACGCATAACGCATAACGCATAACGCATAACGCATAACGCATAACGCATAACGCGTAACGCATAACGCATAACGCATAACGCATAACGCATAACGCATAACGCATATCGCATAACGTATAACGCTTAACGCATAACGCATAACGCATAACGCATAACGCATAACGCATAACGCATAACGCATAACGCATAACGCATAACGCATAACGCATAACGCATAACGCATAACGCATAACGCATAACGCATAACGCATAACGCATAACGCATAACGCATAACGCATAACGCATAACGCATAACGCATAACGCATAACGCATAACGCATAACGCATAACGCATAACGCATAACGCATAACGCATAACGCATAACGCATAACGCATAACGCATAACGCATAACGCATAACGCATAACGCATAACGCATAACGCATAACGCATAACGCATAACGCATAACGCATGACTCATAACGCATAACGCTAAATCCATAACGCATAACGCATAACGCATAACGCATAACGCATAACGCATAACGCATAACGCATAACGCATAACGCATAACGCATAACGCATAACGCATAACGCATAACGCATAACGCATAACGCATAACGCATAACGCATAACGCATAACGCATTACGCATAACGCATAACGCATAACGCATAACGCATAATGCATAATGCATAACGCATAACGCATAACGCATTACGCATAACGCATAACGCATAACGCATAACGCATAACGCATAACGCATATCGCATAACGCATAACGCTCAATGAAAAAGTCATAACGCATAACGCATATCGCATAACCCGTAAAGCACAACGCATAACACATAACGCATAACGCATAACACATAACGCATAACGCATAACGTATAACGCTTAACGCATAACGCATAACGCATAACGCATAACGCATAACGCATAACGCATAACGCATAACGCATAACGCATAACGCATAACGCATAACGCATAACGCATAACGCATAACGCATAACGCATAACGCATAACGCATAACGCATAACGCATAACGCGTAACGCATAACGCTCAATGAAAAAGTCATAACGCATAACGCATATCGCATAACCCGTAAAGCACAACGCATAACACATAACGCATAACGCATAACACATAACGCATAACGCATAACGTATAACGCTTAACGCATAACGCATAACGCATAACGCATAACGCATAACGCATAACGCATAACGCATAACGCATAACGCATAACGCATAACGCATAACGCATAACGCATAACGCATAACGCATAACGCATAATGCATAACCCATAACGCATAACGCTCAATGAAAAAGTCATAATGCTTAACGCATAACGCATAACGCATAACGCATAACGCATAACGGATAACGCATGACGCATAACGCATAACGCATAACGAATAACGCATATCGCATAACGCATAACGCATAACGCATAACGCATAACGCATAACGCATAACGCATAACGCATAATGCATAACGCATAACGCATAACGCATTACGCATAACGCATAACGCATAACGCATTACGCATAACGCATAACGCATAACGCATAACGGATAACGCATGACGCATAACGCATAATGCATAACGCATAACGCATAACGCATTACGCATAACGCATAACGCATAACGCATAACGCATAACGCATAACGCATAACGCATATCGCATAACGCATAACGCTCAATGAAAAAGTCATAACGCATAACGCATATCGCATAACCCGTAAAGCACAACGCATAACACATAACGCATAACGCATAACACATAACGCATAACGCATAACGTATAACGCTTAACGCATAACGCATAACGCATAGCGCATAACGCATAACGCATAACGCATAACGCGTAACGCATAACGCATAACGCATAACGCATAACGCATAACGCATAACGCATATCGTATAACGTATAACGCTTAACGCATAACGCATAACGCATAACGCATAACGCATAACGCATAACGCATATCGCATAACGTATAACGCTTAACGCATAACGCATAACGCATAACGCATAACGCATAACGCATAACGCATAACGCATAACGCATAACGCATAACGCATAACGCATAACGCATAACGCATAACGCATAACGCATAACGCATAACGCATAACGCATAACGCATAACGCATAACGCATAACGCATAACGCATTACGCATAACGCATAACGCATAACGCATAACGCATAACGCATAACGCATAACGCATAACGCATAACGCATAATGAATAACGCATATCGCATAACGCATAACGCATAACGCATAACGCATTACGCATAACGCATAACACATAACGCATAACGCATAACGCATAACGCATAACGCATAACGCATAACGCATAACGCATAACGCATATCGCATAACGGATAACGCATGACGCATAACGCATAACGCATAACGCATAACGCATAACGCATATCGCATAACGTATAACGCTTAACGCATAACGCATAACGCATAACGCATAACGCATAACGCATAACGCATAACGCATAACGCATAACGCATAACGCATAACGCATAACGCATAACGCATAATGCATAACGCATAACGCATAACGCATAACGCATAACGCATAACGCATAACGCATAACGCATAACGCATAACCCATAACGAATAACGCATAACGCTCAATGGAAAAGTCATAACGCATAACGCTCAATGAAAAAGTCATAATGCTTAACGCATAACGCATAACGCATAACGCATAACGCATATCGCATAACGGATAACGCATGACGCATAACGCATAACGCATAACGCATAACGCATAACGCATATCGCATAACGCATAACGCATAACGCATAACGCATAACGCATATCGCATAACGGATAACGCATGACGCATAACGCATAACGCATAACGCATAACGCATAACGCATATCGCATAACGTATAACGCTTAACGCATAACGCATAACGCATAACGCATAACGCATAACGCATAACGCATAACGCATAACGCATAACGCATAACGCATAACGCATAACGCATATCGCATAACGGATAACGCATGACGCATAACGCATAACGCATAACGCATAACGCATAACGCATATCGCATAACGTATAACGCTTAACGCATAACGCATAACGCATAACGCATAACGCATAACGCATAACGCATAACGCATAACGCATAACGCATAATGCATAACGCATAACGCATAACGCATAACGCATAACGCATAACGCATAACGCATAACGCATAACGCATAACGCATAACCCATAACGAATAACGCATAACGCTCAATGGAAAAGTCATAACGCATAACGCTCAATGAAAAAGTCATAATGCTTAACGCATAACGCATAACGCATAACGCATAACGCATATCGCATAACGGATAACGCATGACGCATAACGCATAACGCATAACGCATAACGCATAACGCATATCGCATAACGTATAACGCTTAACGCATAACGCATAACGCATAACGCATAACGCATAACGCATAACGCATAACGCATAACGCATAACGCATAACGCATAACGCATAACGCATAACGCATAACGCATAACGCATAACGCATAACGCATAACGCATAACGCATAACGCATAACGCATAACGCATAACGCATAACGCATAACGCATAACGCATAACGCATAACGCTCAATGAAAAAGTCATAACGCATAACGCATAACGCATAACGCATAACGCATAACGCATAACGCATAACGCATAACGCATAACGCATAACGCATAACGCATAACGCATAACGCATAACGCATAACGCATAACGCATAACGCATAACGCATAACGCATAACGCATGACTCATAACGCATAACGCTAAATCCATAACGCATAACGCATAACGCATAACGCATAACGCATAATGCATAATGCATAACGCATAACGCATAACGCATTACGCATAACGCATAACGCATAACGCATAACGCATAACGCATAACGCATATCGCATAACGTATAACGCTTAACGCATAACGCATAACGCATAACGCATAACGCATAACGCATAACGCATAACGCATAACGCATAACGCATAACGCATAACGCATAACGCATAACGCATAATGCATAACGCATAACGCATAACGCATAACGCATAACGCATAACGCATAACGCATAACGCATAACGCATAACCCATAACGAATAACGCATAACGCTCAATGGAAAAGTCATAACGCATAACGCTCAATGAAAAAGTCATAATGCTTAACGCATAACGCATAACGCATAACGCATAACGCATATCGCATAACGGATAACGCATGACGCATAACGCATAACGCATAACGCATAACGCATAACGCATATCGCATAACGCATAACGCATAACGCATAACGCATATCGCATAACGGATAACGCATGACGCATAACGCATAACGCATAACGCATAACGCATAACGCATATCGCATAACGTATAACGCTTAACGCATAACGCATAACGCATAACGCATAACGCATAACGCATAACGCATAACGCATAACGCATAACGCATAACGCATAACGCATATCGCATAACGGATAACGCATGACGCATAACGCATAACGCATAACGCATAACGCATAACGCATATCGCATAACGTATAACGCTTAACGCATAACGCATAACGCATAACGCATAACGCATAACGCATAACGCATAACGCATAACGCATAACGCATAATGCATAACGCATAACGCATAACGCATAACGCATAACGCATAACGCATAACGCATAACGCATAACGCATAACGCATAACGCATAACCCATAACGAATAACGCATAACGCTCAATGGAAAAGTCATAACGCATAACGCTCAATGAAAAAGTCATAATGCTTAACGCATAACGCATAACGCATAACGCATAACGCATATCGCATAACGGATAACGCATGACGCATAACGCATAACGCATAACGCATAACGCATAACGCATATCGCATAACGTATAACGCTTAACGCATAACGCATAACGCATAACGCATAACGCATAACGCATAACGCATAACGCATAACGCATAACGCATAACGCATAACGCATAACGCATAACGCATAACGCATAACGCATAACGCATAACGCATAACGCATAACGCATAACGCATAACGCATAACGCATAACGCATAACGCATAACGCATAACGCATAACGCATAACGCTCAATGAAAAAGTCATAACGCATAACGCATAACGCATAACGCATAACGCATAACGCATAACGCATAACGCATAACGCATAACGCATAACGCATAACGCATAACGCATAACGCATAACGCATAACGCATAACGCATAACGCATAACGCATAACGCATAACGCATGACTCATAACGCATAACGCTAAATCCATAACGCATAACGCATAACGCATAACGCATAACGCATAATGCATAATGCATAACGCATAACGCATAACGCATTACGCATAACGCATAACGCATAACGCATAACGCATAACGCATAACGCATATCGCATAACGCATAACGCTCAATGAAAAAGTCATAACGCATAACGCATATCGCATAACCCGTAAAGCACAACGCATAACACATAACGCATAACGCATAACACATAACGCATAACGCATAACGTATAACGCTTAACGCATAACGCATAACGCATAACGCATAACGCATAACGCATAACGCATAACGCATAACGCATAACGCATAACGCATAACGCATAACGCATAACGCATAACGCATAACGCATAACGCATAACGCATAACGTATAACGTATAACGCATAACGCATAACGCGTAACGCATAACGCTCAATGAAAAAGTCATAACGCATAACGCATATCGCATAACCCGTAAAGCACAACGCATAACACATAACGCATAACGCATAACACATAACGCATAACGCATAACGTATAACGCTTAACGCATAACGCATACCGCATAACGCATAACGCATAACGCATAACGCATAACGCATAACGCATAACGCATAACGCATAACGCATAACGCATAACGCATAACGCATAACGCATAACGCATAACGCATAACGCATAACGCATAACGCATGACTCATAACGCATAACGCTAAATCCATAACGCATAACGCATAACGCATAACGCATAACGCATAACGCATAACGCATAACGCATAACGCATAACGCATAACGCATAACGCATAACGCATAACGCATAACGCATAACGCATAACGCATAACGCATAACGCATAACGCATAACGCATAACGCATAACGCATAACGCATAACGCATAACGCATAACGCATAACGCATAACGCATAACGCATAACGCATAACGCATAACGCATAACGCATAACGCATAACGCATAACGCATAACGCATAACGCATAACGCATAACGCATAACGCATAACGCATAACGCATAACGTATAACGCATAACGCATAACGCATAACGCATAACGCATAACGCATAACGCATAACGCATAACGCATAACGCATAACGCATAACGCATAACGCATAACGCATAACGCATAACGCATAACGCATAACGCATAACGCATAACGCATAACGCATAACGCATAACGCATAACGCATAACGCATAACGCATAACGCATAACGCATAACGCATAACGCATAACGCATAACGCATAACGCATAACGCATAACGCATAACGCATAACGCATAACGCATAACGCATAACGCATAACGCATAACGCATATCGCATAACGTATAACGCTTAACGCATAACGCATAACGCATAACGCTAAATCCATAACGCATAACGCATAACGCATAACGCATAACGCATAACGCATAACGCATAACGCATAACGCATAACGCATAACGCATAACGCATAACGCATAACGCATAACGCATAACGCATAACGCATAACGCATAACGCATAACGCATAACGCATAACGCATAACGCATAACGCATAACGCATAACGCATAACGCATAACGCATAACGCATAACGCATAACGCATAACGCATAACGCATAACGCATAACGCATAACGCATAACGCATAACGCATAACGCATAACGCATAACGCATAACGCATAACGCATAACGCATAACGCATAACGCATAACTCATAACGCATAACGCATAACGCATAACGCATAACGCATAACGCATAACGCATAACGCATAACGCATAACGCATAACGCATAACGCATAACGCATATCGCATAACGTATAACGCTTAACGCATAACGCATAACGCATAACGCATAACGCATAACGCATAACGCATAACGCATAACGCATAACGCGTAACGCATAACGGATAACGCATAACGGATAACGCATGGCGCATAACGCATAACGCATAACGCATAACGCATAACGCATAACGCATAACGCATAACGCATAACGCATAACGGATAACGCATAACGCATAACGCATAACGCATAACGCATAACGCATAACGCATAACGCATAACGCATAACGCATAACGCATAACGCATAACGCATAACGCATAACGCATAACGCATAACGCATAACGCAGAAACGCATATCGCATAACGCATAACGCTCAATGAAAAAGTCATAACGCATAACGCATATCGCATAACCCGTAAAGCACAACGCATAACACATAACGCATAACGCATAACACACAACGCATAACGCATAACGCATAACGCATAACGTATAACGCTTAACGCATAACGCATAACGCATAACGCATAACGCATAACGCATAACGCATAACGCATAACGCATAACGCGGAACGCATAACGCATAACGCATAACGCATAACGCATAACGCATATCGCATAACGTATAACGCTTAACGCATAACGCATAACGCATAACGCATAACGCATAACGCATAACGCATAACGCATAACGCATAACGCATAACGCGTAACGCATAACGGATAACGCATAACGGATAACGCATGGCGCATAACGCATAACGCATAACGCATAACGCATAACGCATAACGCATAACGGATAACGCATAACGCATAACGCATAACGCATAACGCATAACGCATAACGCATAACGCATAACGCATAACGCATAACGCATAACGCATAACGCATAACGCATAATGCATAACGCATAACGCATAACGCATAACGCATAACGCATAACGCATAACGCATAACGCATAACGCATAACGCATAACGCATAACCCATAACGAATAACGCATAACGCTCAATGGAAAAGTCATAACGCATAACGCTCAATGAAAAAGTCATAATGCTTAACGCATAACGCATAACTCATAACGCATAACGCACATCGCATAACGCATAACGCATAACGCATAACGCATAACGCATAACGCATAACGCATAACGCATAACGCATAACGCATAACGCATAATGCATAACGCATAACGCATAACGCATAACGCGTAACGCATAACGCTCAATGAAAAAGTCATAACGCATAACGCATATCGCATAACCCGTAAAGCACAACGCATAACACATAACGCATAACGCATAACACATAACGCATAACGCATAACGTATAACGCTTAACGCATAACGCATAACGCATAACGCATAACGCATAACGCATAACGCATAACGCATAACGCATAACGCATAACGCATAACGCATAACGCATAACGCATAACGCATAACGCATAACGCATAACGCATAACGCATAACGCATAACGCATAACGCATAACGCATAACGCATAACGCATAACGCATAACGCATAACGCATAACGCATAACGCATAACGCATAACGCATAACGCATAACGCATAACGCATAACGCATAACGCATAACGCATAACGCATAACGCATAACGCATAACGCATAACGCATAACGCATAACGCATAACGCATAACGCATAACGCATAACGCATAACGCATAACGCATAACGCATAACGCATAACGCATAACGCATAACGCATAACGCATAACGCATAACGCATAACGCATAACGCATAACGCATAACGCATAACGCATAACGCATAACGCATAACGCATAACGCATAACGCATAACGCATAACGCATAACGCATAACGCATAACGCATAACGCATAACGCATAACGCATAACGCATAACTCATAACGCATAACGCATAACGCATAACGCATAACGCATAACGCATAACGCATAACGCATAACGCATAACGCATAACGCATAACGCATAACGCATATCGCATAACGTATAACGCTTAACGCATAACGCATAACGCATAACGCATAACGCATAACGCATAACGCATAACGCATAACGCATAACGCATAACGCGTAACGCATAACGGATAACGCATAACGGATAACGCATGGCGCATAACGCATAACGCATAACGCATAACGCATAACGCATAACGCATAACGCATAACGCATAACGCATAACGGATAACGCATAACGCATAACGCATAACGCATAACGCATAACGCATAACGCATAACGCATAACGCATAACGCATAACGCATAACGCATAACGCATAACGCATAACGCATAACGCATAACGCATAACGCATAACGCATAACGCATAACGCATAACGCATAACGCATAACGCATAACGCAGAAACGCATATCGCATAACGCATAACGCTCAATGAAAAAGTCATAACGCATAACGCATATCGCATAACCCGTAAAGCACAACGCATAACACATAACGCATAACGCATAACACACAACGCATAACGCATAACGCATAACGTATAACGCTTAACGCATAACGCATAACGCATAACGCATAACGCATAACGCATAACGCATAACGCATAACGCATAACGCATAACGCGTAACGCATAACGCATAACGCATAACGCATAACGCATAACGCATATCGCATAACGTATAACGCTTAACGCATAACGCATAACGCATAACGCATAACGCATAACGCATAACGCATAACGCATAACGCATAACGCATAACGCGTAACGCATAACGGATAACGCATAACGGATAACGCATGGCGCATAACGCATAACGCATAACGCATAACGCATAACGCATAACGCATAACGCATAACGGATAACGCATAACGCATAACGCATAACGCATAACGCATAACGCATAACGCATAACGCATAACGCATAACGCATAACGCATAACGCATAACGCATAACGCATAACGCATAATGCATAACGCATAACGCATAACGCATAACGCATAACGCATAACGCATAACGCATAACGCATAACGCATAACGCATAACGCATAACCCATAACGAATAACGCATAACGCTCAATGGAAAAGTCATAACGCATAACGCTCAATGAAAAAGTCATAATGCTTAACGCATAACGCATAACTCATAACGCATAACGCACATCGCATAACGCATAACGCATAACGCATAACGCATAACGCATAACGCATAACGCATAACGCATAACGCATAACGCATAACGCATAATGCATAACGCATAACGCATAACGCATAACGCGTAACGCATAACGCTCAATGAAAAAGTCATAACGCATAACGCATATCGCATAACCCGTAAAGCACAACGCATAACACATAACGCATAACGCATAACACATAACGCATAACGCATAACGTATAACGCTTAACGCATAACGCATAACGCATAACGCATAACGCATAACGCATAACGCATAACGCATAACGCATAACGCATAACGCATAACGCATAACGCATAACGCATAACGCATAACGCATAACGCATAACGCATAACGCATAATGCATAACCCATAACGCATAACGCTCAATGAAAAAGTCATAATGCTTAACGCATAACGCATAACGCATAACGCATAACGCATAACGCATAACGGATAACGCATGACGCATAACGCATAACGCATAACGAATAACGCATATCGCATAACGCATAACGCATAACGCATAACGCATAACGCATAACGCATAACGCATAACGCATAATGCATAACGCATAACGCATAACGCATTACGCATAACGCATAACGCATAACGCATTACGCATAACGCATAACGCATAACGCATAACGCATTACGCATAACGCATAACGCATAACGCATAACGCATAACGCATAACGCATATCGCATAACGCATAACGCATATCGCATAACGCATAACGCTCAATGAAAAAGTCATAACGCATAACGCATATCGCATAACCCGTAAAGCACAACGCATAACACATAACGCATAACGCATAACACATAACGCATAACGCATAACGTATAACGCTTAACGCATAACGCATAACGCATAACGCATAACGCATAACGCATAACGCATAACGCATAACGCATAACGCATAACGCGTAACGCATAACGCATAACGCATAACGCATAACGCATAACGCATAACGCATAACGCATATCGTATAACGTATAACGCTTAACGCATAACGCATAACGCATAACGCATAACGCATAACGCATAACGCATAACGCATAATGCATAACCCATAACGCATAACGCTCAATGAAAAAGTCATAATGCTTAACGCATAACGCATAACGCATAACGCATAACGCATAACGCATAACGGATAACGCATGACGCATAACGCATAACGCATAACGAATAACGCATATCGCATAACGCATAACGCATAACGCATAACGCATAACGCATAACGCATAACGCATAACGCATAATGCATAACGCATAACGCATAACGCATTACGCATAACGCATAACGCATAACGCATTACGCATAACGCATAACGCATAACGCATAACGGATAACGCATGACGCATAACGCATAATGCATAACGCATAACGCATAACGCATTACGCATAACGCATAACGCATAACGCATAACGCATAACGCATAACGCATATCGCATAACGCATAACGCTCAATGAAAAAGTCATAACGCATAACGCATATCGCATAACCCGTAAAGCACAACGCATAACACATAACGCATAACGCATAACACATAACGCATAACGCATAACGTATAACGCTTAACGCATAACGCATAACGCATAACGCATAACGCATAACGCATAACGCATAACGCATAACGCGTAACGCATAACGCATAACGCATAACGCATAACGCATAACGCATAACGCATATCGTATAACGTATAACGCTTAACGCATAACGCATAACGCATAACGCATAACGCATAACGCATAACGCATAACGCATATCGCATAACGTATAACGCTTAACGCATAACGCATAACGCATAACGCATAACGCATAACGCATAACGCATAACGCATAACGCATAACGCATAACGCATAACGCATAACGCATAACGCATAACGCATAACGCATAACGCATAACGCATAACGCATAACGCATAACGCATAACGCATAACGCATAACGCATAACGCATAACGCATAACGCATAACGCATTACGCATAACGCATAACGCATAACGCATAACGCATAACGCATAACGCATAACGCATAACGCATAATGAATAACGCATATCGCATAACGCATAACGCATAACGCATAACGCATTACGCATAACGCATAACGCATAACGCATAACGCATAACGCATAACGCATAACGCATAACGCATAACGCATAACGCATAACGCATAACGCATAACGCATAACGCATATCGCATAACGGATAACGCATGACGCATAACGCATAACGCATAACGCATAACGCATAACGCATATCGCATAACGTATAACGCTTAACGCATAACGCATAACGCATAACGCATAACGCATAACGCATAACGCATAACGCATAACGCATAACGCATAACGCATAACGCATAACGCATAATGCATAACGCATAACGCATAACGCATAACGCATAACGCATAACGCATAACGCATAACGCATAACGCATAACGCATAACGCATAACCCATAACGAATAACGCATAACGCTCAATGGAAAAGTCATAACGCATAACGCTCAATGAAAAAGTCATAATGCTTAACGCATAACGCATAACTCATAACGCATAACGCACATCGCATAACGCATAACGCATAACGCATAACGCATAACGCATAACGCATAACGCATAACGCATAACGCATAACGCATAACGCATAACGCATAACGCATAACGCATAACGCATAACGCAGAAACGCATATCGCATAACGCATAACGCTCAATGAAAAAGTCATAACGCATAACGCATATCGCATAACCCGTAAAGCACAACGCATAACACATAACGCATAACGCATAACACACAACGCATAACGCATAACGCATAACGTATAACGCTTAACGCATAACGCATAACGCATAACGCATAACGCATAACGCATAACGCATAACGCATAACGCGTAACGCATAACGCATAACGCATAACGCATAACGCATAACGCATACCGCATAACGTATAACGCTTAACGCATAACGCATAACGCATAACGCATAACGCATAACGCATAACGCATAACGCATAACGCGTAACGCATAACGGATAACGCATAACGGATAACGCATGGCGCATAACGCATAACGCATAACGCATAACGCATAACGCATAACGCATAACGCATAACGGATAACGCATAACGCATAACGCATAACGCATAACGCATAACGCATAACGCATAACGCATAACGCATAACGCATAACGCACAACGCATAACGCATAACGCATAACGCATAACGCATAATGCATAACGCATAACGCATAACGCATAACGCATAACGCATAACGCATAACGCATAACGCATAACCCATAACGAATAACGCATAACGCTCAATGGAAAAGTCATAACGCATAACGCTCAATGAAAAAGTCATAATGCTTAACGCATAACGCATAACTCATAACGCATAACGCACATCGCATAACGCATAACGCATAACGCATAACGCATAACGCATAACGCATAACGCATAACGCATAACGCATAACGCATAACGCATAACGCATAACGCATAACGCATAACGCATAACGCATAACGCATAACGCATAACGCGTAACGCATAACGCTCAATGAAAAAGTCATAACGCATAACGCATATCGCATAACCCGTAAAGCACAACGCATAACACATAACGCATAACGCATAACACATAACGCATAACGCATAACGTATAACGCTTAACGCATAACGCATAACGCATAACGCATAACGCATAACGCATAACGCATAACGCATAACGCATAACGCATAACGCATAACGCATAACGCATAACGCATAACGCATAACGCATAACGCATAATGCATAACCCATAACGCATAACGCTCAATGAAAAAGTCATAATGCTTAACGCATAACGCATAACGCATAACGCATAACGCATAACGCATAACGGATAACGCATAACGCATAACGCATAACGCATAACGCATAACGCATAACGCATAACGCATAACGCATAACGCATAACGCATAACGCATAACGCATAACGCATAACGCATAACGCATAACGCATAACGCATAACGCATAACGCATAACGCATAACGCATAACGCATAACGCATAACGCATAACGCATAACGCATAACGCATAACGCATAACGCATAACGCATAACGCATAACGCATAACGCATAACGCATAACGCATAACGCATAACGCATAACGCATAACGCATAACGCATAACGCATAACGCATAACGCATAACGCATAACTCATAACGCATAACGCATAACGCATAACGCATAACGCATAACGCATAACGCATAACGCATAACGCATAACGCATAACGCATAACGCATAACGCATATCGCATAACGTATAACGCTTAACGCATAACGCATAACGCATAACGCATAACGCATAACGCATAACGCATAACGCATAACGCATAACGCATAACGCGTAACGCATAACGGATAACGCATAACGGATAACGCATGGCGCATAACGCATAACGCATAACGCATAACGCATAACGCATAACGCATAACGCATAACGGATAACGCATAACGCATAACGCATAACGCATAACGCATAACGCATAACGCATAACGCATAACGCATAACGCATAACGCATAACGCATAACGCATAACGCATAACGCATAACGCATAACGCATAACGCATAACGCATAACGCATAACGCATAACGCATAACGCAGAAACGCATATCGCATAACGCATAACGCTCAATGAAAAAGTCATAACGCATAACGCATATCGCATAACCCGTAAAGCACAACGCATAACACATAACGCATAACGCATAACACACAACGCATAACGCATAACGCATAACGTATAACGCTTAACGCATAACGCATAACGCATAACGCATAACGCATAACGCATAACGCATAACGCATAACGCATAACGCATAACGCATAACGCGTAACGCATAACGCATAACGCATAACGCATAACGCATAACGCATATCGCATAACGTATAACGCTTAACGCATAACGCATAACGCATAACGCATAACGCATAACGCATAACGCATAACGCATAACGCATAACGCATAACGCGTAACGCATAACGGATAACGCATAACGGATAACGCATGGCGCATAACGCATAACGCATAACGCATAACGCATAACGCATAACGCATAACGGATAACGCATAACGCATAACGCATAACGCATAACGCATAACGCATAACGCATAACGCATAACGCATAACGCATAACGCATAACGCATAACGCATAACGCATAACGCATAATGCATAACGCATAACGCATAACGCATAACGCATAACGCATAACGCATAACGCATAACGCATAACGCATAACGCATAACGCATAACGCATAACCCATAACGAATAACGCATAACGCTCAATGGAAAAGTCATAACGCATAACGCTCAATGAAAAAGTCATAATGCTTAACGCATAACGCATAACTCATAACGCATAACGCACATCGCATAACGCATAACGCATAACGCATAACGCATAACGCATAACGCATAACGCATAACGCATAACGCATAACGCATAACGCATAATGCATAACGCATAACGCATAACGCATAACGCGTAACGCATAACGCTCAATGAAAAAGTCATAACGCATAACGCATATCGCATAACCCGTAAAGCACAACGCATAACACATAACGCATAACGCATAACACATAACGCATAACGCATAACGTATAACGCTTAACGCATAACGCATAACGCATAACGCATAACGCATAACGCATAACGCATAACGCATAACGCATAACGCATAACGCATAACGCATAACGCATAACGCATAACGCATAACGCATAACGCATAATGCATAACCCATAACGCATAACGCTCAATGAAAAAGTCATAATGCTTAACGCATAACGCATAACGCATAACGCATAACGCATAACGCATAACGGATAACGCATGACGCATAACGCATAACGCATAACGAATAACGCATATCGCATAACGCATAACGCATAACGCATAACGCATAACGCATAACGCATAACGCATAACGCATAATGCATAACGCATAACGCATAACGCATTACGCATAACGCATAACGCATAACGCATTACGCATAACGCATAACGCATAACGCATAACGCATTACGCATAACGCATAACGCATAACGCATAACGCATAACGCATAACGCATAACGCATATCGCATAACGCATAACGCATATCGCATAACGCATAACGCTCAATGAAAAAGTCATAACGCATAACGCATATCGCATAACCCGTAAAGCACAACGCATAACACATAACGCATAACGCATAACACATAACGCATAACGCATAACGTATAACGCTTAACGCATAACGCATAACGCATAACGCATAACGCATAACGCATAACGCATAACGCATAACGCATAACGCATAACGCGTAACGCATAACGCATAACGCATAACGCATAACGCATAACGCATAACGCATATCGTATAACGTATAACGCTTAACGCATAACGCATAACGCATAACGCATAACGCATAACGCATAACGCATAACGCATAATGCATAACCCATAACGCATAACGCTCAATGAAAAAGTCATAATGCTTAACGCATAACGCATAACGCATAACGCATAACGCATAACGCATAACGGATAACGCATGACGCATAACGCATAACGCATAACGAATAACGCATATCGCATAACGCATAACGCATAACGCATAACGCATAACGCATAACGCATAACGCATAACGCATAATGCATAACGCATAACGCATAACGCATTACGCATAACGCATAACGCATAACGCATTACGCATAACGCATAACGCATAACGCATAACGGATAACGCATGACGCATAACGCATAATGCATAACGCATAACGCATAACGCATTACGCATAACGCATAACGCATAACGCATAACGCATAACGCATAACGCATATCGCATAACGCATAACGCTCAATGAAAAAGTCATAACGCATAACGCATATCGCATAACCCGTAAAGCACAACGCATAACACATAACGCATAACGCATAACACATAACGCATAACGCATAACGTATAACGCTTAACGCATAACGCATAACGCATAACGCATAACGCATAACGCATAACGCATAACGCATAACGCATAACGCGTAACGCATAACGCATAACGCATAACGCATAACGCATAACGCATAACGCATATCGTATAACGTATAACGCTTAACGCATAACGCATAACGCATAACGCATAACGCATAACGCATAACGCATATCGCATAACGTATAACGCTTAACGCATAACGCATAACGCATAACGCATAACGCATAACGCATAACGCATAACGCATAACGCATAACGCATAACGCATAACGCATAACGCATAACGCATAACGCATAACGCATAACGCATAACGCATAACGCATAACGCATAACGCATAACGCATAACGCATAACGCATAACGCATAACGCATAACGCATAACGCATAACGCATTACGCATAACGCATAACGCATAACGCATAACGCATAACGCATAACGCATAACGCATAACGCATAATGAATAACGCATATCGCATAACGCATAACGCATAACGCATAACGCATTACGCATAACGCATAACGCATAACGCATAACGCATAACGCATAACGCATAACGCATAACGCATAACGCATAACGCATAACGCATAACGCATAACGCATAACGCATATCGCATAACGGATAACGCATGACGCATAACGCATAACGCATAACGCATAACGCATAACGCATATCGCATAACGTATAACGCTTAACGCATAACGCATAACGCATAACGCATAACGCATAACGCATAACGCATAACGCATAACGCATAACGCATAACGCATAACGCATAACGCATAATGCATAACGCATAACGCATAACGCATAACGCATAACGCATAACGCATAACGCATAACGCATAACGCATAACGCATAACGCATAACCCATAACGAATAACGCATAACGCTCAATGGAAAAGTCATAACGCATAACGCTCAATGAAAAAGTCATAATGCTTAACGCATAACGCATAACTCATAACGCATAACGCACATCGCATAACGCATAACGCATAACGCATAACGCATAACGCATAACGCATAACGCATAACGCATAACGCATAACGCATAACGCATAACGCATAACGCATAACGCATAACGCATAACGCATAACGCATAACGCATAACGCAGAAACGCATATCGCATAACGCATAACGCTCAATGAAAAAGTCATAACGCATAACGCATATCGCATAACCCGTAAAGCACAACGCATAACACATAACGCATAACGCATAACACACAACGCATAACGCATAACGCATAACGTATAACGCTTAACGCATAACGCATAACGCATAACGCATAACGCATAACGCATAACGCATAACGCATAACGCATAACGCGTAACGCATAACGCATAACGCATAACGCATAACGCATAACGCATATCGCATAACGTATAACGCTTAACGCATAACGCATAACGCATAACGCATAACGCATAACGCATAACGCATAACGCATAACGCGTAACGCATAACGGATAACGCATAACGGATAACGCATGGCGCATAACGCATAACGCATAACGCATAACGCATAACGCATAACGCATAACGCATAACGGATAACGCATAACGCATAACGCATAACGCATAACGCATAACGCATAACGCATAACGCATAACGCATAACGCATAACGCACAACGCATAACGCATAACGCATAACGCATAACGCATAATGCATAACGCATAACGCATAACGCATAACGCATAACGCATAACGCATAACGCATAACGCATAACCCATAACGAATAACGCATAACGCTCAATGGAAAAGTCATAACGCATAACGCTCAATGAAAAAGTCATAATGCTTAACGCATAACGCATAACTCATAACGCATAACGCACATCGCATAACGCATAACGCATAACGCATAACGCATAACGCATAACGCATAACGCATAACGCATAACGCATAACGCATAACGCATAACGCATAACGCATAACGCATAACGCATAACGCATAACGCATAACGCATAACGCATAACGCATAACGCATAACGCATATCGCATAACGTATAACGCTTAACGCATAACGCATAACGCATAACGCATAACGCATAACGCATAACGCATAACGCATAACGCATAACGCGTAACGCATAACGGATAACGCATAACGGATAACGCATGGCGCATAACGCATAACGCATAACGCATAACGCATAACGCATAACGCATAACGCATAACGCATAACGCATAACGGATAACGCATAACGCATAACGCATAACGCATAACGCATAACGCATAACGCA
Source organism: Lasioglossum baleicum (assembly GCF_051020765.1). Lineage (NCBI taxonomy): Eukaryota > Metazoa > Arthropoda > Insecta > Hymenoptera > Halictidae > Lasioglossum > Lasioglossum baleicum. Next base: position 244,947 of record NW_027469105.1, on the reverse strand, counting down.
TAACGCATAACGCATAACGCATAACGCATAACGCATAACGCATAACGCATAACGCATAACGCAGAAACGCATATCGCATAACGCATAACGCTCAATGAAAAAGTCATAACGCATAACGCATATCGCATAACCCGTAAAGCACAACGCATAACACATAACGCATAACGCATAACACACAACGCATAACGCATAACGCATAACGCATAACGTATAACGCTTAACGCATAACGCATAACGCATAACGCATAACGCATAACGCATAACGCATAACGCATAACGCGGAACGCATAACGCATAACGCATAACGCATAACGCATAACGCATATCGCATAACGTATAACGCTTAACGCATAACGCATAACGCATAACGCATAACGCATAACGCATAACGCATAACGCATAACGCATAACGCATAACGCGTAACGCATAACGGATAACGCATAACGGATAACGCATGGCGCATAACGCATAACGCATAACGCATAACGCATAACGCTCAATGAAAAAGTCATAATGCTTAACGCATAACGCATAACGCATAACGCATAACGCATAACGCATAACGGATAACGCATGACGCATAACGCATAACGCATAACGAATAACGCATATCGCATAACGCATAACGCATAACGCATAACGCATAACGCATAACGCATAACGCATAACGCATAATGCATAACGCATAACGCATAACGCATTACGCATAACGCATAACGCATAACGCATTACGCATAACGCATAACGCATAACGCATAACGCATTACGCATAACGCATAACGCATAACGCATAACGCATAACGCATAACGCATATCGCATAACGCATAACGCATATCGCATAACGCATAACGCTCAATGAAAAAGTCATAACGCATAACGCATATCGCATAACCCGTAAAGCACAACGCATAACACATAACGCATAACGCATAACACATAACGCATAACGCATAACGTATAACGCTTAACGCATAACGCATAACGCATAACGCATAACGCATAACGCATAACGCATAACGCATATCGTATAACGTATAACGCTTAACGCATAACGCATAACGCATAACGCATAACGCATAACGCATAACGCATAACGCATAATGCATAACCCATAACGCATAACGCTCAATGAAAAAGTCATAATGCTTAACGCATAACGCATAACGCATAACGCATAACGCATAACGCATAACGGATAACGCATGACGCATAACGCATAACGCATAACGAATAACGCATATCGCATAACGCATAACGCATAACGCATAACGCATAACGCATAACGCATAACGCATAACGCATAATGCATAACGCATAACGCATAACGCATTACGCATAACGCATAACGCATAACGCATTACGCATAACGCATAACGCATAACGCATAACGGATAACGCATGACGCATAACGCATAATGCATAACGCATAACGCATAACGCATTACGCATAACGCATAACGCATAACGCATAACGCATAACGCATAACGCATATCGCATAACGCATAACGCTCAATGAAAAAGTCATAACGCATAACGCATATCGCATAACCCGTAAAGCACAACGCATAACACATAACGCATAACGCATAACACATAACGCATAACGCATAACGTATAACGCTTAACGCATAACGCATAACGCATAACGCATAACGCATAACGCATAACGCATAATGAATAACGCATATCGCATAACGCATAACGCATAACGCATAACGCATTACGCATAACGCATAACGCATAACGCATAACGCATAACGCATAACGCATAACGCATAACGCATAACGCATAACGCATAACGCATAACGCATAACGCATAACGCATGTCGCATAACGGATAACGCATGACGCATAACGCATAACGCATAACGCAGAAACGCATATCGCATAACGCATAACGCTCAATGAAAAAGTCATAACGCATAACGCATATCGCATAACCCGTAAAGCACAACGCATAACACATAACGCATAACGCATAACACACAACGCATAACGCATAACGCATAACGTATAACGCTTAACGCATAACGCATAACGCATAACGCATAACGCATAACGCATAACGCATAACGCATTACGCATAACGCATAACGCATAACGCATAACGCATAACGCATAACGCATAACGCATAACGCATAACGCATAACGCATAACGCATAACGCATAACGCATAACGCATATCGCATAACGGATAACGCATGACGCATAACGCATAACGCATAACGCATAACGCATAACGCATATCGCATAACGTATAACGCTTAACGCATAACGCATAACGCATAACGCATAACGCATAACGCATAACGCATAACGCATAACGCATAACGCATAACGCATAACGCATAACGCATAATGCATAACGCATAACGCATAACGCATAACGCATAACGCATAACGCATAACGCATAACGCATAACGCATAACGCATAACGCATAACGCATAACCCATAACGAATAACGCATAACGCTCAATGGAAAAGTCATAACGCATAACGCTCAATGAAAAAGTCATAATGCTTAACGCATAACGCATAACTCATAACGCATAACGCACATCGCATAACGCATAACGCATAACGCATAACGCATAACGCATAACGCATAACGCATAACGCATAACGCATAACGCATAACGCATAACGCATAACGCATAACGCATAACGCATAACGCATAACGCATAACGCAGAAACGCATATCGCATAACGCATAACGCTCAATGAAAAAGTCATAACGCATAACGCATATCGCATAACCCGTAAAGCACAACGCATAACACATAACGCATAACGCATAACACACAACGCATAACGCATAACGCATAACGTATAACGCTTAACGCATAACGCATAACGCATAACGCATAACGCATAACGCATAACGCATAACGCATAACGCGTAACGCATAACGCATAACGCATAACGCATAACGCATAACGCATATCGCATAACGTATAACGCTTAACGCATAACGCATAACGCATAACGCATAACGCATAACGCATAACGCATAACGCATAACGCGTAACGCATAACGCGTAACGCATAACGGATAACGCATAACGGATAACGCATGGCGCATAACGCATAACGCATAACGCATAACGCATAACGCATAACGCATAACGCATAACGGATAACGCATAACGCATAACGCATAACGCATAACGCATAACGCATAACGCATAACGCATAACGCATAACGCATAACGCATAACGCATAACGCATAACGCATAACGCACAACGCATAACGCATAACGCATAACGCATAACGCATAATGCATAACGCATAACGCATAACGCATAACGCATAACGCATAACGCATAACGCATAACGCATAACGCATAACCCATAACGAATAACGCATAACGCTCAATGGAAAAGTCATAACGCATAACGCTCAATGAAAAAGTCATAATGCTTAACGCATAACGCATAACTCATAACGCATAACGCACATCGCATAACGCATAACGCATAACGCATAACGCATAACGCATAACGCATAACGCATAACGCATAACGCATAACGCATAACGCATAACGCATAACGCATAACGCATAACGCATAACGCATAACGCATAACGCATAACGCATAACGCGTAACGCATAACGCTCAATGAAAAAGTCATAACGCATAACGCATATCGCATAACCCGTAAAGCACAACGCATAACACATAACGCATAACGCATAACACATAACGCATAACGCATAACGTATAACGTATAACGCTTAACGCATAACGCATAACGCATAACGCATAACGCATAACGCATAACGCATAACGCATAACGCATAACGCATAACGCATAACGCATAACGCATAACGCATAACGCATAACGCGTAACGCATAACGGATAACGCATGGCGCATAACGCATAACGCATAACGCATAACGCATAACGCATAACGCATAACGGATAACGCATAACGCATAACGCATAACGCATAACGCATAACGCATAACGCATAACGCATAACGCATAACGCATAACGCATAACGCATAACGCATAACGCATAACGCATAACGCATAACGCATAACGCATAACGCATAACGCATAACGCATAACGCATAACGCATAACGCATAACGCATAACGCATAACGCATAACGCATAACGCATAACGCATAACGCATAACGCATAACGCATAACGCATAACGCATAACGCATAACGCATAACGCATAACGCATATCGCATAACGTATAACGCTTAACGCATAACGCATAACGCATAACGCATAACGCATAACGCATAACGCATAACGCATAACGCATAACGCGTAACGCATAACGGATAACGCATGGCGCATAACGCATAACGCATAACGCATAACGCATAACGCATAACGCATAACGGATAACGCATAACGCATAACGCATAACGCATAACGCATAACGCATAACGCATAACGCATAACGCATAACGCATAACGCATAACGCATAACGCATAACGCATAACGCATAACGCATAACGCATAACGCATAACGCATAACGCATAACGCATAACGCATAACGCAGAAACGCATATCGCATAACGCATAACGCTCAATGAAAAAGTCATAACGCATAACGCATATCGCATAACCCGTAAAGCACAACGCATAACACATAACGCATAACGCATAACACACAACGCATAACGCATAACGCATAACGTATAACGCTTAACGCATAACGCATAACGCATAACGCATAACGCATAACGCATAACGCATAACGCATAACGCATAACGCGTAACGCATAACGCATAACGCATAACGCATAACGCGTAACGCATATCGCATAACGTATAACGCTTAACGCATAACGCATAACGCATAACGCATAACGCATAACGCATAACGCATAACCCATAACGAATAACGCATAACGCTCAATGGAAAAGTCATAACGCATAACGCTCAATGAAAAAGTCATAATGCTTAACGCATAACGCATAACTCATAACGCATAACGCACATCGCATAACGCATAACGCATAACGCATAACGCATAACGCATAACGCATAACGCATAACGCATAACGCATAACGCATAATGCATAACGCATAACGCATAACGCATAACGCGTAACGCATAACGCATAACGCGTAACGCATAACGCATAACGCATAACGCATAACGCATAACGCATATCGCATAACGTATAACGCTTAACGCATAACGCATAACGCATAACGCATAACGCATAACGCATAACGCATAACCCATAACGAATAACGCATAACGCTCAATGGAAAAGTCATAACGCATAACGCTCAATGAAAAAGTCATAATGCTTAACGCATAACGCATAACTCATAACGCATAACGCACATCGCATAACGCATAACGCATAACGCATAACGCATAACGCATAACGCATAACGCATAACGCATAACGCATAACGCATAACGCATAACCCATAACGAATAACGCATAACGCTCAATGGAAAAGTCATAACGCATAACGCTCAATGAAAAAGTCATAATGCTTAACGCATAACGCATAACTCATAACGCATAACGCACATCGCATAACGCATAACGCATAACGCATAACGCATAACGCATAACGCATAACGCATAACGCATAACGCATAACGCATAACGCATAATGCATAACGCATAACGCATAACGCATAACGCATAACGCGTAACGCATAACGCTCAATGAAAAAGTCATAACGCATAACGCATATCGCATAACCCGTAAAGCACAACGCATAACACATAACGCATAACGCATAACACATAACGCATAACGCATAACGTATAACGCTTAACGCATAACGCATAACGCATAACGCATAACGCATAACGCATAACGCATAACGCATAACGCATAACGCATAACGCATAACGCATAACGCATAACGCATAACGCATAATGCATAACCCATAACGCATAACGCTCAATGAAAAAGTCATAATGCTTAACGCATAACGCATAACGCATAACGCATAACGCATAACGCATAACGCATAACGGATAACGCATGACGCATAACGCATAACGCATAACGAATAACGCATATCGCATAACGCATAACGCATAACGCATAACGCATAACGCATAACGCATAACGCATAACGCATAACGCATAATGCATAACGCATAACGCATAACGCATTACGCATAACGCATAACGCATAACGCATTACGCATAACGCATAACGCATAACGCATAACGCATTACGCATAACGCATAACGCATAACGCATAACGCATAACGCATAACGCATATCGCATAACGCATAACGCATATCGCATAACGCATAACGCTCAATGAAAAAGTCATAACGCATAACGCATATCGCATAACCCGTAAAGCACAACGCATAACACATAACGCATAACGCATAACACATAACGCATAACGCATAACGTATAACGCTTAACGCATAACGCATAACGCATAACGCATAACGCATAACGCATAACGCATAACGCATAACGCATAACGCATAACGCGTAACGCATAACGCATAACGCATAACGCATAACGCATAACGCATAACGCATATCGTATAACGTATAACGCTTAACGCATAACGCATAACGCATAACGCATAACGCATAACGCATAACGCATAACGCATAATGCATAACCCATAACGCATAACGCTCAATGAAAAAGTCATAATGCTTAACGCATAACGCATAACGCATAACGCATAACGCATAACGCATAACGGATAACGCATGACGCATAACGCATAACGCATAACGAATAACGCATATCGCATAACGCATAACGCATAACGCATAACGCATAACGCATAACGCATAACGCATAACGCATAATGCATAACGCATAACGCATAACGCATTACGCATAACGCATAACGCATAACGCATTACGCATAACGCATAACGCATAACGCATAACGGATAACGCATGACGCATAACGCATAATGCATAACGCATAACGCATAACGCATTACGCATAACGCATAACGCATAACGCATAACGCATAACGCATAACGCATATCGCATAACGCATAACGCTCAATGAAAAAGTCATAACGCATAACGCATATCGCATAACCCGTAAAGCACAACGCATAACACATAACGCATAACGCATAACACATAACGCATAACGCATAACGTATAACGCTTAACGCATAACGCATAACGCATAACGCATAACGCATAACGCATAACGCATAACGCATAACGCATAACGCGTAACGCATAACGCATAACGCATAACGCATAACGCATAACGCATAACGCATATCGTATAACGTATAACGCTTAACGCATAACGCATAACGCATAACGCATAACGCATAACGCATAACGCATAACGCATATCGCATAACGTATAACGCTTAACGCATAACGCATAACGCATAACGCATAACGCATAACGCATAACGCATAACGCATAACGCATAACGCATAACGCATAACGCATAACGCATAACGCATAACGCATAACGCATAACGCATAACGCATAACGCATAACGCATAACGCATAACGCATAACGCATAACGCATAACGCATAACGCATTACGCATAACGCATAACGCATAACGCATAACGCATAACGCATAACGCATAACGCATAACGCATAACGCATAATGAATAACGCATATCGCATAACGCATAACGCATAACGCATAACGCATTACGCATAACGCATAACGCATAACGCATAACGCATAACGCATAACGCATAACGCATAACGCATAACGCATATCGCATAACGGATAACGCATGACGCATAACGCATAACGCATAACGCATAACGCATAACGCATATCGCATAACGTATAACGCTTAACGCATAACGCATAACGCATAACGCATAACGCATAACGCATAACGCATAACGCATAACGCATAACGCATAACGCATAACGCATAATGCATAACGCATAACGCATAACGCATAACGCATAACGCATAACGCATAACGCATAACGCATAACGCATAACCCATAACGAATAACGCATAACGCTCAATGGAAAAGTCATAACGCATAACGCTCAATGAAAAAGTCATAATGCTTAACGCATAACGCATAACTCATAACGCATAACGCACATCGCATAACGCATAACGCATAACGCATAACGCATAACGCATAACGCATAACGCATAACGCATAACGCATAACGCATAACGCATAACGCATAACGCATAACGCATAACGCATAACGCATAACGCAGAAACGCATATCGCATAACGCATAACGCTCAATGAAAAAGTCATAACGCATAACGCATATCGCATAACCCGTAAAGCACAACGCATAACACATAACGCATAACGCATAACACACAACGCATAACGCATAACGCATAACGTATAACGCTTAACGCATAACGCATAACGCATAACGCATAACGCATAACGCATAACGCATAACGCATAACGCGTAACGCATAACGCATAACGCATAACGCATAACGCATAACGCATATCGCATAACGTATAACGCTTAACGCATAACGCATAACGCATAACGCATAACGCATAACGCATAACGCATAACGCATAACGCATAACGCGTAACGCATAACGGATAACGCATAACGGATAACGCATGGCGCATAACGCATAACGCATAACGCATAACGCATAACGCATAACGCATAACGGATAACGCATAACGCATAACGCATAACGCATAACGCATAACGCATAACGCATAACGCATAACGCATAACGCATAACGCACAACGCATAACGCATAACGCATAACGCATAACGCATAATGCATAACGCATAACGCATAACGCATAACGCATAACGCATAACGCATAACGCATAACGCATAACGCATAACCCATAACGAATAACGCATAACGCTCAATGGAAAAGTCATAACGCATAACGCTCAATGAAAAAGTCATAATGCTTAACGCATAACGCATAACTCATAACGCATAACGCACATCGCATAACGCATAACGCATAACGCATAACGCATAACGCATAACGCATAACGCATAACGCATAACGCATAACGCATAACGCATAACGCATAACGCATAACGCATAACGCATAACGCATAACGCGTAACGCATAACGCTCAATGAAAAAGTCATAACGCATAACGCATATCGCATAACCCGTAAAGCACAACGCATAACACATAACGCATAACGCATAACACATAACGCATAACGCATAACGTATAACGCTTAACGCATAACGCATAACGCATAACGCATAACGCATAACGCATAACGCATAACGCATAACGCATAACGCATAACGCATAACGCATAACGCATAACGCATAACGCATAACGCATAACGCATAACGCATAACGCATAATGCATAACCCATAACGCATAACGCTCAATGAAAAAGTCATAATGCTTAACGCATAACGCATAACGCATAACGCATAACGCATAACGCATAACGCATAACGCATAACGCATAACGCATAACGCATAACGCATAACGCATAACGCATAACGCATAACGCATAACGCATAACGCATAACGCATAACGCATAACGCATAACGCATAACGCATAACGCATAACGCATAACGCATAACGCATAACGCATAACGCATTACGCATAACGCATAACGCATAACGCATAACGCATAACGCATAACGCATAACGCATAACGCATAATGAATAACGCATATCGCATAACGCATAACGCATAACGCATAACGCATTACGCATAACGCATAACGCATAACGCATAACGCATAACGCATAACGCATAACGCATAACGCATAACGCATAACGCATAACGCATAACGCATAACGCATATCGCATAACGGATAACGCATGACGCATAACGCATAACGCATAACGCATAACGCATAACGCATATCGCATAACGTATAACGCTTAACGCATAACGCATAACGCATAACGCATAACGCATAACGCATAACGCATAACGCATAACGCATAACGCATAACGCATAATGCATAACGCATAACGCATAACGCATAACGCATAACGCATAACGCATAACGCATAACGCATAACGCATAACCCATAACGAATAACGCATAACGCTCAATGGAAAAGTCATAACGCATAACGCTCAATGAAAAAGTCATAATGCTTAACGCATAACGCATAACTCATAACGCATAACGCACATCGCATAACGCATAACGCATAACGCATAACGCATAACGCATAACGCATAACGCATAACGCATAACGCATAACGCATAACGCATAACGCATAACGCATAACGCATAACGCATAACGCATAACGCATAACGCATAACGCAGAAACGCATATCGCATAACGCATAACGCTCAATGAAAAAGTCATAACGCATAACGCTCAATGAAAAAGTCATAACGCATAACGCATAATGCATAACGCATAACGCATAACGCATAACGCATAACGCATAACGCATAACGCATAACGCATAACGCATAACGCATAACGCATAACGCATAATGCATAACGCATAACGCATAACGCATAACGCATAACGCATAACGCATAACGCATAACGCATAACGCATAACCCATAACGAATAACGCATAACGCTCAATGGAAAAGTCATAACGCATAACGCTCAATGAAAAAGTCATAATGCTTAACGCATAACGCATAACTCATAACGCATAACGCACATCGCATAACGCATAACGCATAACGCATAACGCATAACGCATAACGCATAACGCATAACGCATAACGCATAACGCATAACGCATAACGCATAACGCATAACGCATAACGCATAACGCATAACGCATAACGCAGAAACGCATATCGCATAACGCATAACGCTCAATGAAAAAGTCATAACGCATAACGCATATCGCATAACCCGTAAAGCACAACGCATAACACATAACGCATAACGCATAACACACAACGCATAACGCATAACGCATAACGTATAACGCTTAACGCATAACGCATAACGCATAACGCATAACGCATAACGCATAACGCATAACGCATAACGCGTAACGCATAACGCATAACGCATAACGCATAACGCATAACGCATATCGCATAACGTATAACGCTTAACGCATAACGCATAACGCATAACGCATAACGCATAACGCATAACGCATAACGCATAACGCATAACGCGTAACGCATAACGGATAACGCATAACGGATAACGCATGGCGCATAACGCATAACGCATAACGCATAACGCATAACGCATAACGCATAACGGATAACGCATAACGCATAACGCATAACGCATAACGCATAACGCATAACGCATAACGCATAACGCATAACGCATAACGCACAACGCATAACGCATAACGCATAACGCATAACGCATAATGCATAACGCATAACGCATAACGCATAACGCATAACGCATAACGCATAACGCATAACGCATAACGCATAACCCATAACGAATAACGCATAACGCTCAATGGAAAAGTCATAACGCATAACGCTCAATGAAAAAGTCATAATGCTTAACGCATAACGCATAACTCATAACGCATAACGCACATCGCATAACGCATAACGCATAACGCATAACGCATAACGCATAACGCATAACGCATAACGCATAACGCATAACGCATAACGCATAACGCATAACGCATAACGCATAACGCATAACGCATAACGCATAACGCATAACGCGTAACGCATAACGCTCAATGAAAAAGTCATAACGCATAACGCATATCGCATAACCCGTAAAGCACAACGCATAACACATAACGCATAACGCATAACACATAACGCATAACGCATAACGTATAACGCTTAACGCATAACGCATAACGCATAACGCATAACGCATAACGCATAACGCATAACGCATAACGCATAACGCATAACGCATAACGCATAACGCATAACGCATAACGCATAACGCATAACGCATAACGCATAACGCATAACGCATAATGCATAACCCATAACGCATAACGCTCAATGAAAAAGTCATAATGCTTAACGCATAACGCATAACGCATAACGCATAACGCATAACGCATAACGCATAACGCATAACGCATAACGCATAACGCATAACGCATAACGCATAACGCATAACGCATAACGCATAACGCATAACGCATAACGCATAACGCATAACGCATAACGCATAACGCATAACGCATAACGCATAACGCATTACGCATAACGCATAACGCATAACGCATAACGCATAACGCATAACGCATAACGCATAACGCATAATGAATAACGCATATCGCATAACGCATAACGCATAACGCATAACGCATTACGCATAACGCATAACGCATAACGCATAACGCATAACGCATAACGCATAACGCATAACGCATAACGCATAACGCATAACGCATAACGCATAACGCATAACGCATATCGCATAACGGATAACGCATGACGCATAACGCATAACGCATAACGCATAACGCATAACGCATATCGCATAACGTATAACGCTTAACGCATAACGCATAACGCATAACGCATAACGCATAACGCATAACGCATAACGCATAACGCATAACGCATAACGCATAATGCATAACGCATAACGCATAACGCATAACGCATAACGCATAACGCATAACGCATAACGCATAACGCATAACCCATAACGAATAACGCATAACGCTCAATGGAAAAGTCATAACGCATAACGCTCAATGAAAAAGTCATAATGCTTAACGCATAACGCATAACTCATAACGCATAACGCACATCGCATAACGCATAACGCATAACGCATAACGCATAACGCATAACGCATAACGCATAACGCATAACGCATAACGCATAACGCATAACGCATAACGCATAACGCATAACGCATAACGCATAACGCATAACGCATAACGCATAACGCAGAAACGCATATCGCATAACGCATAACGCTCAATGAAAAAGTCATAACGCATAACGCATATCGCATAACCCGTAAAGCACAACGCATAACACATAACGCATAACGCATAACACACAACGCATAACGCATAACGCATAACGTATAACGCTTAACGCATAACGCATAACGCATAACGCATAACGCATAACGCATAACGCATAACGCATAACGCGTAACGCATAACGCATAACGCATAACGCATAACGCATAACGCATATCGCATAACGTATAACGCTTAACGCATAACGCATAACGCATAACGCATAACGCATAACGCATAACGCATAACGCATAACGCATAACGCATAACGCGTAACGCATAACGGATAACGCATAACGGATAACGCATGGCGCATAACGCATAACGCATAACGCATAACGCATAACGCATAACGCATAACGGATAACGCATAACGCATAACGCATAACGCATAACGCATAACGCATAACGCATAACGCATAACGCATAACGCATAACGCACAACGCATAACGCATAACGCATAACGCATAACGCATAATGCATAACGCATAACGCATAACGCATAACGCATAACGCATAACGCATAACGCATAACGCATAACGCATAACCCATAACGAATAACGCATAACGCTCAATGGAAAAGTCATAACGCATAACGCTCAATGAAAAAGTCATAATGCTTAACGCATAACGCATAACTCATAACGCATAACGCACATCGCATAACGCATAACGCATAACGCATAACGCATAACGCATAACGCATAACGCATAACGCATAACGCATAACGCATAACGCATAACGCATAACGCATAACGCATAACGCATAACGCATAACGCATAACGCGTAACGCATAACGCTCAATGAAAAAGTCATAACGCATAACGCATATCGCATAACCCGTAAAGCACAACGCATAACACATAACGCATAACGCATAACACATAACGCATAACGCATAACGTATAACGCTTAACGCATAACGCATAACGCATAACGCATAACGCATAACGCATAACGCATAACGCATAACGCATAACGCATAACGCATAACGCATAACGCATAACGCATAACGCATAACGCATAACGCATAACGCATAACGCATAATGCATAACCCATAACGCATAACGCTCAATGAAAAAGTCATAATGCTTAACGCATAACGCATAACGCATAACGCATAACGCATAACGCATAACGCATAACGCATAACGCATAACGCATAACGCATAACGCATAACGCATAACGCATAACGCATAACGCATAACGCATAACGCATAACGCATAACGCATAACGCATAACGCATAACGCATAACGTATAACGCTTAACGCATAACGCATAACGCATAACGCATAACGCATAACGCATAACGCATAACGCATAACGCATAACGCATAACGCATAACGCATAACGCATAACGCATAACGCATAACGCATAACGCATAACGCATAACGCATAACGCATAACGCATAACGCATAACGCATAACGCATAACGCATAACGCATAACGCATAACGCATAACGCATAACGCATAACGCATAACGCATAACGCATAACGCATAACGCATAACGCATAACGCATAACGCATGACTCATAACGCATAACGCTAAATCCATAACGCATAACGCATAACGCATAACGCATAACGCATAACGCATAACGCATAACGCATAACGCATAACGCATAACGCATAACGCATAACGCAAAACGCATAACGCATAACGCATAACGCATAACGCATAACGCATAACGCATAACGCATAACGCATAACGCATAACGCATAACGCATAACGCATAACGCATAACGCATAACGCATAACGCATAACGCATAACGCATAACGCATAATGCATAATGCATAACGCATAACGCATAACGCATTACGCATAACGCATAACGCATAACGCATAACGCATAACGCATAACGCATATCGCATAACGCATAACGCTCAATGAAAAAGTCATAACGCATAACGCATATCGCATAACCCGTAAAGCACAACGCATAACACATAACGCATAACGCATAACACATAACGCATAACGCATAACGTATAACGCTTAACGCATAACGCATAACGCATAACGCATAACGCATAACGCATAACGCATAACGCATAACGCATAACGCATAACGCATAACGCATAACGCATAACGCATAACGCATAACGCATAACGCATAACGCATAACGCATAACGCATAACGCATAACGCGTAACGCATAACGCTCAATGAAAAAGTCATAACGCATAACGCATATCGCATAACCCGTAAAGCACAACGCATAACAAATAACGCATAACGCATAACACATAACGCATAACGCATAACGTATAACGCTTAACGCATAACGCATAACGCATAACGCATAACGCATAACGCATAACGCATAACGCATAACGCATAACGCATAACGCATAACGCATAACGCATAACGCATAACGCATAACGCATAACGCATAACGCATAACGCATAATGCATAACCCATAACGCATAACGCTCAATGAAAAAGTCATAATGCTTAACGCATAACGCATAACGCATAACGCATAACGCATAACGGATAACGCATGACGCATAACGCATAACGCATAACGAATAACGCATATCGCATAACGCATAACGCATAACGCATAACGCATAACGCATAACGCATAACGCATAACGCATAATGCATAACGCATAACGCATAACGCATTACGCATAACGCATAACGCATAACGCATTACGCATAACGCATAACGCATAACGCATAACGGATAACGCATGACGCATAACGCATAATGCATAACGCATAACGCATAACGCATTACGCATAACGCATAACGCATAACGCATAACGCATAACGCATAACGCATATCGCATAACGCATAACGCTCAATGAAAAAGTCATAACGCATAACGCATATCGCATAACCCGTAAAGCACAACGCATAACACATAACGCATAACGCATAACACATAACGCATAACGCATAACGTATAACGCTTAACGCATAACGCATAACGCATAACGCATAACGCATAACGCATAACGCATAACGCGTAACGCATAACGCATAACGCATAACGCATAACGCATAACGCATAACGCATATCGTATAACGTATAACGCTTAACGCATAACGCATAACGCATAACGCATAACGCATAACGCATAACGCATATCGCATAACGTATAACGCTTAACGCATAACGCATAACGCATAACGCATAACGCATAACGCATAACGCATAACGCATAACGCATAACGCATAACGCATAACGCATAACGCATAACGCATAACGCATAACGCATAACGCATAACGCATAACGCATAACGCATAACGCATAACGCATAACGCATAACGCATAACGCATTACGCATAACGCATAACGCATAACGCATAACGCATAACGCATAACGCATAACGCATAACGCATAATGAATAACGCATATCGCATAACGCATAACGCATAACGCATAACGCATTACGCATAACGCATAACGCATAACGCATAACGCATAACGCATAACGCATAACGCATAACGCATAACGCATAACGCATAACGCATAACGCATATCGCATAACGGATAACGCATGACGCATAACGCATAACGCATAACGCATAACGCATAACGCATATCGCATAACGTATAACGCTTAACGCATAACGCATAACGCATAACGCATAACGCATAACGCATAACGCATAACGCATAACGCATAACGCATAACGCATAACGCATAACGCATAATGCATAACGCATAACGCATAACGCATAACGCATAACGCATAACGCATAACGCATAACGCATAACGCATAACCCATAACGAATAACGCATAACGCTCAATGGAAAAGTCATAACGCATAACGCTCAATGAAAAAGTCATAATGCTTAACGCATAACGCATAACTCATAACGCATAACGCATAACGCATAACGCATAACGCATAACGCATAACGCATAACGCATAACGCATAACGCATAACGCATAACGCATAACGCATAACGCATAACGCATAACGCATAACGCATAACGCATAACGCATAACGCATAACGCATAACGCATAACGCATAACGCATAACGCATAACGCATAACGCATAACGCAGAAACGCATATCGCATAACGCATAACGCTCAATGAAAAAGTCATAACGCATAACGCATATCGCATAACCCGTAAAGCACAACGCATAACACATAACGCATAACGCATAACACACAACGCATAACGCATAACGCATAACGTATAACGCTTAACGCATAACGCATAACGCATAACGCATAACGCATAACGCATAACGCATAACGCATAACGCGTAACGCATAACGCATAACGCATAACGCATAACGCATAACGCATATCGCATAACGTATAACGCTTAACGCATAACGCATAACGCATAACGCATAACGCATAACGCATAACGCATAACGCATAACGCATAACGCATAACGCGTAACGCATAACGGATAACGCATAACGGATAACGCATGGCGCATAACGCATAACGCATAACGCATAACGCATAACGCATAACGCATAACGGATAACGCATAACGCATAACGCATAACGCATAACGCATAACGCATAACGCATAACGCATAACGCATAACGCATAACGCACAACGCATAACGCATAACGCATAACGCATAACGCATAATGCATAACGCATAACGCATAACGCATAACGCATAACGCATAACGCATAACGCATAACGCATAACGCATAACGCATAACCCATAACGAATAACGCATAACGCTCAATGGAAAAGTCATAACGCATAACGCTCAATGAAAAAGTCATAATGCTTAACGCATAACGCATAACTCATAACGCATAACGCACATCGCATAACGCATAACGCATAACGCATAACGCATAACGCATAACGCATAACGCATAACGCATAACGCATAACGCATAACGCATAACGCATAACGCATAACGCATAACGCATAACGCATAACGCATAACGCATAACGCATAACGCATAACGCATAACGCATAACGCATAACGCATAACGCATAACGCATAACGCATAACGCATAACGCATAACGCGTAACGCATAACGCTCAATGAAAAAGTCATAACGCATAACGCATATCGCATAACCCGTAAAGCACAACGCATAACACATAACGCATAACGCATAACACATAACGCATAACGCATAACGTATAACGCATAACGCATAACGGATAACGCATAACGCATAACGCATAACGCATAACGCATAACGCATAACGCATAACGCATAACGCATAACGCACAACGCATAACGCATAACGCATAACGCATAACGCATAATGCATAACGCATAACGCATAACGCATAACGCATAACGCATAACGCATAACGCATAACGCATAACGCATAACGCATAACCCATAACGAATAACGCATAACGCTCAATGGAAAAGTCATAACGCATAACGCTCAATGAAAAAGTCATAATGCTTAACGCATAACGCATAACTCATAACGCATAACGCACATCGCATAACGCATAACGCATAACGCATAACGCATAACGCATAACGCATAACGCATAACGCATAACGCATAACGCATAACGCATAACGCATAACGCATAACGCATAACGCATAACGCATAACGCATAACGCATAACGCATAACGCATAACGCATAACGCATAACGCATAACGCATAACGCATAACGCATAACGCATAACGCATATCGCATAACGTATAACGCTTAACGCATAACGCATAACGCATAACGCATAACGCATAACGCATAACGCATAACGCATAACGCATAACGCATAACGCATAACGCATAACGCATAACGCATAACGCATAACGCATAACGCATAACGCATAACGCATAACGCATAACGCATAACGCATAACGCATAACGCATAACGCATAACGCATAACGCATAACGCATAACGCATAACGCATAACGCATAACGCATAACGCATAACGCATAACGCATAACGCATAACGCATAACGCATGACTCATAACGCATAACGCTAAATCCATAACGCATAACGCATAACGCATAACGCATAACGCATAACGCATAACGCATAACGCATAACGCATAACGCATAACGCATAACGCATAACGCATAACGCATAACGCAAAACGCATAACGCATAACGCATAACGCATAACGCATAACGCATAACGCATAACGCATAACGCATTACGCATTACGCATAACGCATAACGCATAACGCATAACGCATAACGCATAACGCATAACGCATAACGCATAACGCATAACGCATAATGCATAATGCATAACGCATAACGCATAACGCATTACGCATAACGCATAACGCATAACGCATAACGCATAACGCATAACGCATATCGCATAACGCATAACGCTCAATGAAAAAGTCATAACGCATAACGCATATCGCATAACCCGTAAAGCACAACGCATAACACATAACGCATAACGCATAACACATAACGCATAACGCATAACGCATAACGCATAACGCATAACGCATAACGCATAACGCATAACGCATAACGCATAACGCATAACGCATAACGCATAACGCGTAACGCATAACGCTCAATGAAAAAGTCATAACGCATAACGCATATCGCATAACCCGTAAAGCACAACGCATAACACATAACGCATAACGCATAACACATAACGCATAACGCATAACGTATAACGCTTAACGCATAACGCATAACGCATAACGCATAACGCATAACGCATAACGCATAACGCATAACGCATAACGCATAACGCATAACGCATAACGCATAACGCATAACGCATAACGCATAATGCATAACCCATAACGCATAACGCTCAATGAAAAAGTCATAATGCTTAACGCATAACGCATAACGCATAACGCATAACGCATAACGCATAACGGATAACGCATAACGCATAACGCATAACGCATAACGCATAACGCATAACGCATAACGCATAACGCATAACGCATAACGCATAACGCATAACGCATAACGCATAACGCATAACGCATAACGCATAACGCATAACGCATAACGCATAACGCATAACGCATAACGCATAACGCATAACGCATATCGCATAACGTATAACGCTTAACGCATAACGCATAACGCATAACGCATAACGCATAACGCATAACGCATAACGCATAACGCATAACGCGTAACGCATAACGGATAACGCATAACGGATAACGCATGGCGCATAACGCATAACGCATAACGCATAACGCATAACGCATAACGCATAACGGATAACGCATAACGCATAACGCATAACGCATAACGCATAACGCATAACGCATAACGCATAACGCATAACGCATAACGCATAACGCATAACGCATAACGCATAACGCATAACGCATAACGCATAACGCATAACGCATAACGCATAACGCATAACGCATAACGCATAACGCATAACGCATAACGCATATCGCATAACGTATAACGCTTAACGCATAACGCATAACGCATAACGCATAACGCATAACGCATAACGCATAACGCATAACGCATAACGCGTAACGCATAACGGATAACGCATAACGGATAACGCATGGCGCATAACGCATAACGCATAACGCATAACGCATAACGCATAACGCATAACGGATAACGCATAACGCATAACGCATAACGCATAACGCATAACGCATAACGCATAACGCATAACGCATAACGCATAACGCATAACGCATAACGCATAACGCATAACGCATAACGCATAACGCATAACGCATAACGCATAACGCATAACGCATAACGCATAACGCATAACGCAGAAACGCATATCGCATAACGCATAACGCTCAATGAAAAAGTCATAACGCATAACGCATATCGCATAACCCGTAAAGCACAACGCATAACACATAACGCATAACGCATAACACACAACGCATAACGCATAACGCATAACGTATAACGCTTAACGCATAACGCATAACGCATAACGCATAACGCATAACGCATAACGCATAACGCATAACGCATAACGCATAACGCGTAACGCATAACGCATAACGCATAACGCATAACGCATAACGCATATCGCATAACGTATAACGCTTAACGCATAACGCATAACGCATAACGCATAACGCATAACGCATAACGCATAACCCATAACGAATAACGCATAACGCTCAATGGAAAAGTCATAACGCATAACGCTCAATGAAAAAGTCATAATGCTTAACGCATAACGCATAACTCATAACGCATAACGCACATCGCATAACGCATAACGCATAACGCATAACGCATAACGCATAACGCATAACGCATAACGCATAACGCATAACGCATAACGCATAACGCATAATGCATAACGCATAACGCATAACGCATAACGCGTAACGCATAACGCATAACGCGTAACGCATAACGCATAACGCATAACGCATAACGCATATCGCATAACGTATAACGCTTAACGCATAACGCATAACGCATAACGCATAACGCATAACGCATAACGCATAACCCATAACGAATAACGCATAACGCTCAATGGAAAAGTCATAACGCATAACGCTCAATGAAAAAGTCATAATGCTTAACGCATAACGCATAACTCATAACGCATAACGCACATCGCATAACGCATAACGCATAACGCATAACGCATAACGCATAACGCATAACGCATAACGCATAACGCATAACGCATAACGCATAACGCATAACCCATAACGAATAACGCATAACGCTCAATGGAAAAGTCATAACGCATAACGCTCAATGAAAAAGTCATAATGCTTAACGCATAACGCATAACTCATAACGCATAACGCACATCGCATAACGCATAACGCATAACGCATAACGCATAACGCATAACGCATAACGCATAACGCATAACGCATAACGCATAACGCATAATGCATAACGCATAACGCATAACGCATAACGCGTAACGCATAACGCTCAATGAAAAAGTCATAACGCATAACGCATATCGCATAACCCGTAAAGCACAACGCATAACACATAACGCATAACGCATAACACATAACGCATAACGCATAACGCATAACGTATAACGCTTAACGCATAACGCATAACGCATAACGCATAACGCATAACGCATAACGCATAACGCATAACGCATAACGCATAACGCATAACGCATAACGCATAACGCATAACGCATAATGCATAACCCATAACGCATAACGCTCAATGAAAAAGTCATAATGCTTAACGCATAACGCATAACGCATAACGCATAACGCATAACGCATAACGGATAACGCATGACGCATAACGCATAACGCATAACGAATAACGCATATCGCATAACGCATAACGCATAACGCATAACGCATAACGCATAACGCATAACGCATAACGCATAATGCATAACGCATAACGCATAACGCATTACGCATAACGCATAACGCATAACGCATTACGCATAACGCATAACGCATAACGCATAACGCATTACGCATAACGCATAACGCATAACGCATAACGCATAACGCATAACGCATATCGCATAACGCATAACGCATATCGCATAACGCATAACGCTCAATGAAAAAGTCATAACGCATAACGCATATCGCATAACCCGTAAAGCACAACGCATAACACATAACGCATAACGCATAACACATAACGCATAACGCATAACGTATAACGCTTAACGCATAACGCATAACGCATAACGCATAACGCATAACGCATAACGCATAACGCATAACGCATAACGCATAACGCGTAACGCATAACGCATAACGCATAACGCATAACGCATAACGCATAACGCATATCGTATAACGTATAACGCTTAACGCATAACGCATAACGCATAACGCATAACGCATAACGCATAACGCATAACGCATAATGCATAACCCATAACGCATAACGCTCAATGAAAAAGTCATAATGCTTAACGCATAACGCATAACGCATAACGCATAACGCATAACGCATAACGGATAACGCATGACGCATAACGCATAACGCATAACGAATAACGCATATCGCATAACGCATAACGCATAACGCATAACGCATAACGCATAACGCATAACGCATAACGCATAATGCATAACGCATAACGCATAACGCATTACGCATAACGCATAACGCATAACGCATTACGCATAACGCATAACGCATAACGCATAACGGATAACGCATGACGCATAACGCATAATGCATAACGCATAACGCATAACGCATTACGCATAACGCATAACGCATAACGCATAACGCATAACGCATAACGCATATCGCATAACGCATAACGCTCAATGAAAAAGTCATAACGCATAACGCATATCGCATAACCCGTAAAGCACAACGCATAACACATAACGCATAACGCATAACACATAACGCATAACGCATAACGCATAACGTATAACGCTTAACGCATAACGCATAACGCATAACGCATAACGCATAACGCATAACGCATAATGAATAACGCATATCGCATAACGCATAACGCATAACGCATAACGCATAACGCATTACGCATAACGCATAACGCATAACGCATAACGCATAACGCATAACGCATAACGCATAACGCATAACGCATAACGCATAACGCATAACGCATAACGCATAACGCATGTCGCATAACGGATAACGCATGACGCATAACGCATAACGCATAACGCAGAAACGCATATCGCATAACGCATAACGCTCAATGAAAAAGTCATAACGCATAACGCATATCGCATAACCCGTAAAGCACAACGCATAACACATAACGCATAACGCATAACACACAACGCATAACGCATAACGCATAACGTATAACGCTTAACGCATAACGCATAACGCATAACGCATAACGCATAACGCATAACGCATAACGCATTACGCATAACGCATAACGCATAACGCATAACGCATAACGCATAACGCATAACGCATAACGCATAACGCATAACGCATAACGCATAACGCATAACGCATAACGCATATCGCATAACGGATAACGCATGACGCATAACGCATAACGCATAACGCATAACGCATAACGCATATCGCATAACGTATAACGCTTAACGCATAACGCATAACGCATAACGCATAACGCATAACGCATAACGCATAACGCATAACGCATAACGCATAACGCATAACGCATAACGCATAATGCATAACGCATAACGCATAACGCATAACGCATAACGCATAACGCATAACGCATAACGCATAACGCATAACGCATAACGCATAACGCATAACCCATAACGAATAACGCATAACGCTCAATGGAAAAGTCATAACGCATAACGCTCAATGAAAAAGTCATAATGCTTAACGCATAACGCATAACTCATAACGCATAACGCACATCGCATAACGCATAACGCATAACGCATAACGCATAACGCATAACGCATAACGCATAACGCATAACGCATAACGCATAACGCATAACGCATAACGCATAACGCATAACGCATAACGCATAACGCATAACGCAGAAACGCATATCGCATAACGCATAACGCTCAATGAAAAAGTCATAACGCATAACGCATATCGCATAACCCGTAAAGCACAACGCATAACACATAACGCATAACGCATAACACACAACGCATAACGCATAACGCATAACGTATAACGCTTAACGCATAACGCATAACGCATAACGCATAACGCATAACGCATAACGCATAACGCATAACGCGTAACGCATAACGCATAACGCATAACGCATAACGCATAACGCATATCGCATAACGTATAACGCTTAACGCATAACGCATAACGCATAACGCATAACGCATAACGCATAACGCATAACGCATAACGCGTAACGCATAACGCGTAACGCATAACGGATAACGCATAACGGATAACGCATGGCGCATAACGCATAACGCATAACGCATAACGCATAACGCATAACGCATAACGCATAACGGATAACGCATAACGCATAACGCATAACGCATAACGCATAACGCATAACGCATAACGCATAACGCATAACGCATAACGCATAACGCATAACGCATAACGCACAACGCATAACGCATAACGCATAACGCATAACGCATAATGCATAACGCATAACGCATAACGCATAACGCATAACGCATAACGCATAACGCATAACGCATAACGCATAACCCATAACGAATAACGCATAACGCTCAATGGAAAAGTCATAACGCATAACGCTCAATGAAAAAGTCATAATGCTTAACGCATAACGCATAACTCATAACGCATAACGCACATCGCATAACGCATAACGCATAACGCATAACGCATAACGCATAACGCATAACGCATAACGCATAACGCATAACGCATAACGCATAACGCATAACGCATAACGCATAACGCATAACGCATAACGCATAACGCATAACGCATAACGCGTAACGCATAACGCTCAATGAAAAAGTCATAACGCATAACGCATATCGCATAACCCGTAAAGCACAACGCATAACACATAACGCATAACGCATAACACATAACGCATAACGCATAACGTATAACGTATAACGCTTAACGCATAACGCATAACGCATAACGCATAACGCATAACGCATAACGCATAACGCATAACGCATAACGCATAACGCATAACGCATAACGCATAACGCATAACGCATAACGCGTAACGCATAACGGATAACGCATGGCGCATAACGCATAACGCATAACGCATAACGCATAACGCATAACGCATAACGGATAACGCATAACGCATAACGCATAACGCATAACGCATAACGCATAACGCATAACGCATAACGCATAACGCATAACGCATAACGCATAACGCATAACGCATAACGCATAACGCATAACGCATAACGCATAACGCATAACGCATAACGCATAACGCATAACGCATAACGCATAACGCATAACGCATAACGCATAACGCATAACGCATAACGCATAACGCATAACGCATAACGCATAACGCATAACGCATAACGCATATCGCATAACGTATAACGCTTAACGCATAACGCATAACGCATAACGCATAACGCATAACGCATAACGCATAACGCATAACGCATAACGCGTAACGCATAACGGATAACGCATGGCGCATAACGCATAACGCATAACGCATAACGCATAACGCATAACGCATAACGGATAACGCATAACGCATAACGCATAACGCATAACGCATAACGCATAACGCATAACGCATAACGCATAACGCATAACGCATAACGCATAACGCATAACGCATAACGCATAACGCATAACGCATAACGCATAACGCATAACGCATAACGCATAACGCATAACGCAGAAACGCATATCGCATAACGCATAACGCTCAATGAAAAAGTCATAACGCATAACGCATATCGCATAACCCGTAAAGCACAACGCATAACACATAACGCATAACGCATAACACACAACGCATAACGCATAACGCATAACGTATAACGCTTAACGCATAACGCATAACGCATAACGCATAACGCATAACGCATAACGCATAACGCATAACGCATAACGCGTAACGCATAACGCATAACGCATAACGCATAACGCATAACGCATATCGCATAACGTATAACGCTTAACGCATAACGCATAACGCATAACGCATAACGCATAACGCATAACCCATAACGAATAACGCATAACGCTCAATGGAAAAGTCATAACGCATAACGCTCAATGAAAAAGTCATAATGCTTAACGCATAACGCATAACTCATAACGCATAACGCACATCGCATAACGCATAACGCATAACGCATAACGCATAACGCATAACGCATAACGCATAACGCATAACGCATAACGCATAACGCATAATGCATAACGCATAACGCATAACGCATAACGCATAACGCGTAACGCATAACGCATAACGCATAACGCATAACGCATAACGCATATCGCATAACGTATAACGCTTAACGCATAACGCATAACGCATAACGCATAACGCATAACGCATAACGCATAACCCATAACGAATAACGCATAACGCTCAATGGAAAAGTCATAACGCATAACGCTCAATGAAAAAGTCATAATGCTTAACGCATAACGCATAACTCATAACGCATAACGCACATCGCATAACGCATAACGCATAACGCATAACGCATAACGCATAACGCATAACGCATAACGCATAACGCATAACGCATAACGCATAACCCATAACGAATAACGCATAACGCTCAATGGAAAAGTCATAACGCATAACGCTCAATGAAAAAGTCATAATGCTTAACGCATAACGCATAACTCATAACGCATAACGCACATCGCATAACGCATAACGCATAACGCATAACGCATAACGCATAA
Organism: Lasioglossum baleicum; assembly: GCF_051020765.1. Lineage (NCBI taxonomy): Eukaryota > Metazoa > Arthropoda > Insecta > Hymenoptera > Halictidae > Lasioglossum > Lasioglossum baleicum. The sequence continues at coordinate 217,792 of NW_027469105.1, read as the reverse complement.
CGCATAACGCATAACGCATAACGCATAACGCATAACGCATAATGCATAACGCATAACGCATAACGCATAACGCATAACGCGTAACGCATAACGCTCAATGAAAAAGTCATAACGCATAACGCATATCGCATAACCCGTAAAGCACAACGCATAACACATAACGCATAACGCATAACACATAACGCATAACGCATAACGTATAACGCTTAACGCATAACGCATAACGCATAACGCATAACGCATAACGCATAACGCATAACGCATAACGCATAACGCATAACGCATAACGCATAACGCATAACGCATAACGCATAATGCATAACCCATAACGCATAACGCTCAATGAAAAAGTCATAATGCTTAACGCATAACGCATAACGCATAACGCATAACGCATAACGCATAACGCATAACGGATAACGCATGACGCATAACGCATAACGCATAACGAATAACGCATATCGCATAACGCATAACGCATAACGCATAACGCATAACGCATAACGCATAACGCATAACGCATAATGCATAACGCATAACGCATAACGCATTACGCATAACGCATAACGCATAACGCATTACGCATAACGCATAACGCATAACGCATAACGCATTACGCATAACGCATAACGCATAACGCATAACGCATAACGCATAACGCATATCGCATAACGCATAACGCATATCGCATAACGCATAACGCTCAATGAAAAAGTCATAACGCATAACGCATATCGCATAACCCGTAAAGCACAACGCATAACACATAACGCATAACGCATAACACATAACGCATAACGCATAACGTATAACGCTTAACGCATAACGCATAACGCATAACGCATAACGCATAACGCATAACGCATAACGCATAACGCATAACGCATAACGCGTAACGCATAACGCATAACGCATAACGCATAACGCATAACGCATAACGCATATCGTATAACGTATAACGCTTAACGCATAACGCATAACGCATAACGCATAACGCATAACGCATAACGCATAACGCATAATGCATAACCCATAACGCATAACGCTCAATGAAAAAGTCATAATGCTTAACGCATAACGCATAACGCATAACGCATAACGCATAACGCATAACGGATAACGCATGACGCATAACGCATAACGCATAACGAATAACGCATATCGCATAACGCATAACGCATAACGCATAACGCATAACGCATAATGCATAACGCATAACGCATAACGCATAACGCATAACGCATAACGCATAACGCATAACGCATAACGCATAACCCATAACGAATAACGCATAACGCTCAATGGAAAAGTCATAACGCATAACGCTCAATGAAAAAGTCATAATGCTTAACGCATAACGCATAACTCATAACGCATAACGCACATCGCATAACGCATAACGCATAACGCATAACGCATAACGCATAACGCATAACGCATAACGCATAACGCATAACGCATAACGCATAACGCATAACGCATAACGCATAACGCATAACGCATAACGCATAACGCGTAACGCATAACGCTCAATGAAAAAGTCATAACGCATAACGCATATCGCATAACCCGTAAAGCACAACGCATAACACATAACGCATAACGCATAACACATAACGCATAACGCATAACGTATAACGCTTAACGCATAACGCATAACGCATAACGCATAACGCATAACGCATAACGCATAACGCATAACGCATAACGCATAACGCATAACGCATAACGCATAACGCATAACGCATAACGCATAACGCATAACGCATAACGCATAATGCATAACCCATAACGCATAACGCTCAATGAAAAAGTCATAATGCTTAACGCATAACGCATAACGCATAACGCATAACGCATAACGCATAACGCATAACGCATAACGCATAACGCATAACGCATAACGCATAACGCATAACGCATAACGCATAACGCATAACGCATAACGCATAACGCATAACGCATAACGCATAACGCATAACGCATAACGCATAACGCATAACGCATTACGCATAACGCATAACGCATAACGCATAACGCATAACGCATAACGCATAACGCATAACGCATAATGAATAACGCATATCGCATAACGCATAACGCATAACGCATAACGCATTACGCATAACGCATAACGCATAACGCATAACGCATAACGCATAACGCATAACGCATAACGCATAACGCATAACGCATAACGCATAACGCATAACGCATATCGCATAACGGATAACGCATGACGCATAACGCATAACGCATAACGCATAACGCATAACGCATATCGCATAACGTATAACGCTTAACGCATAACGCATAACGCATAACGCATAACGCATAACGCATAACGCATAACGCATAACGCATAACGCATAACGCATAACGCATAATGCATAACGCATAACGCATAACGCATAACGCATAACGCATAACGCATAACGCATAACGCATAACGCATAACCCATAACGAATAACGCATAACGCTCAATGGAAAAGTCATAACGCATAACGCTCAATGAAAAAGTCATAATGCTTAACGCATAACGCATAACTCATAACGCATAACGCACATCGCATAACGCATAACGCATAACGCATAACGCATAACGCATAACGCATAACGCATAACGCATAACGCATAACGCATAACGCATAACGCATAACGCATAACGCATAACGCATAACGCATAACGCATAACGCAGAAACGCATATCGCATAACGCATAACGCTCAATGAAAAAGTCATAACGCATAACGCATATCGCATAACCCGTAAAGCACAACGCATAACACATAACGCATAACGCATAACACACAACGCATAACGCATAACGCATAACGTATAACGCTTAACGCATAACGCATAACGCATAACGCATAACGCATAACGCATAACGCATAACGCATAACGCGTAACGCATAACGCATAACGCATAACGCATAACGCATAACGCATATCGCATAACGTATAACGCTTAACGCATAACGCATAACGCATAACGCATAACGCATAACGCATAACGCATAACGCATAACGCATAACGCATAACGCATAACGCGTAACGCATAACGGATAACGCATAACGGATAACGCATGGCGCATAACGCATAACGCATAACGCATAACGCATAACGCATAACGCATAACGCATAACGGATAACGCATAACGCATAACGCATAACGCATAACGCATAACGCATAACGCATAACGCATAACGCATAACGCATAACGCACAACGCATAACGCATAACGCATAACGCATAACGCATAATGCATAACGCATAACGCATAACGCATAACGCATAACGCATAACGCATAACGCATAACGCATAACGCATAACCCATAACGAATAACGCATAACGCTCAATGGAAAAGTCATAACGCATAACGCTCAATGAAAAAGTCATAATGCTTAACGCATAACGCATAACTCATAACGCATAACGCACATCGCATAACGCATAACGCATAACGCATAACGCATAACGCATAACGCATAACGCATAACGCATAACGCATAACGCATAACGCATAACGCATAACGCATAACGCATAACGCATAACGCATAACGCATAACGCATAACGCGTAACGCATAACGCTCAATGAAAAAGTCATAACGCATAACGCATATCGCATAACCCGTAAAGCACAACGCATAACACATAACGCATAACGCATAACACATAACGCATAACGCATAACGTATAACGCTTAACGCATAACGCATAACGCATAACGCATAACGCATAACGCATAACGCATAACGCATAACGCATAACGCATAACGCATAACGCATAACGCATAACGCATAACGCATAACGCATAACGCATAACGCATAACGCATAACGCATAATGCATAACCCATAACGCATAACGCTCAATGAAAAAGTCATAATGCTTAACGCATAACGCATAACGCATAACGCATAACGCATAACGCATAACGCATAACGCATAACGCATAACGCATAACGCATAACGCATAACGCATAACGCATAACGCATAACGCATAACGCATAACGCATAACGCATAACGCATAACGCATAACGCATAACGCATAACGTATAACGCTTAACGCATAACGCATAACGCATAACGCATAACGCATAACGCATAACGCATAACGCATAACGCATAACGCATAACGCATAACGCATAACGCATAACGCATAACGCATAACGCATAACGCATAACGCATAACGCATAACGCATAACGCATAACGCATAACGCATAACGCATAACGCATAACGCATAACGCATAACGCATAACGCATAACGCATAACGCATAACGCATAACGCATAACGCATAACGCATAACGCATAACGCATAACGCATAACGCATGACTCATAACGCATAACGCTAAATCCATAACGCATAACGCATAACGCATAACGCATAACGCATAACGCATAACGCATAACGCATAACGCATAACGCATAACGCATAACGCATAACGCAAAACGCATAACGCATAACGCATAACGCATAACGCATAACGCATAACGCATAACGCATAACGCATTACGCATAACGCATAACGCATAACGCATAACGCATAACGCATAACGCATAACGCATAACGCATAACGCATAACGCATAATGCATAATGCATAACGCATAACGCATAACGCATTACGCATAACGCATAACGCATAACGCATAACGCATAACGCATAACGCATAACGCATATCGCATAACGCATAACGCTCAATGAAAAAGTCATAACGCATAACGCATATCGCATAACCCGTAAAGCACAACGCATAACACATAACGCATAACGCATAACACATAACGCATAACGCATAACGTATAACGCTTAACGCATAACGCATAACGCATAACGCATAACGCATAACGCATAACGCATAACGCATAACGCATAACGCATAACGCATAACGCATAACGCATAACGCATAACGCATAACGCATAACGCATAACGCATAACGCATAACGCATAACGCATAACGCGTAACGCATAACGCTCAATGAAAAAGTCATAACGCATAACGCATATCGCATAACCCGTAAAGCACAACGCATAACAAATAACGCATAACGCATAACACATAACGCATAACGCATAACGTATAACGCTTAACGCATAACGCATAACGCATAACGCATAACGCATAACGCATAACGCATAACGCATAACGCATAACGCATAACGCATAACGCATAACGCATAACGCATAACGCATAACGCATAACGCATAACGCATAACGCATAATGCATAACCCATAACGCATAACGCTCAATGAAAAAGTCATAATGCTTAACGCATAACGCATAACGCATAACGCATAACGCATAACGGATAACGCATGACGCATAACGCATAACGCATAACGAATAACGCATATCGCATAACGCATAACGCATAACGCATAACGCATAACGCATAACGCATAACGCATAACGCATAATGCATAACGCATAACGCATAACGCATTACGCATAACGCATAACGCATAACGCATTACGCATAACGCATAACGCATAACGCATAACGGATAACGCATGACGCATAACGCATAATGCATAACGCATAACGCATAACGCATTACGCATAACGCATAACGCATAACGCATAACGCATAACGCATAACGCATATCGCATAACGCATAACGCTCAATGAAAAAGTCATAACGCATAACGCATATCGCATAACCCGTAAAGCACAACGCATAACACATAACGCATAACGCATAACACATAACGCATAACGCATAACGTATAACGCTTAACGCATAACGCATAACGCATAACGCATAACGCATAACGCATAACGCATAACGCGTAACGCATAACGCATAACGCATAACGCATAACGCATAACGCATAACGCATATCGTATAACGTATAACGCTTAACGCATAACGCATAACGCATAACGCATAACGCATAACGCATAACGCATATCGCATAACGTATAACGCTTAACGCATAACGCATAACGCATAACGCATAACGCATAACGCATAACGCATAACGCATAACGCATAACGCATAACGCATAACGCATAACGCATAACGCATAACGCATAACGCATAACGCATAACGCATAACGCATAACGCATAACGCATAACGCATAACGCATAACGCATAACGCATAACGCATTACGCATAACGCATAACGCATAACGCATAACGCATAACGCATAACGCATAACGCATAACGCATAATGAATAACGCATATCGCATAACGCATAACGCATAACGCATAACGCATTACGCATAACGCATAACGCATAACGCATAACGCATAACGCATAACGCATAACGCATAACGCATAACGCATAACGCATAACGCATAACGCATAACGCATATCGCATAACGGATAACGCATGACGCATAACGCATAACGCATAACGCATAACGCATAACGCATATCGCATAACGTATAACGCTTAACGCATAACGCATAACGCATAACGCATAACGCATAACGCATAACGCATAACGCATAACGCATAACGCATAACGCATAACGCATAACGCATAACGCATAATGCATAACGCATAACGCATAACGCATAACGCATAACGCATAACGCATAACGCATAACGCATAACGCATAACCCATAACGAATAACGCATAACGCTCAATGGAAAAGTCATAACGCATAACGCTCAATGAAAAAGTCATAATGCTTAACGCATAACGCATAACTCATAACGCATAACGCATAACGCATAACGCATAACGCATAACGCATAACGCATAACGCATAACGCATAACGCATAACGCATAACGCATAACGCATAACGCATAACGCATAACGCATAACGCATAACGCATAACGCATAACGCATAACGCATAACGCATAACGCATAACGCATAACGCATAACGCATAACGCATAACGCATAACGCATAACGCAGAAACGCATATCGCATAACGCATAACGCTCAATGAAAAAGTCATAACGCATAACGCATATCGCATAACCCGTAAAGCACAACGCATAACACATAACGCATAACGCATAACACACAACGCATAACGCATAACGCATAACGTATAACGCTTAACGCATAACGCATAACGCATAACGCATAACGCATAACGCATAACGCATAACGCATAACGCGTAACGCATAACGCATAACGCATAACGCATAACGCATAACGCATATCGCATAACGTATAACGCTTAACGCATAACGCATAACGCATAACGCATAACGCATAACGCATAACGCATAACGCATAACGCATAACGCATAACGCGTAACGCATAACGGATAACGCATAACGGATAACGCATGGCGCATAACGCATAACGCATAACGCATAACGCATAACGCATAACGCATAACGGATAACGCATAACGCATAACGCATAACGCATAACGCATAACGCATAACGCATAACGCATAACGCATAACGCATAACGCACAACGCATAACGCATAACGCATAACGCATAACGCATAATGCATAACGCATAACGCATAACGCATAACGCATAACGCATAACGCATAACGCATAACGCATAACGCATAACGCATAACCCATAACGAATAACGCATAACGCTCAATGGAAAAGTCATAACGCATAACGCTCAATGAAAAAGTCATAATGCTTAACGCATAACGCATAACTCATAACGCATAACGCACATCGCATAACGCATAACGCATAACGCATAACGCATAACGCATAACGCATAACGCATAACGCATAACGCATAACGCATAACGCATAACGCATAACGCATAACGCATAACGCATAACGCATAACGCATAACGCATAACGCATAACGCATAACGCATAACGCATAACGCATAACGCATAACGCATAACGCATAACGCATAACGCGTAACGCATAACGCTCAATGAAAAAGTCATAACGCATAACGCATATCGCATAACCCGTAAAGCACAACGCATAACACATAACGCATAACGCATAACACATAACGCATAACGCATAACGTATAACGCATAACGCATAACGGATAACGCATAACGCATAACGCATAACGCATAACGCATAACGCATAACGCATAACGCATAACGCATAACGCACAACGCATAACGCATAACGCATAACGCATAACGCATAATGCATAACGCATAACGCATAACGCATAACGCATAACGCATAACGCATAACGCATAACGCATAACGCATAACGCATAACGCATAACCCATAACGAATAACGCATAACGCTCAATGGAAAAGTCATAACGCATAACGCTCAATGAAAAAGTCATAATGCTTAACGCATAACGCATAACTCATAACGCATAACGCACATCGCATAACGCATAACGCATAACGCATAACGCATAACGCATAACGCATAACGCATAACGCATAACGCATAACGCATAACGCATAACGCATAACGCATAACGCATAACGCATAACGCATAACGCATAACGCATAACGCATAACGCATAACGCATAACGCATAACGCATAACGCATAACGCATAACGCATAACGCATAACGCATAACGCATAACGCATAACGCATAACGCATAACGCATATCGCATAACGTATAACGCTTAACGCATAACGCATAACGCATAACGCATAACGCATAACGCATAACGCATAACGCATAACGCATAACGCATAACGCATAACGCATAACGCATAACGCATAACGCATAACGCATAACGCATAACGCATAACGCATAACGCATAACGCATAACGCATAACGCATAACGCATAACGCATAACGCATAACGCATAACGCATAACGCATAACGCATAACGCATAACGCATAACGCATAACGCATAACGCATAACGCATAACGCATAACGCATAACGCATGACTCATAACGCATAACGCTAAATCCATAACGCATAACGCATAACGCATAACGCATAACGCATAACGCATAACGCATAACGCATAACGCATAACGCATAACGCATAACGCATAACGCATAACGCAAAACGCATAACGCATAACGCATAACGCATAACGCATAACGCATAACGCATAACGCATAACGCATAACGCATTACGCATAACGCATAACGCATAACGCATAACGCATAACGCATAACGCATAACGCATAACGCATAACGCATAACGCATATCGCATAACGCATAACGCTCAATGAAAAAGTCATAACGCATAACGCATATCGCATAACCCGTAAAGCACAACGCATAACACATAACGCATAACGCATAACACATAACGCATAACGCATAACGCATAACGCATAACGCATAACGCATAACGCATAACGCATAACGCATAACGCATAACGCATAACGCATAACGCATAACGCATAACGCATAACGCATAACGCAGAAACGCATATCGCATAACGCATAACGCTCAATGAAAAAGTCATAACGCATAACGCATATCGCATAACCCGTAAAGCACAACGCATAACACATAACGCATAACGCATAACACACAACGCATAACGCATAACGCATAACGTATAACGCTTAACGCATAACGCATAACGCATAACGCATAACGCATAACGCATAACGCATAACGCATAACGCATAACGCATAACGCGTAACGCATAACGCATAACGCATAACGCATAACGCATAACGCATATCGCATAACGTATAACGCTTAACGCATAACGCATAACGCATAACGCATAACGCATAACGCATAACGCATAACCCATAACGAATAACGCATAACGCTCAATGGAAAAGTCATAACGCATAACGCTCAATGAAAAAGTCATAATGCTTAACGCATAACGCATAACTCATAACGCATAACGCACATCGCATAACGCATAACGCATAACGCATAACGCATAACGCATAACGCATAACGCATAACGCATAACGCATAACGCATAACGCATAATGCATAACGCATAACGCATAACGCATAACGCGTAACGCATAACGCATAACGCGTAACGCATAACGCATAACGCATAACGCATAACGCATATCGCATAACGTATAACGCTTAACGCATAACGCATAACGCATAACGCATAACGCATAACGCATAACGCATAACCCATAACGAATAACGCATAACGCTCAATGGAAAAGTCATAACGCATAACGCTCAATGAAAAAGTCATAATGCTTAACGCATAACGCATAACTCATAACGCATAACGCACATCGCATAACGCATAACGCATAACGCATAACGCATAACGCATAACGCATAACGCATAACGCATAACGCATAACGCATAACGCATAACGCATAACCCATAACGAATAACGCATAACGCTCAATGGAAAAGTCATAACGCATAACGCTCAATGAAAAAGTCATAATGCTTAACGCATAACGCATAACTCATAACGCATAACGCACATCGCATAACGCATAACGCATAACGCATAACGCATAACGCATAACGCATAACGCATAACGCATAACGCATAACGCATAACGCATAATGCATAACGCATAACGCATAACGCATAACGCGTAACGCATAACGCTCAATGAAAAAGTCATAACGCATAACGCATATCGCATAACCCGTAAAGCACAACGCATAACACATAACGCATAACGCATAACACATAACGCATAACGCATAACGTATAACGCTTAACGCATAACGCATAACGCATAACGCATAACGCATAACGCATAACGCATAACGCATAACGCATAACGCATAACGCATAACGCATAACGCATAACGCATAACGCATAACGCATAACGCATAATGCATAACCCATAACGCATAACGCTCAATGAAAAAGTCATAATGCTTAACGCATAACGCATAACGCATAACGCATAACGCATAACGCATAACGGATAACGCATGACGCATAACGCATAACGCATAACGAATAACGCATATCGCATAACGCATAACGCATAACGCATAACGCATAACGCATAACGCATAACGCATAACGCATAATGCATAACGCATAACGCATAACGCATTACGCATAACGCATAACGCATAACGCATTACGCATAACGCATAACGCATAACGCATAACGCATTACGCATAACGCATAACGCATAACGCATAACGCATAACGCATAACGCATATCGCATAACGCATAACGCATATCGCATAACGCATAACGCTCAATGAAAAAGTCATAACGCATAACGCATATCGCATAACCCGTAAAGCACAACGCATAACACATAACGCATAACGCATAACACATAACGCATAACGCATAACGTATAACGCTTAACGCATAACGCATAACGCATAACGCATAACGCATAACGCATAACGCATAACGCATAACGCATAACGCATAACGCGTAACGCATAACGCATAACGCATAACGCATAACGCATAACGCATAACGCATATCGTATAACGTATAACGCTTAACGCATAACGCATAACGCATAACGCATAACGCATAACGCATAACGCATAACGCATAACGCATAATGCATAACCCATAACGCATAACGCTCAATGAAAAAGTCATAATGCTTAACGCATAACGCATAACGCATAACGCATAACGGATAACGCATGATGCATAACGCATAACGCATAACGAATAACGCATATCGCATAACGCATAACGCATAACGCATAACGCATAACGCATAACGCATAACGCATAACGCATAATGCATAACGCATAACGCATAACGCATTACGCATAACGCATAACGCATAACGCATTACGCATAACGCATAACGCATAACGCATAACGGATAACGCATGACGCATAACGCATAATGCATAACGCATAACGCATAACGCATTACGCATAACGCATAACGCATAACGCATAACGCATAACGCATAACGCATATCGCATAACGCATAACGCTCAATGAAAAAGTCATAACGCATAACGCATATCGCATAACCCGTAAAGCACAACGCATAACACATAACGCATAACGCATAACACATAACGCATAACGCATAACGTATAACGCTTAACGCATAACGCATAACGCATAACGCATAACGCATAACGCATAACGCATAATGAATAACGCATATCGCATAACGCATAACGCATAACGCATAACGCATTACGCATAACGCATAACGCATAACGCATAACGCATAACGCATAACGCATAACGCATAACGCATAACGCATAACGCATAACGCATAACGCATAACGCATAACGCATGTCGCATAACGGATAACGCATGACGCATAACGCATAACGCATAACGCAGAAACGCATATCGCATAACGCATAACGCTCAATGAAAAAGTCATAACGCATAACGCATATCGCATAACCCGTAAAGCACAACGCATAACACATAACGCATAACGCATAACACACAACGCATAACGCATAACGCATAACGTATAACGCTTAACGCATAACGCATAACGCATAACGCATAACGCATAACGCATAACGCATAACGCATTACGCATAACGCATAACGCATAACGCATAACGCATAACGCATAACGCATAACGCATAACGCATAACGCATAACGCATAACGCATAACGCATAACGCATAACGCATATCGCATAACGGATAACGCATGACGCATAACGCATAACGCATAACGCATAACGCATAACGCATATCGCATAACGTATAACGCTTAACGCATAACGCATAACGCATAACGCATAACGCATAACGCATAACGCATAACGCATAACGCATAACGCATAACGCATAACGCATAACGCATAACGCATAACGCATAACGCATAACGCATAACGCATAACGCATAACGCATAACGCATAACGCATAACGCATAACGCATAACGCATAACGCATAACCCATAACGAATAACGCATAACGCTCAATGGAAAAGTCATAACGCATAACGCTCAATGAAAAAGTCATAATGCTTAACGCATAACGCATAACTCATAACGCATAACGCACATCGCATAACGCATAACGCATAACGCATAACGCATAACGCATAACGCATAACGCATAACGCATAACGCATAACGCATAACGCATAACGCATAACGCATAACGCATAACGCATAACGCATAACGCATAACGCAGAAACGCATATCGCATAACGCATAACGCTCAATGAAAAAGTCATAACGCATAACGCATATCGCATAACCCGTAAAGCACAACGCATAACACATAACGCATAACGCATAACACACAACGCATAACGCATAACGCATAACGTATAACGCTTAACGCATAACGCATAACGCATAACGCATAACGCATAACGCATAACGCATAACGCATAACGCATAACGCATAACGCGTAACGCATAACGCATAACGCATAACGCATAACGCATAACGCATATCGCATAACGTATAACGCTTAACGCATAACGCATAACGCATAACGCATAACGCATAACGCATAACGCATAACGCATAACGCGTAACGCATAACGCGTAACGCATAACGGATAACGCATAACGGATAACGCATGGCGCATAACGCATAACGCATAACGCATAACGCATAACGCATAACGCATAACGCATAACGGATAACGCATAACGCATAACGCATAACGCATAACGCATAACGCATAACGCATAACGCATAACGCATAACGCATAACGCATAACGCATAACGCATAACGCACAACGCATAACGCATAACGCATAACGCATAACGCATAATGCATAACGCATAACGCATAACGCATAACGCATAACGCATAACGCATAACGCATAACGCATAACGCATAACCCATAACGAATAACGCATAACGCTCAATGGAAAAGTCATAACGCATAACGCTCAATGAAAAAGTCATAATGCTTAACGCATAACGCATAACTCATAACGCATAACGCACATCGCATAACGCATAACGCATAACGCATAACGCATAACGCATAACGCATAACGCATAACGCATAACGCATAACGCATAACGCATAACGCATAACGCATAACGCATAACGCATAACGCATAACGCATAACGCGTAACGCATAACGCTCAATGAAAAAGTCATAACGCATAACGCATATCGCATAACCCGTAAAGCACAACGCATAACACATAACGCATAACGCATAACACATAACGCATAACGCATAACGTATAACGTATAACGCTTAACGCATAACGCATAACGCATAACGCATAACGCATAACGCATAACGCATAACGCATAACGCATAACGCATAACGCATAACGCATAACGCATAACGCATAACGCATAACGCGTAACGCATAACGGATAACGCATGGCGCATAACGCATAACGCATAACGCATAACGCATAACGCATAACGCATAACGGATAACGCATAACGCATAACGCATAACGCATAACGCATAACGCATAACGCATAACGCATAACGCATAACGCATAACGCATAACGCATAACGCATAACGCATAACGCATAACGCATAACGCATAACGCATAACGCATAACGCATAACGCATAACGCATAACGCATAACGCATAACGCATAACGCATAACGCATAACGCATAACGCATAACGCATAACGCATAACGCATAACGCATAACGCATATCGCATAACGTATAACGCTTAACGCATAACGCATAACGCATAACGCATAACGCATAACGCATAACGCATAACGCATAACGCATAACGCATAACGCGTAACGCATAACGGATAACGCATGGCGCATAACGCATAACGCATAACGCATAACGCATAACGCATAACGCATAACGGATAACGCATAACGCATAACGCATAACGCATAACGCATAACGCATAACGCATAACGCATAACGCATAACGCATAACGCATAACGCATAACGCATAACGCATAACGCATAACGCATAACGCATAACGCATAACGCATAACGCATAACGCATAACGCAGAAACGCATATCGCATAACGCATAACGCTCAATGAAAAAGTCATAACGCATAACGCATATCGCATAACCCGTAAAGCACAACGCATAACACATAACGCATAACGCATAACACACAACGCATAACGCATAACGCATAACGTATAACGCTTAACGCATAACGCATAACGCATAACGCATAACGCATAACGCATAACGCATAACGCATAACGCATAACGCGTAACGCATAACGCATAACGCATAACGCATAACGCATAACGCATATCGCATAACGTATAACGCTTAACGCATAACGCATAACGCATAACGCATAACGCATAACGCATAACGCATAACCCATAACGAATAACGCATAACGCTCAATGGAAAAGTCATAACGCATAACGCTCAATGAAAAAGTCATAATGCTTAACGCATAACGCATAACTCATAACGCATAACGCACATCGCATAACGCATAACGCATAACGCATAACGCATAACGCATAACGCATAACGCATAACGCATAACGCATAACGCATAACGCATAACGCATAATGCATAACGCATAACGCATAACGCATAACGCGTAACGCATAACGCATAACGCGTAACGCATAACGCATAACGCATAACGCATAACGCATAACGCATATCGCATAACGTATAACGCTTAACGCATAACGCATAACGCATAACGCATAACGCATAACGCATAACGCATAACCCATAACGAATAACGCATAACGCTCAATGGAAAAGTCATAACGCATAACGCTCAATGAAAAAGTCATAATGCTTAACGCATAACGCATAACTCATAACGCATAACGCACATCGCATAACGCATAACGCATAACGCATAACGCATAACGCATAACGCATAACGCATAACGCATAACGCATAACGCATAACGCATAACGCATAACCCATAACGAATAACGCATAACGCTCAATGGAAAAGTCATAACGCATAACGCTCAATGAAAAAGTCATAATGCTTAACGCATAACGCATAACTCATAACGCATAACGCACATCGCATAACGCATAACGCATAACGCATAACGCATAACGCATAACGCATAACGCATAACGCATAACGCATAACGCATAACGCATAACGCATAATGCATAACGCATAACGCATAACGCATAACGCATAACGCGTAACGCATAACGCTCAATGAAAAAGTCATAACGCATAACGCATATCGCATAACCCGTAAAGCACAACGCATAACACATAACGCATAACGCATAACACATAACGCATAACGCATAACGTATAACGCTTAACGCATAACGCATAACGCATAACGCATAACGCATAACGCATAACGCATAACGCATAACGCATAACGCATAACGCATAACGCATAACGCATAACGCATAACGCATAATGCATAACCCATAACGCATAACGCTCAATGAAAAAGTCATAATGCTTAACGCATAACGCATAACGCATAACGCATAACGCATAACGCATAACGCATAACGGATAACGCATGACGCATAACGCATAACGCATAACGAATAACGCATATCGCATAACGCATAACGCATAACGCATAACGCATAACGCATAACGCATAACGCATAACGCATAATGCATAACGCATAACGCATAACGCATTACGCATAACGCATAACGCATAACGCATTACGCATAACGCATAACGCATAACGCATAACGCATTACGCATAACGCATAACGCATAACGCATAACGCATAACGCATAACGCATATCGCATAACGCATAACGCATATCGCATAACGCATAACGCTCAATGAAAAAGTCATAACGCATAACGCATATCGCATAACCCGTAAAGCACAACGCATAACACATAACGCATAACGCATAACACATAACGCATAACGCATAACGTATAACGCTTAACGCATAACGCATAACGCATAACGCATAACGCATAACGCATAACGCATAACGCATAACGCATAACGCATAACGCGTAACGCATAACGCATAACGCATAACGCATAACGCATAACGCATAACGCATATCGTATAACGTATAACGCTTAACGCATAACGCATAACGCATAACGCATAACGCATAACGCATAACGCATAACGCATAATGCATAACCCATAACGCATAACGCTCAATGAAAAAGTCATAATGCTTAACGCATAACGCATAACGCATAACGCATAACGCATAACGCATAACGGATAACGCATGACGCATAACGCATAACGCATAACGAATAACGCATATCGCATAACGCATAACGCATAACGCATAACGCATAACGCATAACGCATAACGCATAACGCATAATGCATAACGCATAACGCATAACGCATTACGCATAACGCATAACGCATAACGCATTACGCATAACGCATAACGCATAACGCATAACGGATAACGCATGACGCATAACGCATAATGCATAACGCATAACGCATAACGCATTACGCATAACGCATAACGCATAACGCATAACGCATAACGCATAACGCATATCGCATAACGCATAACGCTCAATGAAAAAGTCATAACGCATAACGCATATCGCATAACCCGTAAAGCACAACGCATAACACATAACGCATAACGCATAACACATAACGCATAACGCATAACGTATAACGCTTAACGCATAACGCATAACGCATAACGCATAACGCATAACGCATAACGCATAACGCATAACGCGTAACGCATAACGCATAACGCATAACGCATAACGCATAACGCATAACGCATATCGTATAACGTATAACGCTTAACGCATAACGCATAACGCATAACGCATAACGCATAACGCATAACGCATAACGCATATCGCATAACGTATAACGCTTAACGCATAACGCATAACGCATAACGCATAACGCATAACGCATAACGCATAACGCATAACGCATAACGCATAACGCATAACGCATAACGCATAACGCATAACGCATAACGCATAACGCATAACGCATAACGCATAACGCATAACGCATAACGCATAACGCATAACGCATAACGCATAACGCATAACGCATTACGCATAACGCATAACGCATAACGCATAACGCATAACGCATAACGCATAACGCATAACGCATAATGAATAACGCATATCGCATAACGCATAACGCATAACGCATAACGCATTACGCATAACGCATAACGCATAACGCATAACGCATAACGCATAACGCATAACGCATAACGCATAACGCATAACGCATAACGCATAACGCATATCGCATAACGGATAACGCATGACGCATAACGCATAACGCATAACGCATAACGCATAACGCATATCGCATAACGTATAACGCTTAACGCATAACGCATAACGCATAACGCATAACGCATAACGCATAACGCATAACGCATAACGCATAACGCATAACGCATAACGCATAATGCATAACGCATAACGCATAACGCATAACGCATAACGCATAACGCATAACGCATAACGCATAACGCATAACCCATAACGAATAACGCATAACGCTCAATGGAAAAGTCATAACGCATAACGCTCAATGAAAAAGTCATAATGCTTAACGCATAACGCATAACTCATAACGCATAACGCACATCGCATAACGCATAACGCATAACGCATAACGCATAACGCATAACGCATAACGCATAACGCATAACGCATAACGCATAACGCATAACGCATAACGCATAACGCATAACGCATAACGCATAACGCATAACGCATAACGCAGAAACGCATATCGCATAACGCATAACGCTCAATGAAAAAGTCATAACGCATAACGCATATCGCATAACCCGTAAAGCACAACGCATAACACATAACGCATAACGCATAACACACAACGCATAACGCATAACGCATAACGTATAACGCTTAACGCATAACGCATAACGCATAACGCATAACGCATAACGCATAACGCATAACGCATAACGCGTAACGCATAACGCATAACGCATAACGCATAACGCATAACGCATATCGCATAACGTATAACGCTTAACGCATAACGCATAACGCATAACGCATAACGCATAACGCATAACGCATAACGCATAACGCATAACGCGTAACGCATAACGGATAACGCATAACGGATAACGCATGGCGCATAACGCATAACGCATAACGCATAACGCATAACGCATAACGCATAACGGATAACGCATAACGCATAACGCATAACGCATAACGCATAACGCATAACGCATAACGCATAACGCATAACGCATAACGCACAACGCATAACGCATAACGCATAACGCATAACGCATAATGCATAACGCATAACGCATAACGCATAACGCATAACGCATAACGCATAACGCATAACGCATAACGCATAACCCATAACGAATAACGCATAACGCTCAATGGAAAAGTCATAACGCATAACGCTCAATGAAAAAGTCATAATGCTTAACGCATAACGCATAACTCATAACGCATAACGCACATCGCATAACGCATAACGCATAACGCATAACGCATAACGCATAACGCATAACGCATAACGCATAACGCATAACGCATAACGCATAACGCATAACGCATAACGCATAACGCATAACGCATAACGCATAACGCATAACGCGTAACGCATAACGCTCAATGAAAAAGTCATAACGCATAACGCATATCGCATAACCCGTAAAGCACAACGCATAACACATAACGCATAACGCATAACACATAACGCATAACGCATAACGTATAACGCTTAACGCATAACGCATAACGCATAACGCATAACGCATAACGCATAACGCATAACGCATAACGCATAACGCATAACGCATAACGCATAACGCATAACGCATAACGCATAACGCATAACGCATAACGCATAACGCATAATGCATAACCCATAACGCATAACGCTCAATGAAAAAGTCATAATGCTTAACGCATAACGCATAACGCATAACGCATAACGCATAACGCATAACGCATAACGCATAACGCATAACGCATAACGCATAACGCATAACGCATAACGCATAACGCATAACGCATAACGCATAACGCATAACGCATAACGCATAACGCATAACGCATAACGCATAACGCATAACGCATAACGCATAACGCATAACGCATAACGCATAACGCATTACGCATAACGCATAACGCATAACGCATAACGCATAACGCATAACGCATAACGCATAACGCATAACGCATAATGAATAACGCATATCGCATAACGCATAACGCATAACGCATAACGCATTACGCATAACGCATAACGCATAACGCATAACGCATAACGCATAACGCATAACGCATAACGCATAACGCATAACGCATAACGCATAACGCATAACGCATATCGCATAACGGATAACGCATGACGCATAACGCATAACGCATAACGCATAACGCATAACGCATATCGCATAACGTATAACGCTTAACGCATAACGCATAACGCATAACGCATAACGCATAACGCATAACGCATAACGCATAACGCATAACGCATAACGCATAACGCATAATGCATAACGCATAACGCATAACGCATAACGCATAACGCATAACGCATAACGCATAACGCATAACGCATAACCCATAACGAATAACGCATAACGCTCAATGGAAAAGTCATAACGCATAACGCTCAATGAAAAAGTCATAATGCTTAACGCATAACGCATAACTCATAACGCATAACGCACATCGCATAACGCATAACGCATAACGCATAACGCATAACGCATAACGCATAACGCATAACGCATAACGCATAACGCATAACGCATAACGCATAACGCATAACGCATAACGCATAACGCATAACGCATAACGCAGAAACGCATATCGCATAACGCATAACGCTCAATGAAAAAGTCATAACGCATAACGCATATCGCATAACCCGTAAAGCACAACGCATAACACATAACGCATAACGCATAACACACAACGCATAACGCATAACGCATAACGTATAACGCTTAACGCATAACGCATAACGCATAACGCATAACGCATAACGCATAACGCATAACGCATAACGCGTAACGCATAACGCATAACGCATAACGCATAACGCATAACGCATATCGCATAACGTATAACGCTTAACGCATAACGCATAACGCATAACGCATAACGCATAACGCATAACGCATAACGCATAACGCATAACGCATAACGCGTAACGCATAACGGATAACGCATAACGGATAACGCATGGCGCATAACGCATAACGCATAACGCATAACGCATAACGCATAACGCATAACGGATAACGCATAACGCATAACGCATAACGCATAACGCATAACGCATAACGCATAACGCATAACGCATAACGCATAACGCACAACGCATAACGCATAACGCATAACGCATAACGCATAATGCATAACGCATAACGCATAACGCATAACGCATAACGCATAACGCATAACGCATAACGCATAACGCATAACCCATAACGAATAACGCATAACGCTCAATGGAAAAGTCATAACGCATAACGCTCAATGAAAAAGTCATAATGCTTAACGCATAACGCATAACTCATAACGCATAACGCACATCGCATAACGCATAACGCATAACGCATAACGCATAACGCATAACGCATAACGCATAACGCATAACGCATAACGCATAACGCATAACGCATAACGCATAACGCATAACGCATAACGCATAACGCATAACGCGTAACGCATAACGCTCAATGAAAAAGTCATAACGCATAACGCATATCGCATAACCCGTAAAGCACAACGCATAACACATAACGCATAACGCATAACACATAACGCATAACGCATAACGTATAACGCTTAACGCATAACGCATAACGCATAACGCATAACGCATAACGCATAACGCATAACGCATAACGCATAACGCATAACGCATAACGCATAACGCATAACGCATAACGCATAACGCATAACGCATAACGCATAACGCATAACGCATAACGCATAATGCATAACCCATAACGCATAACGCTCAATGAAAAAGTCATAATGCTTAACGCATAACGCATAACGCATAACGCATAACGCATAACGCATAACGCATAACGCATAACGCATAACGCATAACGCATAACGCATAACGCATAACGCATAACGCATAACGCATAACGCATAACGCATAACGCATAACGCATAACGCATAACGCATAACGCATAACGCATAACGTATAACGCTTAACGCATAACGCATAACGCATAACGCATAACGCATAACGCATAACGCATAACGCATAACGCATAACGCATAACGCATAACGCATAACGCATAACGCATAACGCATAACGCATAACGCATAACGCATAACGCATAACGCATAACGCATAACGCATAACGCATAACGCATAACGCATAACGCATAACGCATAACGCATAACGCATAACGCATAACGCATAACGCAAAACGCATAACGCATAACGCATAACGCATAACGCATAACGCATAACGCATAACGCATAACGCATAACGCATAACGCATAACGCATAACGCATAACGCATAACGCATAACGCATAACGCATAACGCATAACGCATAACGCATAATGCATAATGCATAACGCATAACGCATAACGCATTACGCATAACGCATAACGCATAACGCATAACGCATAACGCATAACGCATATCGCATAACGCATAACGCTCAATGAAAAAGTCATAACGCATAACGCATATCGCATAACCCGTAAAGCACAACGCATAACACATAACGCATAACGCATAACACATAACGCATAACGCATAACGTATAACGCTTAACGCATAACGCATAACGCATAACGCATAACGCATAACGCATAACGCATAACGCATAACGCATAACGCATAACGCATAACGCATAACGCATAACGCATAACGCATAACGCATAACGCATAACGCATAACGCATAACGCATAACGCATAACGCATAACGCGTAACGCATAACGCTCAATGAAAAAGTCATAACGCATAACGCATATCGCATAACCCGTAAAGCACAACGCATAACAAATAACGCATAACGCATAACACATAACGCATAACGCATAACGTATAACGCTTAACGCATAACGCATAACGCATAACGCATAACGCATAACGCATAACGCATAACGCATAACGCATAACGCATAACGCATAACGCATAACGCATAACGCATAACGCATAACGCATAACGCATAACGCATAACGCATAATGCATAACCCATAACGCATAACGCTCAATGAAAAAGTCATAATGCTTAACGCATAACGCATAACGCATAACGCATAACGCATAACGGATAACGCATGACGCATAACGCATAACGCATAACGAATAACGCATATCGCATAACGCATAACGCATAACGCATAACGCATAACGCATAACGCATAACGCATAACGCATAATGCATAACGCATAACGCATAACGCATTACGCATAACGCATAACGCATAACGCATTACGCATAACGCATAACGCATAACGCATAACGGATAACGCATGACGCATAACGCATAATGCATAACGCATAACGCATAACGCATTACGCATAACGCATAACGCATAACGCATAACGCATAACGCATAACGCATATCGCATAACGCATAACGCTCAATGAAAAAGTCATAACGCATAACGCATATCGCATAACCCGTAAAGCACAACGCATAACACATAACGCATAACGCATAACACATAACGCATAACGCATAACGTATAACGCTTAACGCATAACGCATAACGCATAACGCATAACGCATAACGCATAACGCATAACGCGTAACGCATAACGCATAACGCATAACGCATAACGCATAACGCATAACGCATATCGTATAACGTATAACGCTTAACGCATAACGCATAACGCATAACGCATAACGCATAACGCATAACGCATATCGCATAACGTATAACGCTTAACGCATAACGCATAACGCATAACGCATAACGCATAACGCATAACGCATAACGCATAACGCATAACGCATAACGCATAACGCATAACGCATAACGCATAACGCATAACGCATAACGCATAACGCATAACGCATAACGCATAACGCATAACGCATAACGCATAACGCATTACGCATAACGCATAACGCATAACGCATAACGCATAACGCATAACGCATAACGCATAACGCATAATGAATAACGCATATCGCATAACGCATAACGCATAACGCATAACGCATTACGCATAACGCATAACGCATAACGCATAACGCATAACGCATAACGCATAACGCATAACGCATAACGCATAACGCATAACGCATAACGCATATCGCATAACGGATAACGCATGACGCATAACGCATAACGCATAACGCATAACGCATAACGCATATCGCATAACGTATAACGCTTAACGCATAACGCATAACGCATAACGCATAACGCATAACGCATAACGCATAACGCATAACGCATAACGCATAACGCATAACGCATAACGCATAATGCATAACGCATAACGCATAACGCATAACGCATAACGCATAACGCATAACGCATAACGCATAACGCATAACCCATAACGAATAACGCATAACGCTCAATGGAAAAGTCATAACGCATAACGCTCAATGAAAAAGTCATAATGCTTAACGCATAACGCATAACTCATAACGCATAACGCATAACGCATAACGCATAACGCATAACGCATAACGCATAACGCATAACGCATAACGCATAACGCATAACGCATAACGCATAACGCATAACGCATAACGCATAACGCATAACGCATAACGCATAACGCATAACGCATAACGCATAACGCATAACGCATAACGCATAACGCAGAAACGCATATCGCATAACGCATAACGCTCAATGAAAAAGTCATAACGCATAACGCATATCGCATAACCCGTAAAGCACAACGCATAACACATAACGCATAACGCATAACACACAACGCATAACGCATAACGCATAACGTATAACGCTTAACGCATAACGCATAACGCATAACGCATAACGCATAACGCATAACGCATAACGCATAACGCGTAACGCATAACGCATAACGCATAACGCATAACGCATAACGCATATCGCATAACGTATAACGCTTAACGCATAACGCATAACGCATAACGCATAACGCATAACGCATAACGCATAACGCATAACGCATAACGCATAACGCGTAACGCATAACGGATAACGCATAACGGATAACGCATGGCGCATAACGCATAACGCATAACGCATAACGCATAACGCATAACGCATAACGGATAACGCATAACGCATAACGCATAACGCATAACGCATAACGCATAACGCATAACGCATAACGCATAACGCATAACGCACAACGCATAACGCATAACGCATAACGCATAACGCATAATGCATAACGCATAACGCATAACGCATAACGCATAACGCATAACGCATAACGCATAACGCATAACGCATAACGCATAACCCATAACGAATAACGCATAACGCTCAATGGAAAAGTCATAACGCATAACGCTCAATGAAAAAGTCATAATGCTTAACGCATAACGCATAACTCATAACGCATAACGCACATCGCATAACGCATAACGCATAACGCATAACGCATAACGCATAACGCATAACGCATAACGCATAACGCATAACGCATAACGCATAACGCATAACGCATAACGCATAACGCATAACGCATAACGCATAACGCATAACGCATAACGCATAACGCATAACGCATAACGCATAACGCATAACGCATAACGCATAACGCATAACGCATAACGCATAACGCGTAACGCATAACGCTCAATGAAAAAGTCATAACGCATAACGCATATCGCATAACCCGTAAAGCACAACGCATAACACATAACGCATAACGCATAACACATAACGCATAACGCATAACGTATAACGCATAACGCATAACGGATAACGCATAACGCATAACGCATAACGCATAACGCATAACGCATAACGCATAACGCATAACGCATAACGCACAACGCATAACGCATAACGCATAACGCATAACGCATAATGCATAACGCATAACGCATAACGCATAACGCATAACGCATAACGCATAACGCATAACGCATAACGCATAACGCATAACCCATAACGAATAACGCATAACGCTCAATGGAAAAGTCATAACGCATAACGCTCAATGAAAAAGTCATAATGCTTAACGCATAACGCATAACTCATAACGCATAACGCACATCGCATAACGCATAACGCATAACGCATAACGCATAACGCATAACGCATAACGCATAACGCATAACGCATAACGCATAACGCATAACGCATAACGCATAACGCATAACGCATAACGCATAACGCATAACGCATAACGCATAACGCATAACGCATAACGCATAACGCATAACGCATAACGCATAACGCATAACGCATAACGCATAACGCATAACGCATATCGCATAACGTATAACGCTTAACGCATAACGCATAACGCATAACGCATAACGCATAACGCATAACGCATAACGCATAACGCATAACGCATAACGCATAACGCATAACGCATAACGCATAACGCATAACGCATAACGCATAACGCATAACGCATAACGCATAACGCATAACGCATAACGCATAACGCATAACGCATAACGCATAACGCATAACGCATAACGCATAACGCATAACGCATAACGCATAACGCATAACGCATAACGCATAACGCATAACGCATGACTCATAACGCATAACGCTAAATCCATAACGCATAACGCATAACGCATAACGCATAACGCATAACGCATAACGCATAACGCATAACGCATAACGCATAACGCATAACGCATAACGCATAACGCAAAACGCATAACGCATAACGCATAACGCATAACGCATAACGCATAACGCATAACGCATAACGCATAACGCATTACGCATAACGCATAACGCATAACGCATAACGCATAACGCATAACGCATAACGCATAACGCATAACGCATAACGCATATCGCATAACGCATAACGCTCAATGAAAAAGTCATAACGCATAACGCATATCGCATAACCCGTAAAGCACAACGCATAACACATAACGCATAACGCATAACACATAACGCATAACGCATAACGCATAACGCATAACGCATAACGCATAACGCATAACGCATAACGCATAACGCATAACGCATAACGCATAACGCATAACGCATAACGCGTAACGCATAACGCTCAATGAAAAAGTCATAACGCATAACGCATATCGCATAACCCGTAAAGCACAACGCATAACAAATAACGCATAACGCATAACACATAACGCATAACGCATAACGTATAACGCTTAACGCATAACGCATAACGCATAACGCATAACGCATAACGCATAACGCATAACGCATAACGCATAACGCATAACGCATAACGCATAACGCATAACGCATAACGCATAACGCATAACGCATAACGCATAACGCATAACGCATAACGCATAATGCATAACCCATAACGCATAACGCTCAATGAAAAAGTCATAATGCTTAACGCATAACGCATAACGCATAACGCATAACGCATAACGGATAACGCATGACGCATAACGCATAACGCATAACGAATAACGCATATCGCATAACGCATAACGCAAAACGCATAACGCATAACGCATAACGCATAACGCATAACGCATAATGCATAACGCATAACGCATAACGCATTACGCATAACGCATAACGCATAACGCATTACGCATAACGCATAACGCATAACGCATAACGCATAACGGATAACGCATGACGCATAACGCATAATGCATAACGCATAACGCATAACGCATTACGCATAACGCATAACGCATAACGCATAACGCATAACGCATAACGCATATCGCATAACGCATAACGCTCAATGGAAAAGTCATAACGCATAACGCATATCGCATAACCCGTAAAGCACAACGCATAACACATAACGCATAACGCATAACACATAACGCATAACGCATAACGTATAACGCTTAACGCATAACGCATAACGCATAACGCATAACGCATAACGCATAACGCATAACGCGTAACGCATAACGCATAACGCATAACGCATAACGCATAACGCATAACGCATATCGTATAACGTATAACGCTTAACGCATAACGCATAACGCATAACGCATAACGCATAACGCATAACGCATATCGCATAACGTATAACGCTTAACGCATAACGCATAACGCATAACGCATAACGCATAACGCATAACGCATAACGCATAACGCATAACGCATAACGCATAACGCATAACGCATAACGCATAACGCATAACGCATAACGCATAACGCATAACGCATAACGCATAACGCATAACGCATAACGCATAACGCATAACGCATTACGCATAACGCATAACGCATAACGCATAACGCATAACGCATAACGCATAACGCATAACGCATAATGAATAACGCATATCGCATAACGCATAACGCATAACGCATAACGCATTACGCATAACGCATAACGCATAACGCATAACGCATAACGCATAACGCATAACGCATAACGCATAACGCATAACGCATAACGCATAACGCATATCGCATAACGGATAACGCATGACGCATAACGCATAACGCATAACGCATAACGCATAACGCATATCGCATAACGTATAACGCTTAACGCATAACGCATAACGCATAACGCATAACGCATAACGCATAACGCATAACGCATAACGCATAACGCATAACGCATAACGCATAATGCATAACGCATAACGCATAACGCATAACGCATAACGCATAACGCATAACGCATAACGCATAACGCATAACCCATAACGAATAACGCATAACGCTCAATGGAAAAGTCATAACGCATAACGCTCAATGAAAAAGTCATAATGCTTAACGCATAACGCATAACTCATAACGCATAACGCATAACGCATAACGCATAACGCATAACGCATAACGCATAACGCATAACGCATAACGCATAACGCATAACGCATAACGCATAACGCATAACGCATAACGCATAACGCATAACGCATAACGCATAACGCATAACGCATAACGCATAACGCATAACGCATAACGCATAACGCATAACGCATAACGCATAACGCATAACGCAGAAACGCATATCGCATAACGCATAACGCTCAATGAAAAAGTCATAACGCATAACGCATATCGCATAACCCGTAAAGCACAACGCATAACACATAACGCATAACGCATAACACACAACGCATAACGCATAACGCATAACGTATAACGCTTAACGCATAACGCATAACGCATAACGCATAACGCATAACGCATAACGCATAACGCATAACGCGTAACGCATAACGCATAACGCATAACGCATAACGCATAACGCATATCGCATAACGTATAACGCTTAACGCATAACGCATAACGCATAACGCATAACGCATAACGCATAACGCATAACGCATAACGCATAACGCATAACGCGTAACGCATAACGGATAACGCATAACGGATAACGCATGGCGCATAACGCATAACGCATAACGCATAACGCATAACGCATAACGCATAACGGATAACGCATAACGCATAACGCATAACGCATAACGCATAACGCATAACGCATAACGCATAACGCATAACGCACAACGCATAACGCATAACGCATAACGCATAACGCATAATGCATAACGCATAACGCATAACGCATAACGCATAACGCATAACGCATAACGCATAACGCATAACGCATAACGCATAACCCATAACGAATAACGCATAACGCTCAATGGAAAAGTCATAACGCATAACGCTCAATGAAAAAGTCATAATGCTTAACGCATAACGCATAACTCATAACGCATAACGCACATCGCATAACGCATAACGCATAACGCATAACGCATAACGCATAACGCATAACGCATAACGCATAACGCATAACGCATAACGCATAACGCATAACGCATAACGCATAACGCATAACGCATAACGCATAACGCATAACGCATAACGCATAACGCATAACGCATAACGCATAACGCATAACGCATAACGCATAACGCATAACGCATAACGCGTAACGCATAACGCTCAATGAAAAAGTCATAACGCATAACGCATATCGCATAACCCGTAAAGCACAACGCATAACACATAACGCATAACGCATAACACATAACGCATAACGCATAACGTATAACGCTTAACGCATAACGCATAACGCATAACGCATAACGCATAACGCATAACGCATAACGCATAACGCATAACGCATAACGCATAACGCATAACGCATAACGCATAACGCATAACGCATAACGCATAACGCATAACGCATAATGCATAACCCATAACGCATAACGCTCAATGAAAAAGTCATAATGCTTAACGCATAACGCATAACGCATAACGCATAACGCATAACGCATAACGGATAACGCATAACGCATAACGCATAACGCATAACGCATAACGCATAACGCATAACGCATAACGCATAACGCATAACGCATAACGCATAACGCATAACGCATAACGCATAACGCATAACGCATAACGCATAACGCATAACGCATAACGCATAACGCATAACGCATAACGCATAACGCATAACGCATAACGCATAACGCATAACGCATAACGCATAACGCATAACGCATATCGCATAACGTATAACGCTTAACGCATAACGCATAACGCATAACGCATAACGCATAACGCATAACGCATAACGCATAACGCATAACGCATAACGCGTAACGCATAACGGATAACGCATAACGGATAACGCATGGCGCATAACGCATAACGCATAACGCATAACGCATAACGCATAACGCATAACGCATAACGCATAACGGATAACGCATAACGCATAACGCATAACGCATAACGCATAACGCATAACGCATAACGCATAACGCATAACGCATAACGCATAACGCATAACGCATAACGCATAACGCATAACGCATAACGCATAACGCATAACGCATAACGCAGAAACGCATATCGCATAACGCATAACGCTCAATGAAAAAGTCATAACGCATAACGCATATCGCATAACCCGTAAAGCACAACGCATAACACATAACGCATAACGCATAACACACAACGCATAACGCATAACGCATAACGTATAACGCTTAACGCATAACGCATAACGCATAACGCATAACGCATAACGCATAACGCATAACGCATAACGCATAACGCGTAACGCATAACGCATAACGCATAACGCATAACGCATAACGCATATCGCATAACGTATAACGCTTAACGCATAACGCATAACGCATAACGCATAACGCATAACGCATAACGCATAACGCATAACGCATAACGCATAACGCATAACGCATAACGCATAACGCATAACGCGTAACGCATAACGGATAACGCATAACGGATAACGCATGGCGCATAACGCATAACGCATAACGCATAACGCATAACGCATAACGCATAACGCATAACGCATAACGCATAACGCATAACGCATAACGCATAACGCATAACGCATAATGCATAACCCATAACGCATAACGCTCAATGAAAAAGTCATAATGCTTAACGCATAACGCATAACGCATAACGCATAACGCATAACGCATAACGGATAACGCATGACGCATAACGCATAACGCATAACGAATAACGCATATCGCATAACGCATAACGCATAACGCATAACGCATAACGCATAACGCATAACGCATAACGCATAACGCATAACGCATAATGCATAACGCATAACGCATAACGCATTACGCATAACGCATAACGCATAACGCATTACGCATAACGCATAACGCATAACGCATAACGGATAACGCATGACGCATAACGCATAATGCATAACCCATAACGCATAACGCATAACGCATTACGCATAACGCATAACGCATAACGCATAACGCATAACGCATAACGCATATCGCATAACGCATAACGCTCAATGAAAAAGTCATAACGCATAACGCATATCGCATAACCCGTAAAGCACAACGCATAACACATAACGCATAACGCATAACACATAACGCATAACGCATAACGTATAACGCTTAACGCATAACGCATAACGCATAACGCATAACGCATAACGCATAACGCATAACGCATAACGCGTAACGCATAACGCATAACGCATAACGCATAACGCATAACGCATAACGCATATCGTATAACGTATAACGCTTAACGCATAACGCATAACGCATAACGCATAACGCATAACGCATAACGCATATCGCATAACGTATAACGCTTAACGCATAACGCATAACGCATAACGCATAACGCATAACGCATAACGCATAACGCATAACGCATAACGCATAACGCATAACGCATAACGCATAACGCATAACGCATAACGCATAACGCATAACGCATAACGCATAACGCATAACGCATAACGCATAACGCATAACGCATAACGCATAACGCATAACGCATAACGCATAACGCATAACGCATTACGCATAACGCATAACGCATAACGCATAACGCATAACGCATAACGCATAACGCATAACGCATAATGAATAACGCATATCGCATAACGCATAACGCATAACGCATAACGCATTACGCATAACGCATAACGCATAACGCATAACGCATAACGCATAACGCATAACGCATAACGCATAACGCATAACGCATAACGCATAACGCATAACGCATAACGCATAACGCATATCGCATAACGGATAACGCATGACGCATAACGCATAACGCATAACGCATAACGCATAACGCATATCGCATAACGTATAACGCTTAACGCATAACGCATAACGCATAACGCATAACGCATAACGCATAACGCATAACGCATAACGCATAACGCATAACGCATAACGCATAACGCATAATGCATAACGCATAACGCATAACGCATAACGCATAACGCATAACGCATAACGCATAACGCATAACGCATAACCCATAACGAATAACGCATAACGCTCAATGGAAAAGTCATAACGCATAACGCTCAATGAAAAAGTCATAATGCTTAACGCATAACGCATAACTCATAACGCATAACGCATAACGCATAACGCATAACGCATAACGCATAACGCATAACGCATAACGCATAACGCATAACGCATAACGCATAACGCATAACGCATAACGCATAACGCATAACGCATAACGTATAACGCTTAACGCATAACGCATAACGCATAACGCATAACGCATAACGCATAACGCATAACGCGTAACGCATAACGCATAACGCATAACGCATAACGCATAACGCATATCGCATAACGTATAACGCTTAACGCATAACGCATAACGCATAACGCATAACGCATAACGCATAACGCATAACGCATAACGCATAACGCGTAACGCATAACGGATAACGCATAACGGATAACGCATGGCGCATAACGCATAACGCATAACGCATAACGCATAACGCATAACGCATAACGGATAACGCATAACGCATAACGCATAACGCATAACGCATAACGCATAACGCATAACGCTCAATGAAAAAGTCATAACGCATAACGCATATCGCATAACCCGTAAAGCACAACGCATAACACATAACGCATAACGCATAACACACAACGCATAACGCATAACGCATAACGTATAACGCTTAACGCATAACGCATAACGCATAACGCATAACGCATAACGCATAACGCGTAACGCATAACGCATAACGCATAACGCATAACGCATAACGCATAACGCATATCGCATAACGTATAACGCTTAACGCATAACGCATAACGCATAACGCATAACGCATAACGCATAACGCATAACGCATAACGCATAACGCATAACGCGTAACGCATAACGGATAACGCATAACGGATAACGCATGGCGCATAACGCATAACGCATAACGCATAACGCATAACGCATAACGCACAACGCATAACGCATAACGCATAACGCATAACGCATAATGCATAACGCATAACGCATAACGCATAACGCATAACGCATAACGCATAACGCATAACGCATAACGCATAACGCATAACGCATAACCCATAACGAATAACGCATAACGCTCAATGGAAAAGTCATAACGCATAACGCTCAATGAAAAAGTCATAATGCTTAACGCATAACGCATAACTCATAACGCATAACGCACATCGCATAACGCATAACGCATAACGCATAACGCATAACGCATAACGCATAACGCATAACGCATAACGCATAACGCATAACGCATAACGCATAACGCATAACGCATAACGCATAACGCATAACGCATAACGCATAACGCATAACGCATAACGCATAACGCATAACGCATAACGCATAACGCGTAACGCATAACGCTCAATGAAAAAGTCATAACGCATAACGCATATCGCATAACCCGTAAAGCACAACGCATAACACATAACGCATAACGCATAACACATAACGCATAACGCATAACGTATAACGCTTAACGCATAACGCATAACGCATAACGCATAACGCATAACGCATAACGCATAACGCATAACGCATAACGCATAACGCATAACGCATAACGCATAACGCATAACGCATAACGCATAACGCATAACGCATAACGCATAATGCATAACCCATAACGCATAACGCTCAATGAAAAAGTCATAATGCTTAACGCATAACTCATAACGCATAACGCATAACGCATAACGCATAACGGATAACGCATAACGCATAACGCATAACGCATAACGCGTAACGCATAACGCATAACGCATAACGCATAACGCATAACGCATAACGCATAACGCATAACGCATAACGCATAACGCATAACGCATAACGCATAACGCATAACGCATAACGCATAACGCATAACGCATAACGCATAACGCATAACGCATAACGCATAACGCATAACGCATAACGCATAACGCATAACGCATAACGCATAACGCATAACGCATAACGCATAACGCATAACGCATAACGCATAACGCATATCGCATAACGTATAACGCTTAACGCATAACGCATAACGCATAACGCATAACGCATAACGCATAACGCATAACGCATAACGCATAACGCATAACGCGTAACGCATAACGGATAACGCATAACGGATAACGCATGGCGCATAACGCATAACGCATAACGCATAACGCATAACGCATAACGCATAACGCATAACGGATAACGCATAACGCATAACGCATAACGCATAACGCATAACGCATAACGCATAACGCATAACGCATAACGCATAACGCATAACGCATAACGCATAACGCATAACGCATAACGCATAACGCATAACGCATAACGCATAACGCATAACGCATAACGCATAACGCATAACGCATAACGCAGAAACGCATATCGCATAACGCATAACGCTCAATGAAAAAGTCAAAACGCATAACGCATATCGCATAACCCGTAAAGCACAACGCATAACACATAACGCATAACGCATAACACACAACGCATAACGCATAACGCATAACGTATAACGCTTAACGCATAACGCATAACGCATAACGCATAACGCATAACGCATAACGCATAACGCATAACGCATAACGCGTAACGCATAACGCATAACGCATAACGCATAACGCATAACGCATATCGCATAACGTATAACGCTTAACGCATAACGCATAACGCATAACGCATAACGCATAACGCATAACGCATAACGCATAACGCATAACGCATAACGCATAACGCATAACGCATAACGCATAACGCATAACGCATAACGCATAACGCATAACGCATAACGCATAACGCATAACGCATAACGCATAACGCATAACGCATAACGCATAACGCATAACGCATAACGCATAACGCATAACGCATAACGCATAACGCATAACGCATAACGCATAACGCATAACGCATAACGCATAACGCATAACGCATAACGCATAACGCATAACGCATAACGCATAACGCATAACGCATAACGCATAACGCATAACGCATAACGCATAACGCATAACGCATAACGCATAACGCATAACGCATAATGCATAATGCATAACGCATAACGCATAACGCATTACGCATAACGCATAACGCATAACGCATAACGCATAACGCATATCGCATAACGCATAACGCTCAATGAAAAAGTCATAACGCATAACGCATATCGCATAACCCGTAAAGCACAACGCATAACACATAACGCATAACGCATAACACATAACGCATAACGCATAACGTATAACGCTTAACGCATAACGCATAACGCATAACGCATAACGCATAACGCATAACGCATAACGCATAACGCATAACGCATAACGCATAACGCATAACGCATAACGCATAACGCATAACGCATAACGCATAACGCATAACGCATAACGCATAACGCATAACGCATAACGCATAACGCATAACGCATAACGCATAACGCATAACGCATAACGCATAACGCATATCGCATAACGGATAACGCATGACGCATAACGCATAACGCATAACGCATAACGCATAACGCATAACGCATAACGCATATCGCATAACGTATAACGCTTAACGCATAACGCATAACGCATAACGCATAACGCATAACGCATAACGCATAACGCATAACGCATAACGCATAACGCATAACGCATAATGCATAACGCATAACGCATAACGCATAACGCATAACGCATAACGCATAACGCATAACGCATAACGCATAACCCATAACGAATAACGCATAACGCTCAATGGAAAAGTCATAACGCATAACGCTCAATGAAAAAGTCATAATGCTTAACGCATAACGCATAACTCATAACGCATAACGCACATCGCATAACGCATAACGCATAACGCATAACGCATAACGCATAACGCATAACGCATAACGCATAACGCATAACGCATAACGCATAACGCATAACGCATAACGTATAACGCTTAACGCATAACGCATAACGCATAACGCATAACGCATAACGCATAACGCATAACGCGTAACGCATAACGCATAACGCATAACGCATAACGCATAACGCATAACGCATATCGCATAACGTATAACGCTTAACGCATAACGCATAACGCATAACGCATAACGCATAACGCATAACGCATAACGCATAACGCATAACGCATAACGCATAACGCATAACGCATAACGCATAACGCGTAACGCATAACGGATAACGCATAACGGATAACGCATGGCGCATAACGCATAACGCATAACGCATAACGCATAACGCATAACGCATAACGGATAACGCATAACGCATAACGCATAACGCATAACGCATAACGCATAACGCATAACACATAACGCGTAACGCATAACGGATAACGCATAACGGATAACGCATGGCGCATAACGCATAACGCATAACGCATAACGCATAACGCATAACGCATAACGGATAACGCATAACGGATAACGCATGGCGCATAACGCATAACGCATAACGCATAACGCATAACGCATAACGCATAACGCATAACGGATAACGCATAACGCATAACGCATAACGCATAACGCATAACGCATAACGCTCAATGAAAAAGTCATAACGCATAACGCATATCGCATAACCCGTAAAGCACAACGCATAACACATAACGCATAACGCATAACACACAACGCATAACGCATAACGCATAACGTATAACGCTTAACGCATAACGCATAACGCGTAACGCATAACGCATAACGCATAACGCATAACGCATAACGCATATCGCATAACGTATAACGCTTAACGCATAACGCATAACGCATAACGCATAACGCATAACGCATAACGCATAACGCGTAACGCATAACGGATAACGCATAACGGATAACGCATGGCGCATAACGCATAACGCATAACGCATAACGCATAACGCATAACGCATAACGCACAACGCATAACGCATAACGCATAACGCATAACGCATAATGCATAACGCATAACGCATAACGCATAACGCATAACGCATAACGCATAACGCATAACGCATAACGCATAACGCATAACGCATAACCCATAACGAATAACGCATAACGCTCAATGGAAAAGTCATAACGCATAACGCTCAATGAAAAAGTCATAATGCTTAACGCATAACGCATAACTCATAACGCATAACGCACATCGCATAACGCATAACGCATAACGCATAACGCATAACGCATAACGCATAACGCATAACGCATAACGCATAACGCATAACGCATAACGCGTAACGCATAACGCATAACGCATAACGCATAACGCATAACGCATATCGCATAACGTATAACGCTTAACGCATAACGCATAACGCATAACGAATAACGCATAACGCTCAATGGAAAAGTCATAACGCATAACGCTCAATGAAAAAGTCATAATGCTTAACGCATAACGCATAACTCATAACGCATAACGCACATCGCATAACGCATAACGCATAACGCATAACGCATAACGCATAACGCATAACGCATAACGCATAACGCATAACGCATAACGCATAACGCATAACGCATAACGCATAATGCATAACCCATAACGCATAACGCTCAATGAAAAAGTCATAATGCTTAACGCATAACGCATAACGCATAACGCATAACGCATAACGCATAACGCATAACGCATTACGCATAACGCATAACGCATAACGCATAACGCATAACGCATAACGCATAACGCATAACGCATAATGAATAACGCATATCGCATAACGCATAACGCATAACGCATAACGCATTACGCATAACGCATAACGCATAACGCATAACGCATAACGCATAACGCATAACGCATAACGCATAACGCATAACGCATAACGCATAACGCATATCGCATAACGGATAACGCATGACGCATAACGCATAACGCATAACGCATAACGCATAACGCATAACGCATATCGCATAACGTATAACGCTTAACGCATAACGCATAACGCATAACGCATAACGCATAACGCATAACGCATAACGCATAACGCATAACGCATAACGCATAACGCATAACGCATAACGCATAATGCATAACGCATAACGCATAACGCATAACGCATAACGCATAACGCATAACGCATAACGCATAACGCATAACCCATAACGAATAACGCATAACGCTCAATGGAAAAGTCATAACGCATAACGCTCAATGAAAAAGTCATAATGCTTAACGCATAACGCATAACTCATAACGCATAACGCACATCGCATAACGCATAACGCATAACGCATAACGCATAACGCATAACGCATAACGCATAACGCATAACGCATAACGCATAACGCATAACGCATAACGCATAACGCATAACGCATAACGCATAACGCATAACGCATAACGCATAACGCATAACGCATAACGCATAACGCATAACGCAGAAACGCATATCGCATAACGCATAACGCTCAATGAAAAAGTCATAACGCATAACGCATATCGCATAACCCGTAAAGCACAACGCATAACACATAACGCATAACGCATAACACACAACGCATAACGCATAACGCATAACGTATAACGCTTAACGCATAACGCATAACGCATAACGCATAACGCATAACGCATAACGCATAACGCGTAACGCATAACGCATAACGCATAACGCATAACGCATAACGCATATCGCATAACGTATAACGCTTAACGCATAACGCATAACGCATAACGCATAACGCATAACGCATAACGCATAACGCATAACGCATAACGCATAACGCATAACGGATAACGCATAACGCATAACGCATAACGCATAACGCATAACGCATAACGCATAACGCATAACGCATAACGCACAACGCATAACGCATAACGCATAACGCATAACGCATAAGGCATAACGCATAACGCATAACGCATAACGCATAACGCATAACGCATAACGCATAACGCATAACGCATAACGCATAACGCATAACCCATAACGAATAACGCATAACGCTCAATGGAAAAGTCATAACGCATAACGCTCAATGAAAAAGTCATAATGCTTAACGCATAACGCATAACTCATAACGCATAACGCACATCGCATAACGCATAACGCATAACGCATAACGCATAACGCATAACGCATAACGCATAACGCATAACGCATAACGCATAACGCATAACGCATAACGCATAACGCATAATGCATAACCCATAACGCATAACGCTCAATGAAAAAGTCATAATGCTTAACGCATAACGCATAACGCATAACGCATAACGCATAACGCATAACGCATAACGCATAACGCATAACGGATAACGCATAACGCATAACGCATAACGCATAACGCATAACGCATAACGCATAACGCATAACGCATAACGCATAACGCATAACGCATAACGCATAACGCATAACGCATAACGCATAACGCATAACGCATAACGCATAACGCATAACGCATAACGCATAACGCATAACGCATAACGCATAACGCATAACGCATAACGCATAACGCATAACGCATAACGCATAACGCATAACGCATAACGCATAACGCATAACGCATAACGCATAACGCATAACGCACAACGCATAACGCATAACGCATAACGCATAACGCATAACGCATAACGCATAACGCATAACGCATAACGCATAACGCGTAACGCATAACGCTCAATGAAAAAGTCATAACGCATAACGCATATCGCATAACCCGTAAAGCACAACGCATAACACATAACGCATAACGCATAACACATAACGCATAACGCATAACGTATAACGCTTAACGCATAACGCATAACGCATAACGCATAACGCATAACGCATAACGCATAACGCATAACGCATAACGCATAACGCATAACGCATAACGCATAACGCATAACGCATAACGCATAACGCATAACGCATAATGCATAACCCATAACGCATAACGCTCAATGAAAAAGTCATAATGCTTAACGCATAACGCATAACGCATAACGCATAACGCATAACGCATAACGCATAACGGATAACGCATGACGCATAACGCATAACGCATAACGAATAACGCATATCGCATAACGCATAACGCATAACGCATAACGCATAACGCATAACGCATAACGCATAACGCATAATGCATAACGCATAACGCATAACGCATTACGCATAACGCATAACGCATAACGCATTACGCATAACGCATAACGCATAACGCATAACGGATAACGCATGACGCATAACGCATAATGCATAACGCATAACGCATAACGCATTACGCATAACGCATAACGCATAACGCATAACGCATAACGCATAACGCATATCGCATAACGCATAACGCTCAATGAAAAAGTCATAACGCATAACGCATATCGCATAACCCGTAAAGCACAACGCATAACACATAACGCATAACGCATAACACATAACGCATAACGCATAACGTATAACGCTTAACGCATAACGCATAACGCATAACGCATAACGCATAACGCATAACGCGTAACGCATAACGCATAACGCATAACGCATAACGCATAACGCATAACGCATATCGCATAACGTATAACGCTTAACGCATAACGCATAACGCATAACGCATAACGCATAACGCATATCGCATAACGTATAACGCTTAACGCATAACGCATAACGCATAACGCATAACGCATAACGCATAACGCATAACGCATAACGCATAACGCATAACACATAACGCATAACACATAGCGCATAACGCATAACGCATAACGCATAACGCATAACGCATAACGCATAACGCATAACGCATAACGCATAACGCATAACGCATTACGCATAACGCATAACGCATAACGCATAACGCATAACGCATAACGCATAACGCATAATGAATAACGCATATCGCATAACGCATAACGCATAACGCATAACGCATTACGCATAACGCATAACGCATAACGCATAACGCATAACGCATAACGCATAACGCATAACGCATAACGCATAACGCATAACGCATAACGCATAACGCATAACGCATAACGCATAACGCATAACGCTCAATGAAAAAGTCATAACGCATAACGCATATCGCATAACCCATAAAGCACAACGCATAACACATAACGCATAACGCATAACACATAACGCATAACGCATAACGTATAACGCTTAACGCATAACGCATAACGCATAACGCATAACGCATAACGCATAACGCATAACGCATAACGCATAACGCATAACGCATAACGCATATCGCATAACGTATAACGCTTAACGCATAACGCATAACGCATAACGCATAACGCATAACGCATAACGCATAACGCGTAACGCATAACGGATAACGCATAACGGATAACGCATGGCGCATAACGCATAACGCATAACGCATAACGCATAACGCATAACGGATAACGCATAACGCATAACGCATAACGCATAACGCATAACGCATAACGCATAACGCATAACGCACATCGCATAACGCATAACGCATAACGCATAACGCATAACGCATAACGCATAACGCATAACGCATAACGCATAACGCATAACGCATAACGCATAACGCATAACGCATAACGGATAACGCATAACGCATAACGCATAACGCATAACGCATAACGCATAACGCATAACGCATAACGCATAACGCATAACACATAACGCATAACGCATAACGCATATCGCATAACGTATAACGCTTAACGCATAACGCATAACGCATAACGCATAACGCATAACGCATAACGCATAACGCATAACGCATAACGCATAACGCATAACGCATAACGCATAACGCATAACGCATAACGCATAACGCATAACGCATAACGCATAACGCATAACGCATAACGCATAACGCATAACGCATAACGCATAACGCATAACGCATAACGCATGACGCATAACGCATAACGCATAACGCATAACGCATAACGCATAACGCACAACGCATAACGCATAACGCATAACGCATAACGCATAATGCATAACGCATAACGCATAACGCATAACGCATAACGCATAACGCATAACGCATAACGCATAACCCATAACGAATAACGCATAACGCTCAATGGAAAAGTCATAACGCATAACGCTCAATGAAAAAGTCATAATGCTTAACGCATAACGCATAACTCATAACGCATAACGCACATCGCATAACGCATAACGCATAACGCATAACGCATAACGCATAACGCATAACGCATAACGCATAACGCATAACGCATAACGCATAACGCATAACGCATAACGCATAACGCATAACGCATAACGCATAACGCATAACGCGTAACGCATAACGCTCAATGAAAAAGTCATAACGCATAACGCATATCGCATAACCCGTAAAGCACAACGCATAACACATAACGCATAACGCATAACACATAACGCATAACGCATAACGTATAACGCTTAACGCATAACGCATAACGCATAACGCATAACGCATAACGCATAACGCATAACGCATAACGCATAACGCATAACGCATAACGCATAACGCATAACGCATAACGCATAACGCATAACGCATAACGCATAACGCATAACGCATAACGCATAACGCATAACGCAT
The DNA here is from genome assembly GCF_051020765.1 of Lasioglossum baleicum. Taxonomy (NCBI): domain Eukaryota; kingdom Metazoa; phylum Arthropoda; class Insecta; order Hymenoptera; family Halictidae; genus Lasioglossum; species Lasioglossum baleicum. The sequence continues at coordinate 174,598 of NW_027469105.1, read as the reverse complement.
AACGCATAACGCATAACGCATAATGCATAACCCATAACGCATAACGCTCAATGAAAAAGTCATAATGCTTAACGCATAACGCATAACGCATAACGCATAACGCATAACGCATAACGGATAACGCATAACGCATAACGCATAACGCATAACGCATAACGCATAACGCATAACGCATAACGCATAACGCATAACGCATAACGCATAACGCATAACGCATAACGCATAACGCATAACGCATAACGCATAACGCATAACGCATAACGCATAACGCATAACGCATAACGCATAACGCATAACGCATAACGCATAACGCATAACGCATAACGCATAACGCATAACGCATAACGCATAACGCATAACGCATAACGCATAACGCATAACGCATAACGCATAACGCATAACGCATAACGCATAACGCATAACGCATATCGCATAACGTATAACGCTTAACGCATAACGCATAACGCATAACGCATAACGCATAACGCATAACGCATAACGCATAACGCATAACGCATAACGCGTAACGCATAACGGATAACGCATAACGGATAACGCATGGCGCATAACGCATAACGCATAACGCATAACGCATAACGCATAACGCATAACGCATAACGGATAACGCATAACGCATAACGCATAACGCATAACGCATAACGCATAACGCATAACGCATAACGCATAACGCATAACGCATAACGCATAACGCATAACGCATAACGCATAACGCATAACGCATAACGCATAACGCATAACGCAGAAACGCATATCGCATAACGCATAACGCTCAATGAAAAAGTCATAACGCATAACGCATATCGCATAACCCGTAAAGCACAACGCATAACACATAACGCATAACGCATAACACACAACGCATAACGCATAACGCATAACGTATAACGCTTAACGCATAACGCATAACGCATAACGCATAACGCATAACGCTTTACGCATAACGCATAACGCATAACGCATTACGCATAACGCATAACGCATAACGCATAACGGATAACGCATGACGCATAACGCATAATGCATAACGCATAACGCATAACGCATTACGCATAACGCATAACGCATAACGCATAACGCATAACGCATAACGCATATCGCATAACGCATAACGCTCAATGAAAAAGTCATAACGCATAACGCATATCGCATAACCCGTAAAGCACAACGCATAACACATAACGCATAACGCATAACACATAACGCATAACGCATAACGTATAACGCTTAACGCATAACGCATAACGCATAACGCATAACGCATAACGCATAACGCGTAACGCATAACGCATAACGCATAACGCATAACGCATAACGCATAACGCATATCGCATAACGTATAACGCTTAACGCATAACGCATAACGCATAACGCATAACGCATAACGCATATCGCATAACGTATAACGCTTAACGCATAACGCATAACGCATAACGCATAACGCATAACGCATAACGCATAACGCATAACGCATAACGCATAACACATAACGCATAACACATAACGCATAACGCATAACGCATAACGCATAACGCATAACGCATAACGCATAACGCATAACGCATAACGCATAACGCATAACGCATTACGCATAACGCATAACGCATAACGCATAACGCATAACGCATAACGCATAACGCATAATGAATAACGCATATCGCATAACGCATAACGCATAACGCATAACGCATTACGCATAACGCATAACGCATAACGCATAACGCATAACGCATAACGCATAACGCATAACGCATAACGCATAACGCATAACGCATAACGCATAACGCATAACGCATAACGCATAACGCATAACGCATAACGCATAACGCATAACGCATAACGCATAACGCATAACGCATAACGCGTAACGCATAACGGATAACGCATAACGGATAACGCATGGCGCATAACGCATAACGCATAACGCATAACGCATAACGCATAACGGATAACGCATAACGCATAACGCATAACGCATAACGCATAACGCATAACGCATAACGCATAACGCACATCGCATAACGCATAACGCATAACGCATAACGCATAACGCATAACGCATAACGCATAACGCATAACGCATAACGCATAACGCATAACGCATAACGGATAACGCATAACGCATAACGCATAACGCATAACGCATAACGCATAACGCATAACGCATAACGCATAACACATAACGCATAACGCATAACGCATATCGCATAACGTATAACGCTTAACGCATAACGCATAACGCATAACGCATAACGCATAACGCATAACGCATAACGCATAACGCATAACGCATAACGCATAACGCATAACGCATAACGCATAACGCATAACGCATAACGCATAACGCATAACGCATAACGCATAACGCATAACGCATAACGCATAACGCATAACGCATGACGCATAACGCATAACGCATAACGCATAACGCATAACGCATAACGCATAATGAATAACGCATATCGCATAACGCATAACGCATAACGCATAACGCATAACGCATAACGCATAACGCATAACGCATTACGCATAACGCATAACGCATAACGCATAACGCATAACGCATAACGCATAACGCATAACGCATAACGCATATCGCATAACGTATAACGCTTAACGCATAACGCATAACGCATAACGCATAACGCATAACGCATAACGCATAACGCATAACGCATATCGCATAACGTATAACGCTTAACGCATAACGCATAACGCATAACGCATAACGCATAACGCATAACGCATAACGCATAACGCATAACGCATAACGCATAACGCATAACGCATAACGCATAACGCATAACGCATAACGCATAACGCATAACGCATAACGCATAACGCATAACGCATAACGCATTACGCATAACGCATAACGCATAACGCATAACGCATAACGCATAACGCATAACGCATAACGCATAACGCATATCGCATAACGTATAACGCATAACGCATAACGCATAACGCATAACGCATAACGCATAACGCATAACGCATAACGCATAACGCATAACGCACATCGCATAACGCATAACGCATAACGCATAACGCATAACGCATAACGCATAACGCATAACGCATAACGCATATCGCATAACGCATAACGCATAACGCATAACGCATAACGGATAACGCATAACGCATAACGCATAACGCATAACGCATAACGCATAACGCATAACGCATAACGCATAACGCATAACACATAACGCATAACGCATAACGCATATCGCATAACGTATAACGCTTAACGCATAACGCATAACGCATAACGCATAACGCATAACGCATAACGCATAACGCATAACGCATAACGCATAACGCATAACGCATAACGCATAACGCATAACGCATAACGCATAACGCATAACGCATAACGCATAACGCATAACGCATAACGCATAACGCATAACGCATAACGCATAACGCATAACGCATAACGCATGACGCATAACGCATAACGCATAACGCATAACGCATAACGCATAACGCACAACGCATAACGCATAACGCATAACGCATAACGCATAATGCATAACGCATAACGCATAACGCATAACGCATAACGCATAACGCATAACGCATAACGCATAACGCATAACCCATAACGAATAACGCATAACGCTCAATGGAAAAGTCATAACGCATAACGCTCAATGAAAAAGTCATAATGCTTAACGCATAACGCATAACTCATAACGCATAACGCACATCGCATAACGCATAACGCATAACGCATAACGCATAACGCATAACGCATAACGCATAACGCATAACGCATAACGCATAACGCATAACGCATAACGCATAACGCATAACGCATAACGCATAACGCATAACGCATAACGCGTAACGCATAACGCTCAATGAAAAAGTCATAACGCATAACGCATATCGCATAACCCGTAAAGCACAACGCATAACACATAACGCATAACGCATAACACATAACGCATAACGCATAACGTATAACGCTTAACGCATAACGCATAACGCATAACGCATAACGCATAACGCATAACGCATAACGCATAACGCATAACGCATAACGCATAACGCATAACGCATAACGCATAACGCATAACGCATAACGCATAACGCATAACGCATAACGCATAACGCATAACGCATAACGCATAACGCATAACGCATAACGCATAACGCATAATGCATAACCCATAACGCATAACGCTCAATGAAAAAGTCATAATGCTTAACGCATAACGCATAACGCATAACGCATAACGCATAACGCATAACGGATAACGCATAACGCATAACGCATAACGCATAACGCATAACGCATAACGCATAACGCATAACGCATAACGCATAACGCATAACGCATAACGCATAACGCATAACGCATAACGGATAACGCATAACGCATAACGCATAACGCATAACGCATAACGCATAACGCATAACGCATAACGCATAACGCATAACGCATAACGCATAACGCATAACGCATAACGCATAACGCATAACGCATAACGCATAACGCATTACGCATAACGCATAACGCATAACGCATAACGCATAACGCATAACGCATAACGCATAATGAATAACGCATATCGCATAACGCATAACGCATAACGCATAACGCATTACGCATAACGCATAACGCATAACGCATAACGCATAACGCATAACGCATAACGCATAACGCATAACGCATAACGCATAACGCATAACGCATAACGCATAACGCATAACGCATAACGCATAACGCATAACGCATAACGCATAACGCATAACGCATAACGCATAACGCATAACGCATAACGCGTAACGCATAACGGATAACGCATAACGGATAACGCATGGCGCATAACGCATAACGCATAACGCATAACGCATAACGCATAACGGATAACGCATAACGCATAACGCATAACGCATAACGCATAACGCATAACGCATAACGCATAACGCACATCGCATAACGCATAACGCATAACGCATAACGCATAACGCATAACGCATAACGCATAACGCATAACGCATAACGCATAACGCATAACGCATAACGGATAACGCATAACGCATAACGCATAACGCATAACGCATAACGCATAACGCATAACGCATAACGCATAACACATAACGCATAACGCATAACGCATATCGCATAACGTATAACGCTTAACGCATAACGCATAACGCATAACGCATAACGCATAACGCATAACGCATAACGCATAACGCATAACGCATAACGCATAACGCATAACGCATAACGCATAACGCATAACGCATAACGCATAACGCATAACGCATAACGCATAACGCATAACGCATAACGCATAACGCATAACGCATGACGCATAACGCATAACGCATAACGCATAACGCATAACGCATAACGCATAATGAATAACGCATATCGCATAACGCATAACGCATAACGCATAACGCATAACGCATAACGCATAACGCATAACGCATTACGCATAACGCATAACGCATAACGCATAACGCATAACGCATAACGCATAACGCATAACGCATAACGCATATCGCATAACGTATAACGCTTAACGCATAACGCATAACGCATAACGCATAACGCATAACGCATAACGCATAACGCATAACGCATATCGCATAACGTATAACGCTTAACGCATAACGCATAACGCATAACGCATAACGCATAACGCATAACGCATAACGCATAACGCATAACGCATAACGCATAACGCATAACGCATAACGCATAACGCATAACGCATAACGCATAACGCATAACGCATAACGCATAACGCATAACGCATAACGCATTACGCATAACGCATAACGCATAACGCATAACGCATAACGCATAACGCATAACGCATAACGCATAACGCATATCGCATAACGTATAACGCATAACGCATAACGCATAACGCATAACGCATAACGCATAACGCATAACGCATAACGCATAACGCATAACGCACATCGCATAACGCATAACGCATAACGCATAACGCATAACGCATAACGCATAACGCATAACGCATAACGCATATCGCATAACGCATAACGCATAACGCATAACGCATAACGGATAACGCATAACGCATAACGCATAACGCATAACGCATAACGCATAACGCATAACGCATAACGCATAACGCATAACACATAACGCATAACGCATAACGCATATCGCATAACGTATAACGCTTAACGCATAACGCATAACGCATAACGCATAACGCATAACGCATAACGCATAACGCATAACGCATAACGCATAACGCATAACGCATAACGCATAACGCATAACGCATAACGCATAACGCATAACGCATAACGCATAACGCATAACGCATAACGCATAACGCATAACGCATAACGCATAACGCATAACGCATAACGCATGACGCATAACGCATAACGCATAACGCATAACGCATAACGCATAACGCACAACGCATAACGCATAACGCATAACGCATAACGCATAATGCATAACGCATAACGCATAACGCATAACGCATAACGCATAACGCATAACGCATAACGCATAACGCATAACCCATAACGAATAACGCATAACGCTCAATGGAAAAGTCATAACGCATAACGCTCAATGAAAAAGTCATAATGCTTAACGCATAACGCATAACTCATAACGCATAACGCACATCGCATAACGCATAACGCATAACGCATAACGCATAACGCATAACGCATAACGCATAACGCATAACGCATAACGCATAACGCATAACGCATAACGCATAACGCATAACGCATAACGCATAACGCATAACGCATAACGCGTAACGCATAACGCTCAATGAAAAAGTCATAACGCATAACGCATATCGCATAACCCGTAAAGCACAACGCATAACACATAACGCATAACGCATAACACATAACGCATAACGCATAACGTATAACGCTTAACGCATAACGCATAACGCATAACGCATAACGCATAACGCATAACGCATAACGCATAACGCATAACGCATAACGCATAACGCATAACGCATAACGCATAACGCATAACGCATAACGCATAACGCATAACGCATAACGCATAACGCATAACGCATAACGCATAACGCATAACGCATAACGCATAACGCATAACGCATAACGCATGACGCATAACGCATAACGCATAACGCATAACGCATAACGCATAACGCATAACGCATAACGCATAACGCATAACGGATAACGCATAACGCATAACGCATAACGCATAACGCATAACGCATAACGCATAACGCATAACGCATAACACATAACGCATAACGCATAACGCATATCGCATAACGTATAACGCTTAACGCATAACGCATAACGCATAACGCATAACGCATAACGCATAACGCATAACGCATAACGCATAACGCATAACGCATAACGCATAACGCATAACGCATAACGCATAACGCATAACGCATAACGCATAACGCATAACGCATAACGCATAACGCATAACGCATAACGCATAACGCATGACGCATAACGCATAACGCATAACGCATAACGCATAACGCATAACGCATAATGAATAACGCATATCGCATAACGCATAACGCATAACGCATAACGCATAACGCATAACGCATAACGCATAACGCATTACGCATAACGCATAACGCATAACGCATAACGCATAACGCATAACGCATAACGCATAACGCATAACGCATATCGCATAACGTATAACGCTTAACGCATAACGCATAACGCATAACGCATAACGCATAACGCATAACGCATAACGCATAACGCATATCGCATAACGTATAACGCTTAACGCATAACGCATAACGCATAACGCATAACGCATAACGCATAACGCATAACGCATAACGCATAACGCATAACGCATAACGCATAACGCATAACGCATAACGCATAACGCATAACGCATAACGCATAACGCATAACGCATAACGCATAACGCATAACGCATTACGCATAACGCATAACGCATAACGCATAACGCATAACGCATAACGCATAACGCATAACGCATAACGCATATCGCATAACGTATAACGCATAACGCATAACGCATAACGCATAACGCATAACGCATAACGCATAACGCATAACGCATAACGCATAACGCACATCGCATAACGCATAACGCATAACGCATAACGCATAACGCATAACGCATAACGCATAACGCATAACGCATATCGCATAACGCATAACGCATAACGCATAACGCATAACGGATAACGCATAACGCATAACGCATAACGCATAACGCATAACGCATAACGCATAACGCATAACGCATAACGCATAACACATAACGCATAACGCATAACGCATATCGCATAACGTATAACGCTTAACGCATAACGCATAACGCATAACGCATAACGCATAACGCATAACGCATAACGCATAACGCATAACGCATAACGCATAACGCATAACGCATAACGCATAACGCATAACGCATAACGCATAACGCATAACGCATAACGCATAACGCATAACGCATAACGCATAACGCATAACGCATAACGCATAACGCATAACGCATAACGCATGACGCATAACGCATAACGCATAACGCATAACGCATAACGCATAACGCACAACGCATAACGCATAACGCATAACGCATAACGCATAATGCATAACGCATAACGCATAACGCATAACGCATAACGCATAACGCATAACGCATAACGCATAACGCATAACCCATAACGAATAACGCATAACGCTCAATGGAAAAGTCATAACGCATAACGCTCAATGAAAAAGTCATAATGCTTAACGCATAACGCATAACTCATAACGCATAACGCACATCGCATAACGCATAACGCATAACGCATAACGCATAACGCATAACGCATAACGCATAACGCATAACGCATAACGCATAACGCATAACGCATAACGCATAACGCATAACGCATAACGCATAACGCATAACGCATAACGCGTAACGCATAACGCTCAATGAAAAAGTCATAACGCATAACGCATATCGCATAACCCGTAAAGCACAACGCATAACACATAACGCATAACGCATAACACATAACGCATAACGCATAACGTATAACGCTTAACGCATAACGCATAACGCATAACGCATAACGCATAACGCATAACGCATAACGCATAACGCATAACGCATAACGCATAACGCATAACGCATAACGCATAACGCATAACGCATAACGCATAACGCATAACGCATAACGCATAACGCATAACGCATAACGCATAACGCATAACGCATAACGCATAACGCATAATGCATAACCCATAACGCATAACGCTCAATGAAAAAGTCATAATGCTTAACGCATAACGCATAACGCATAACGCATAACGCATAACGCATAACGGATAACGCATAACGCATAACGCATAACGCATAACGCATAACGCATAACGCATAACGCATAACGCATAACGCATAACGCATAACGCATAACGCATAACGCATAACGCATAACGCATAACGCATAACGGATAACGCATAACGCATAACGCATAACGCATAACGCATAACGCATAACGCATAACGCATAACGCATAACGCATAACACATAACGCATAACGCATAACGCATATCGCATAACGTATAACGCTTAACGCATAACGCATAACGCATAACGCATAACGCATAACGCATAACGCATAACGCATAACGCATAACGCATAACGCATAACGCATAACGCATAACGCATAACGCATAACGCATAACGCATAACGCATAACGCATAACGCATAACGCATAACGCATAACGCATAACGCATAACGCATAACGCATAACGCATAACGCATGACGCATAACGCATAACGCATAACGCATAACGCATAACGCATAACGCACAACGCATAACGCATAACGCATAACGCATAACGCATAATGCATAACGCATAACGCATAACGCATAACGCATAACGCATAACGCATAACGCATAACGCATAACGCATAACCCATAACGAATAACGCATAACGCTCAATGGAAAAGTCATAACGCATAACGCTCAATGAAAAAGTCATAATGCTTAACGCATAACGCATAACTCATAACGCATAACGCACATCGCATAACGCATAACGCATAACGCATAACGCATAACGCATAACGCATAACGCATAACGCATAACGCATAACGCATAACGCATAACGCATAACGCATAACGCATAACGCATAACGCATAACGCATAACGCATAACGCATAACGCATAACGCGTAACGCATAACGCTCAATGAAAAAGTCATAACGCATAACGCATATCGCATAACCCGTAAAGCACAACGCATAACACATAACGCATAACGCATAACACATAACGCATAACGCATAACGTATAACGCTTAACGCATAACGCATAACGCATAACGCATAACGCATAACGCATAACGCATAACGCATAACGCATAACGCATAACGCATAACGCATAACGCATAACGCATAACGCATAACGCATAACGCATAACGCATAACGCATAACGCATAACGCATAACGCATAACGCATAACGCATAACGCATAACGCATAACGCATAACGCATAACGCATAATGCATAACCCATAACGCATAACGCTCAATGAAAAAGTCATAATGCTTAACGCATAACGCATAACGCATAACGCATAACGCATAACGCATAACGGATAACGCATAACGCATAACGCATAACGCATAACGCATAACGCATAACGCATAACGCATAACGCATAACGCATAACGCATAACGCATAACGCATAACGCATAACGCATAACGCATAACGCATAACGCATAACGCATAACGCATAACGCATAACGCATAACGCATAACGCATAACGCATAACGCATAACGCATAACGCATAACGCATAACGCATAACGCATAACGCATAACGCATAACGCATAACGCATAACGCATAACGCATAACGCATAACGCATATCGCATAACGTATAACGCTTAACGCATAACGCATAACGCATAACGCATAACGCATAACGCATAACGCATAACGCATAACGCATAACGCATAACGCATAACGCGTAACGCATAACGGATAACGCATAACGGATAACGCATGGCGCATAACGCATAACGCATAACGCATAACGCATAACGCATAACGCATAACGCATAACGGATAACGCATAACGCATAACGCATAACGCATAACGCATAACGCATAACGCATAACGCATAACGCATAACGCATAACGCATAACGCATAACGCATAACGCATAACGCATAACGCATAACGCATAACGCATAACGCAGAAACGCATATCGCATAACGCATAACGCTCAATGAAAAAGTCATAACGCATAACGCATATCGCATAACCCGTAAAGCACAACGCATAACACATAACGCATAACGCATAACACACAACGCATAACGCATAACGCATAACGTATAACGCTTAACGCATAACGCATAACGCATAACGCATAACGCATAACGCATAACGCTTTACGCATAACGCATAACGCATAACGCATTACGCATAACGCATAACGCATAACGCATAACGGATAACGCATGACGCATAACGCATAATGCATAACGCATAACGCATAACGCATTACGCATAACGCATAACGCATAACGCATAACGCATAACGCATAACGCATATCGCATAACGCATAACGCTCAATGAAAAAGTCATAACGCATAACGCATATCGCATAACCCGTAAAGCACAACGCATAACACATAACGCATAACGCATAACACATAACGCATAACGCATAACGTATAACGCTTAACGCATAACGCATAACGCATAACGCATAACGCATAACGCATAACGCGTAACGCATAACGCATAACGCATAACGCATAACGCATAACGCATAACGCATATCGCATAACGTATAACGCTTAACGCATAACGCATAACGCATAACGCATAACGCATAACGCATATCGCATAACGTATAACGCTTAACGCATAACGCATAACGCATAACGCATAACGCATAACGCATAACGCATAACGCATAACGCATAACACATAACGCATAACACATAACGCATAACGCATAACGCATAACGCATAACGCATAACGCATAACGCATAACGCATAACGCATAACGCATAACGCATTACGCATAACGCATAACGCATAACGCATAACGCATAACGCATAACGCATAACGCATAATGAATAACGCATATCGCATAACGCATAACGCATAACGCATAACGCATTACGCATAACGCATAACGCATAACGCATAACGCATAACGCATAACGCATAACGCATAACGCATAACGCATAACGCATAACGCATAACGCATAACGCATAACGCATAACGCATAACGCATAACGCATAACGCATAACGCATAACGCATAACGCATAACGCGTAACGCATAACGGATAACGCATAACGGATAACGCATGGCGCATAACGCATAACGCATAACGCATAACGCATAACGCATAACGCATAACGGATAACGCATAACGCATAACGCATAACGCATAACGCATAACGCATAACGCATAACGCATAACGCACATCGCATAACGCATAACGCATAACGCATAACGCATAACGCATAACGCATAACGCATAACGCATAACGCATAACGCATAACGCATAACGCATAACGGATAACGCATAACGCATAACGCATAACGCATAACGCATAACGCATAACGCATAACGCATAACGCATAACACATAACGCATAACGCATAACGCATATCGCATAACGTATAACGCTTAACGCATAACGCATAACGCATAACGCATAACGCATAACGCATAACGCATAACGCATAACGCATAACGCATAACGCATAACGCATAACGCATAACGCATAACGCATAACGCATAACGCATAACGCATAACGCATAACGCATAACGCATAACGCATAACGCATAACGCATAACGCATAACGCATAACGCATAACGCATAACGCATAACGCATGACGCATAACGCATAACGCATAACGCATAACGCATAACGCATAACGCATAATGAATAACGCATATCGCATAACGCATAACGCATAACGCATAACGCATAACGCATAACGCATAACGCATAACGCATTACGCATAACGCATAACGCATAACGCATAACGCATAACGCATAACGCATAACGCATAACGCATAACGCATATCGCATAACGTATAACGCTTAACGCATAACGCATAACGCATAACGCATAACGCATAACGCATAACGCATAACGCATATCGCATAACGTATAACGCTTAACGCATAACGCATAACGCATAACGCATAACGCATAACGCATAACGCATAACGCATAACGCATAACGCATAACGCATAACGCATAACGCATAACGCATAACGCATAACGCATAACGCATAACGCATAACGCATAACGCATAACGCATAACGCATAACGCATAACGCATAACGCATAACGCATTACGCATAACGCATAACGCATAACGCATAACGCATAACGCATAACGCATAACGCATAACGCATAACGCATATCGCATAACGTATAACGCTTAACGCATAACGCATAACGCATAACGCATAACGCATAACGCATAACGCATATCGCATAACGTATAACGCTTAACGCATAACGCATAACGCATAACGCATAACGCATAACGCATAACGCATAACGCATAACGCATAACGCATAACGCATAACGCATAACGCATAACGCATAACGCATAACGCATAACGCATAACGCATAACGCATAACGCATAACGCATAACGCATAACGCATAACGCATAACGCATAACGCATAACGCATAACGCATAACGCATAACGCATAACGCATAACGCATAACGCATAACGCATAACGCATAATGAATAACGCATATCGCATAACGCATAACGCATAACGCATAACGCATTACGCATAACGCATAACGCATAACGCATAACGCAAAACGCATAACGCATAACGCATAACGCATAACGCATAACGCATAACGCATAACGCATAACGCATATCGCATAACGGATAACGCATGACGCATAACGCGTAACGCATAACGCATAACGCATAACGCATATCGCATAACGTATAACGCTTAACGCATAACGCATAACGCATAACGCATAACGCATAACGCATAACGCATTACGCATAACGCATAACGCATAACGCATAACGCATAACGCATAACGCATAACGCATAACGCTCAATGAAAAAGTCATAACGCATAACGGATATCGCATAACCCGTAAAGCACAACGCATAACACATAACGCATAACGCATAACGCATAACGCATAACGCATAACGCATAACGCATAACGCATAACGCATAACGCATAACGCATAACGCATAACGCATAACGCATTACGCATAACGCATAACGCATAACGCATAACGCATAACGCATAACGCATAACGCATAACGCATAACGCATAACGCATAACGCATAACGCATAACGCATAACGCATAACGCATAACGCATAACGCATAACGCATAACGCATAACGCATAACGCATAACGCGTAACGCATAACGGATAACGCATAACGGATAACGCATGGCGCATAACGCATAACGCATAACGCATAACGCATAACGCATAACGGATAACGCATAACGCATAACGCATAACGCATAACGCATAACGCATAACGCATAACGCATAACGCACATCGCATAACGCATAACGCATAACGCATAACGCATAACGCATAACGCATAACGCATAACGCATAACGCATAACGCATAACGCATAACGCATAACGGATAACGCATAACGCATAACGCATAACGCATAACGCATAACGCATAACGCATAACGCATAACGCATAACACATAACGCATAACGCATAACGCATATCGCATAACGTATAACGCTTAACGCATAACGCATAACGCATAACGCATAACGCATAACGCATAACGCATAACGCATAACGCATAACGCATAACGCATAACGCATAACGCATAACGCATAACGCATAACGCATAACGCATAACGCATAACGCATAACGCATAACGCATAACGCATAACGCATAACGCATAATGAATAACGCATATCGCATAACGCATAACGCATAACGCATAACGCATTACGCATAACGCATAACGCATAACGCATAATGAATAACGCATATCGCATAACGCATAACGCATAACGCATAACGCATAACGCATAACGCATAACGCATAACGCATAACGCATTACGCATAACGCATAACGCATAACGCATAACGCATAACGCATAACGCATAACGCATAACGCATAACGCATATCGCATAACGTATAACGCTTAACGCATAACGCATAACGCATAACGCATAACGCATAACGCATAACGCATAACGCATATCGCATAACGTATAACGCTTAACGCATAACGCATAACGCATAACGCATAACGCATAACGCATAACGCATAACGCATAACGCATAACGCATAACGCATAACGCATAACGCATAACGCATAACGCATAACGCATAACGCATAACGCATAACGCATAACGCATAACGCATAACGCATTACGCATAACGCATAACGCATAACGCATAACGCATAACGCATAACGCATAACGCATAACGCATAACGCATATCGCATAACGTATAACGCTTAACGCATAACGCATAACGCATAACGCATAACGCATAACGCATAACGCATATCGCATAACGTATAACGCTTAACGCATAACGCATAACGCATAACGCATAACGCATAACGCATAACGCATAACGCATAACGCATAACGCATAACGCATAACGCATAACGCATAACGCATAACGCATAACGCATAACGCATAACGCATAACGCATAACGCATAACGCATAACGCATAACGCATAACGCATAACGCATAACGCATAACGCATAACGCATAACGCATAACGCATAACGCATAACGCATAACGCATAACGCATAACGCATAACGCATAACGCATAACGCATAATGAATAACGCATATCGCATAACGCATAACGCATAACGCATAACGCATTACGCATAACGCATAACGCATAACGCATAACGCAAAACGCATAACGCATAACGCATAACGCATAACGCATAACGCATAACGCATAACGCATAACGCATATCGCATAACGGATAACGCATGACGCATAACGCGTAACGCATAACGCATAACGCATAACGCATATCGCATAACGTATAACGCTTAACGCATAACGCATAACGCATAACGCATAACGCATAACGCATAACGCATTACGCATAACGCATAACGCATAACGCATAACGCATAACGCATAACGCATAACGCATAACGCTCAATGAAAAAGTCATAACGCATAACGGATATCGCATAACCCGTAAAGCACAACGCATAACACATAACGCATAACGCATAACGCATAACGCATAACGCATAACGCATAACGCATAACGCATAACGCATAACGCATAACGCATAACGCATAACGCATAACGCATAACGCATAATGAATAACGCATATCGCATAACGCATAACGCATAACGCATAACGCATTACGCATAACGCATAACGCATAACGCATAACGCATAACGCATAACGCATAACGCATAACGCATAACGCATAACGCATAACGCATAACGCATAACGCATAACGCATAACGCATAACGCATATCGCATAACGGATAACGCATAACGCATAACGCATAACGCATAACGCATAACGCATAACGCATAACGCATAACGCATAACGCATAACGCATAACGCATAACGCATAACGCATAACGCACAACGCATAACGCATAACGCATAACGCATAACGCATGACGCATAACGCATAACGCATTACGCATAACGCATAACGCATAACGCATAACGCATATCGCATAACGTATAACGCTTAACGCATATCGCATAACGCATAACGCATAACGCTCAATGAAAAAGTCATAACGCATAACGGATATCGCATAACCCGTAAAGCACAACAGTAGGATATATAGGCGGGTTCTGGATCACTTCCAAATTCAGGCGGTTCTGAGGAATTTTCCAATTCACGGGAGAGCGGTACCGCATTGCACAAGCATTACGTCATCTAGGCCAAGGACAAAGCTGTTAGGCACCGCCCCCTTCTTTCTGACGTCATCTAGGCCAAGGACAGAGTTTCTGAGTCATCACTTAATGGTATTGCACAAGCATTACGTCATCTAGGCCAAGGACAAAGCTGTTAGGCACCGCCCCCTTCTTTCTGACGTCATCTAGGCCAAGGACAGAGCTGCTGAGTCATCACTTAATGGTATTGCACAAGCATTACGTCATCTAGGCCAAGGACAAAGCTGTTAGGCACCGCCCCCTTCTTTCTGACGTCATCTAGGCCAAGGACAGAGCTGCTGAGTCATCACTTAATGGTATTGCACAAGCATTACGTCATCTAGGCCAAGGACAAAGCTGTTAGGCACCGCCCCCTTCTTTCTTACGTCATCTAGGCCAAGGACAGAGCTGCTGAGTCATCACTTAAAATTTTTTCGCGTGGAGGGGGGACAATCCCTCTGAAAGGTGATACTCCTTTGGTATTGCACAAGCGTTACGTCATCTAGGCCAAGGGCAAAGCTGTTAGGCACCGCCCCCTTCTTTCTTACGTCATCTAGGCCAAGGACAGAGCTGCTGAGTCATCACTTAAGGGGTGGTACCGCAGAGCGGTATTGCGCAAGCATATATTACATCATATTTTTTCGCGGGGAGGCGGACAATCCCTCTAAAAGATTATACTCCTTTGGTATTGCACAAGCATTACATCATCTAGGCCAAGGGCAAAGCTGTTAGGCACCGCCCCCATTCTTTCTTACGTCATTTAGGCCAAGGGCAGAGCTGCTGAGTCATCACCCTTATCTTTAAGGGTAGCAACGAATAAATAGGACACGATGGAATGTGAATTGTAGTCTTCGCAAACGTTCCATCGTTGCAAGCGTTTTATCGTGGTAAAAGTTATTCTCTTTGGTGTTGTTTCATGTAAGATCATTCATTGTTCCATACGTGACGGTTTTCGCATACTGTCCGTTAGACTTGTGGAATGAACGTATCGAGGAAAAAAGATGAAATGACAGCACCAACGTTGAAAATTTAGCTTGGCCTCACGTTATAAATTCATACTTGAGCGATCATTTCTCCATCGAGCTGAAAACATTGGTGGTACGTTTAATGCGAAACGACACAACGAGTCGTGTATGTTTCACTTACACGAAAAGATTTAGTCAAGTTGTGGCGCGATGGCCGGTGATCAATTCCCCGTCCGCGATATTGAACATCATCGAAACGGGCGAACATCGCATCGTTGGATGCAAAGTGTAATTATATTTTTGAGAACTGGAAATTTAACGAATGATATCAAATCAAAGTTGAAAGGAATATTTTGTTAACAACCGTGCGGTAGCAAGATAATTGAAACGTTGTTTTTTTTAAACTTTTTTTATTTTTTTATTTAGATGAATCAAATTATGCAAATCCTGGACTTGGACGGATTCATGGTTGGCAAAAAATTTCTATGCGAAGAGTTGGCAATAATAAATATGCATGATGGTTCATTTGAAAAAGCCGATTTTAAACTGAACATAGATTTTTCCGATTTGTCATACGCAGACAGAAGAACTGTTACTTACATTAGAAATTACATACACGGAATTCCATTCAAGGATTTTGGACATGAAAAATACAGACAAGCAGATATATATGATGTGATAAAAAATTTTGTTTCTAATTATGAGAATCCTTTAGTTGCTTACAAAGGAGGATCGTTTGAAAAACAACTATTGCAACATTTAGGAATACAATCGGTAAATTTAGAAGTATTTGGTTGTCCAAAATATGAAGAATTAATAAATTATCCTGGATATAATGTTACTAATAATCATATATGTCAGCTTCACTGTTACTCATCGAAGCACAATCATTGTAGTTTAAGCAAAGTTATAACATTTCGCGAATGGCTCAATAAACATATTATATGAATTACGGACTATATTTATTATATGATGTCCTTCGCTCGGAAAATATCCCTACCAGACCAACCGCATGATTATCGTTTTGAATATGAGAGACTTCAGAGTTTTGACAACTGGGGATATAATGATATTGTCAATCCTAAAGATCTTGCCGCAGCAGGGTTTTTCTACATAGATTTGGAGGATTGGGTGAAGTGTTTCGAGTGTGGCTTACAACTGCATGAATGGGAAACAGAAGATGATCCGGTGATAGGACATAAAAAATGGTCGAGAAAATGTCAATTCATTCGCGGAAAAAGTTGTGGCAATGTACCGATTGGGATGGACTCCGAAACGATTCAGCCACTACCACGCGGTAAAGACGAATGTGGATTATAATGTACTGTCTATCTTATACATGTTAAATAGTCAGTCTGCAAGTTGTTCGGGGGCTACCGTCCTTCTTCAATGCTGACACGAAAGCTTTGCACACGTCGCTCGCATTTTTTACTCTTCATTAAAATAAAATTATTTGAGAATATCTCTTTTGTATTTTTTTTTATTACAACATTACATACAATTCCTACAGAAAAATGAAATTGAAGCAGAATTATCGCAATATAAAGTATAGTCGTTTAGAAAAAATTAATTATCATAATTAAAATACGAATAGAAAAAATATAATTAAAGTATATTCGTTTTAGCTATCCACGAATTATGTGATGCGTCCATTCCCAGCCATTTTACATATACTTTATTTCCTTTTCTGCGTAATATTTTTTCAACTAAGTATATGTCAGAATATTTTACCGCGCGTATCTCATGTTCATAAAATCCTCCGGCAATAGACCGAACATATTTTTTGCAAAGTCAGCATATTTTCAGGGGACTTGGTTTCATGTTTCGCGATACCCCCTTCTTTCTTGCGTCATCTAGATCAAGGCATACCTTAGAGTGGAATAGTTGCTGAGTCATCATACCCCTTATCTTTAAGGGGTATCATATTTCGAAACATGTTCGAACGTGTTTCGCGGTACTCCCCTTTCTTTCAAGCATTACATCATCTAGGTTAAGGGCATACCATAGAGCGGAATAGTTGCTGAGTCATCACCCTTATCTTTAAGGGTATCATATTTCGAAACTCGAACACGTTTCTAAGAGCGGTATTGCACAAGCATATATTGCATCATATTTTTTTCTAAAAAATTAGACCGATTTTGCAAAGTCAACATATTTTTCAGGGGACACGTGCACTTGGTTCACCTTGAAACGTGTTTCGCGGTACCCCTCCCCCTTTCTTTCAAGCATTGCGTCATATTTTTTTCTAGGAAGAGTGAAGGGATACATGTTTTAAAAGAGTGTGTGTCGTCGATGCCGAGTATCAAAATGTTTGTCAAGTGCAGTGGATGGGGCTTTCCCCCATCATAGAAGTTATCAAAATGTTATGTTCGGTAACATAATCCCCTGACAATCTGATTGAACTGAGCCATATAAAGGGTTATCGAAACTGTCAGGAATCTTAGAAATCAAACTTCTACCCCCACTGAAAAAAATGTACATCGTATACCGAAGATTGAACGTATGTTCTTCAAAATTTTAAAAAAATTTCTTTGCGTTTCTCAAATATTTTGTAGTCAACGATGGTCCTTCGGGCAAGCTCGCGCATGTTTTCAGATAATTTAAAAAATTTTTTTCAGATTTTACAAATCTCTCTCTCTCTCTCTCTCTCTCTCTCTCTCTTCAACCCCGTACTTGTATTGAATAAACCATCCGAAGTTCATTATTTTTTATATCAAAATAATATTGAATAAACCATTATTTATATTACTACTTACTATTTTGCTTACTACTTACTACTACTATACATTATTACTATTATTTATTGAATAAACACAAAATTATTTGAAAGGTCTCATTTTTTTTTTTATTTAGAACTATCTTCCTCCTCCTACTATTACAATTCAACTCGTGTAAAACGGCTGGAAATGGATGCGTTGTAGATATATTCTTAATTTATTCGATAAATACTCATCCTAGCGCTTTGATACTTGATATTTATTGTTAAAATAAAAGAAAGAGACGCGAACAGTAGCCGCCGCTGGTTCAAAGGCCTACGTTGTCGCTGTTCTTCGTTACCTTCGAAATTACAGTAATAATATCATCCACTCTCCATACAGCGAGATATTTTTTTACATTAGTGGTAGGGATTCTTCATTATTCTTTGTTTCCTGCGAACAGACAGTTATATATCATGTTATATATACTTTAGTGTATTTCTTTCTTTGAAAAAATTTTATTTACCTTCGAGCGACGATTCTTTGACGAATCCGCAGACGTCCATACCGCGCGGGTTTGGCGGGATTGTATCGGGATCGACTCCGATCGGTACGTTGCCGCAGTTCGCCTCGCAAACGTATCCGCAGGATCTCGACCAGGCGCGATGCTCCTTCATGGGATCGTCGTCCTCTTCCCATCGAGTCAGCTGTATGCCGCATTCAAAACATTCGACGAAATCCTCATCACCCAGATGGAAAAATCCTGCGATGGCGAGTTTTTCAGGCTGAACGATGTGCGAGTAACGCCAGTTGCGGAAACTTTGGAGTCTGTCGCGCTCGAGACGATAATCGGGTGCTGCTGTGGGATTCTGATCGGTTGTTGCTACGGCTGCAGAATCCATCTCTGATTTCGCAATCATTATGAAAACACTATGCGGAAAGTAAAAAGAGTTGTTGTGTTTTTTGGCGTGGAAAAAATTCAAAGTTGCGTTTTATAACTGATACTTTGCATGTTTTTTATAATTGTTAACCCATGCTTGAAATGTTTGCACTTCGCGCAGACAGCAATGGTATGTAGCGTTATTTGTTGGTCGCCAACAATGAAGTCGACACGGTTCACCGTTGACAATTTCATACACGGGATCACGAACTAGTACATCATATTTCGGACAGTTGAAATCTTCTAAATTTATGGAGTTTATTTTCATTTTCCGAAGGATGTCTCTCTCGAAACATCCTCCTTTGTATGCTACGACGGGATTCGCGTAATCACGCACAAAACTTTGTATAATTTTGAATATATCATTCTGTTGATATTTTTCATAGCCGAAATCTTTAAATGGAATCCCGTGTATGAAGTTGCTGACATACCATGCAGACTTTCTGTCGGCGTCGGATAAACAATGAAAGTTCTTCCCTAAGCGAAATTCAGAGAGTTCGAACGAGCCGTCGTGACAAACATCGATAATGGCCAATTCTTTGCATATAAAATTTTTTTCTACAATGAATCCGTCCATGTCAATGATTTGAGTGATTCGATCCATCTACATAAAGAAAGTTTTTTTATCAAATTTTCAATCACTTACTAATTTTTTATACTCACCGTTGAAGAAAAGGATGGGATGATAAAAAACACACGATGTAACTCCGTATAGCGACCGTGATTTTCAACGTTTGTTATGATATAACTTCGTACAACGACTGTGACGAGCAATTTATAATGAATACCCCTACCACTAATTCAAAAATCTATGGGGAGGGGATGATATTATTACTGTATTTTTTCTTTTTAATAAATATGAGTTTAATTGTATGAGTGGGGGGAGGAGGATTGTTTTTAAATAAAAACAAATATCTTTCTCGTAATTTTTTATTTGATAAAGTATATATTTTTATCTGCATAAGCGGTTTAAGTAATTTTTTCGAACAATGTTTGTCAATTCATGCTGCAACCAAAGTATACGTGGACACGCTTAACGCGAAGCTTGAATCCGTGATCGTGAAAAAAACTGGTCAAAGAACTGAAAACCGCTAAAGAGACGATAAAGTCTGAACTATTAGCTAAACAGGATGAAAAACTGATCGAAGACCTGAAAACCGTTAAAGAAACGATAAAGTCTGAAATACTGGCAAGAAACGTGTCGACGGTCCTTGAGGGAAATCCATGGATAGCAATCGTCATATTGCATACTATACATGCGCTATACCTGTACCTGTACCTGTCTGTAGCTGCTCATGTACCTGTCTATACCTGTCTGTAGCTGTTCCTGTACCTATCTGTAGCTGTTCCTGTAATTGTCTATACCTGTCTGTAGCTGTTCCTGTACCTGTCTATACCAGTCTGTAGCTGTTCCTGTACCTGTTCCTGTACCTGTCTGTACCTGTCTGTAGCTGTTCCTGTACCTGTCCATACCTGTCTGTAGCTGTACCTGTACCTGTTCCTGTACCTGTCTGTACCTGTCTGTAGCTGTTCCTGTACCTGTCCATACCTGTCTGTAGCTGTTCATGTACCTGTCTGTAGCTGTCTGTAGCTGTACCTGTACCTGTTCCTATACCTGTCTGTACCTGTACCTGTACCTGTTCCTGTACCTGGCTGTACGTGTCTATAGCTGTACCTGTACCTGTACCCTATACCTGTATTATCGATATTAAGTAGCATTCATCGAGTCATATCAAGTTACCATAAAATCATCAACCTTGAGGCGGTTCCCCTTATCTTTATCTTTTCAAATGCATGTAGGATCGTGTCCGAACGGAAACACGTTCGAACTTCGCTCAACACGTGTGGTCCGCAACCGCTTGTGGTGACGTCACTTCCCGCGAGTTGATGTGAAAGTCACATACCCCCCTTCTTTCTTTTTAGTTTCTTTTTTATTTCTGGGAAAATTTTATATGCAAAGAATTGGCCATTATCGATGTTTGTCACGACGGCTCGTTCGAACTCTCTGAATTTCGCTTAGGGAAGAACTTTCATTGTTTATCCGACGCCGACAGAAAGTCTGCATGGTATGTCAGCAACTTCATACACGGGATTCCATTTAAAGATTTCGGCTATGAAAAATATCAACAGAATGATATATTCAAAATTATACAAAGTTTTGTGCGTGATTACGCGAATCCCGTCGTAGCATACAAAGGAGGATGTTTCGAGAGAGACATCCTTCGGAAAATGAAAATAAACTCCATAAATTTAGAAGATTTCAACTGTCCGAAATATGATGTACTAGTTCGTGATCCCGTGTATGAAATTGTCAACGGTGAACCGTGTCGACTTCACTGTTGGCGACCAACAAATAACGCTACATACCATTGCTGTCTGCGCGAAGTGCAAACATTTCAAGCATGGGTTAACAATTATAAAAAACATGCAAAGTATCAGTTATAAAACGCAACTTTGAATTTTTTCCACGCCAAAAAACACAACAACTCTTTTTACTTTCCGCATAGTGTTTTCATAATGATTGCGAAATCAGAGATGGATTCTGCAGCCGTAGCAACAACCGATCAGAATCCCACAGCAGCACCCGATTATCGTCTCGAGCGCGACAGACTCCAAAGTTTCCGCAACTGGCGTTACTCGCACATCGTTCAGCCTGAAAAACTCGCCATCGCAGGATTTTTCCATCTGGGTGATGAGGATTTCGTCGAATGTTTTGAATGCGGCATACAGCTGACTCGATGGGAAGAGGACGACGATCCCATGAAGGAGCATCGCGCCTGGTCGAGATCCTGCGGATACGTTTGCGAGGCGAACTGCGGCAACGTACCGATCGGAGTCGATCCCGATACAATCCCGCCAAACCCGCGCGGTATGGACGTCTGCGGATTCGTCAAAGAATCGTCGCTCGAAGGTAAATAAAATTTTTTCAAAGAAAGAAATACACTAAAGTATATATAACATGATATATAACTGTCTGTTCGCAGGAAACAAAGAATAATGAAGAATCCCTACCACTAATGTAAAAAAATATCTCGCTGTATGGAGAGTGGATGATATTATTACTGTAATTTCGAAGGTAACGAAGAACAGCGACAACGTAGGCCTTTGAACCAGCGGCGGCTACTGTTCGCGTCTCTTTCTTTTATTTTAACAATAAATATCAAGTATCAAAGCGCTAGGATGAGTATTTATCGAATAAATTAAGAATATATCTACAACGCATCCATTTCCAGCCGTTTTACACGAGTTGAATTGTAATAGTAGGAGGAGGAAGATAGTTCTAAATAAAAAAAAAAATGAGACCTTTCAAATAATTTTGTGTTTATTCAATAAATAATAGTAATAATGTATAGTAGTAGTAAGTAGTAAGCAAAATAGTAAGTAGTAATATAAATAATGGTTTATTCAATATTATTTTGATATAAAAAATAATGAACTTCGGATGGTTTATTCAATACAAGTACGGGGTTGAAAGAGAGAGAGAGAGAGAGAGAGAGAGAGAGAGAGAGAGAGATTTGTAAAATCTGAAAAAAATTTTTTAAATTATCTGAAAACATGCGCGAGCTTGCCCGGAGGACCATCGTTGACTACAAAATATTTGAGAAACGCAAAGAAATTTTTTTAAAATTTTGAAGAACATACGTTCAATCTTCGGTATACGATGTACATTTTTTTCAGTGGGGGTAGAAGTTTGATTTCTAAGATTCCTGACAGTTTCGATAACCCTTTATATGGCTCAGTTCAATCAGATTGTCAGGGGATTATGTTACCGAACATAACATTTTGATAACTTCTATGATGGGGGAAAGCCCCATCCACTGCACTTGACAAACATTTTGATACTCGGCATCGGCGACACACACTCTTTTAAAACATGTATCCCTTCACTCTTCCTAGAAAAAAATATGACGCAATGCTTGAAAGAAAGGGGGAGGGGTACCGCGAAACACGTTTCAAGGTGAACCAAGTGCACGTGTCCCCTGAAAAATATGTTGACTTTGCAAAATCGGTCTAATTTTTTAGAAAAAAATATGATGCAATATATGCTTGTGCAATACCGCTCTTAGAAACGTGTTCGAGTTTCGAAATATGATACCCTTAAAGATAAGGGTGATGACTCAGCAACTATTCCGCTCTATGGTATGCCCTTAACCTAGATGATGTAATGCTTGAAAGAAAGGGGAGTACCGCGAAACACGTTCGAACATGTTTCGAAATATGATACCCCTTAAAGATAAGGGGTATGATGACTCAGCAACTATTCCACTCTAAGGTATGCCTTGATCTAGATGACGCAAGAAAGAAGGGGGTATCGCGAAACATGAAACCAAGTCCCCTGAAAATATGCTGACTTTGCAAAAAATATGTTCGGTCTATTGCCGGAGGATTTTATGAACATGAGATACGCGCGGTAAAATATTCTGACATATACTTAGTTGAAAAAATATTACGCAGAAAAGGAAATAAAGTATATGTAAAATGGCTGGGAATGGACGCATCACATAATTCGTGGATAGCTAAAACGAATATACTTTAATTATATTTTTTCTATTCGTATTTTAATTATGATAATTAATTTTTTCTAAACGACTATACTTTATATTGCGATAATTCTGCTTCAATTTCATTTTTCTGTAGGAATTGTATGTAATGTTGTAATAAAAAAAAATACAAAAGAGATATTCTCAAATAATTTTATTTTAATGAAGAGTAAAAAATGCGAGCGACGTGTGCAAAGCTTTCGTGTCAGCATTGAAGAAGGACGGTAGCCCCCGAACAACTTGCAGACTGACTATTTAACATGTATAAGATAGACAGTACATTATAATCCACATTCGTCTTTACCGCGTGGTAGTGGCTGAATCGTTTCGGAGTCCATCCCAATCGGTACATTGCCACAACTTTTTCCGCGAATGAATTGACATTTTCTCGACCATTTTTTATGTCCTATCACCGGATCATCTTCTGTTTCCCATTCATGCAGTTGTAAGCCACACTCGAAACACTTCACCCAATCCTCCAAATCTATGTAGAAAAACCCTGCTGCGGCAAGATCTTTAGGATTGACAATATCATTATATCCCCAGTTGTCAAAACTCTGAAGTCTCTCATATTCAAAACGATAATCATGCGGTTGGTCTGGTAGGGATATTTTCCGAGCGAAGGACATCATATAATAAATATAGTCCGTAATTCATATAATATGTTTATTGAGCCATTCGCGAAATGTTATAACTTTGCTTAAACTACAATGATTGTGCTTCGATGAGTAACAGTGAAGCTGACATATATGATTATTAGTAACATTATATCCAGGATAATTTATTAATTCTTCATATTTTGGACAACCAAATACTTCTAAATTTACCGATTGTATTCCTAAATGTTGCAATAGTTGTTTTTCAAACGATCCTCCTTTGTAAGCAACTAAAGGATTCTCATAATTAGAAACAAAATTTTTTATCACATCATATATATCTGCTTGTCTGTATTTTTCATGTCCAAAATCCTTGAATGGAATTCCGTGTATGTAATTTCTAATGTAAGTAACAGTTCTTCTGTCTGCGTATGACAAATCGGAAAAATCTATGTTCAGTTTAAAATCGGCTTTTTCAAATGAACCATCATGCATATTTATTATTGCCAACTCTTCGCATAGAAATTTTTTGCCAACCATGAATCCGTCCAAGTCCAGGATTTGCATAATTTGATTCATCTAAATAAAAAAATAAAAAAAGTTTAAAAAAAACAACGTTTCAATTATCTTGCTACCGCACGGTTGTTAACAAAATATTCCTTTCAACTTTGATTTGATATCATTCGTTAAATTTCCAGTTCTCAAAAATATAATTACACTTTGCATCCAACGATGCGATGTTCGCCCGTTTCGATGATGTTCAATATCGCGGACGGGGAATTGATCACCGGCCATCGCGCCACAACTTGACTAAATCTTTTCGTGTAAGTGAAACATACACGACTCGTTGTGTCGTTTCGCATTAAACGTACCACCAATGTTTTCAGCTCGATGGAGAAATGATCGCTCAAGTATGAATTTATAACGTGAGGCCAAGCTAAATTTTCAACGTTGGTGCTGTCATTTCATCTTTTTTCCTCGATACGTTCATTCCACAAGTCTAACGGACAGTATGCGAAAACCGTCACGTATGGAACAATGAATGATCTTACATGAAACAACACCAAAGAGAATAACTTTTACCACGATAAAACGCTTGCAACGATGGAACGTTTGCGAAGACTACAATTCACATTCCATCGTGTCCTATTTATTCGTTGCTACCCTTAAAGATAAGGGTGATGACTCAGCAGCTCTGCCCTTGGCCTAAATGACGTAAGAAAGAATGGGGGCGGTGCCTAACAGCTTTGCCCTTGGCCTAGATGATGTAATGCTTGTGCAATACCAAAGGAGTATAATCTTTTAGAGGGATTGTCCGCCTCCCCGCGAAAAAATATGATGTAATATATGCTTGCGCAATACCGCTCTGCGGTACCACCCCTTAAGTGATGACTCAGCAGCTCTGTCCTTGGCCTAGATGACGTAAGAAAGAAGGAGGCGGTGCCTAACAGCTTTGCCCTTGGCCTAGATGACGTAACGCTTGTGCAATACCAAAGGAGTATCACCTTTCAGAGGGATTGTCCCCCCTCCACGCGAAAAAATTTTAAGTGATGACTCAGCAGCTCTGTCCTTGGCCTAGATGACGTAAGAAAGAAGGGGGCGGTGCCTAACAGCTTTGTCCTTGGCCTAGATGACGTAATGCTTGTGCAATACCATTAAGTGATGACTCAGCAGCTCTGTCCTTGGCCTAGATGACGTCAGAAAGAAGGGGGCGGTGCCTAACAGCTTTGTCCTTGGCCTAGATGACGTAATGCTTGTGCAATACCATTAAGTGATGACTCAGCAGCTCTGTCCTTGGCCTAGATGACGTCAGAAAGAAGGGGGCGGTGCCTAACAGCTTTGTCCTTGGCCTAGATGACGTAATGCTTGTGCAATACCATTAAGTGATGACTCAGAAACTCTGTCCTTGGCCTAGATGACGTCAGAAAGAAGGGGGCGGTGCCTAACAGCTTTGTCCTTGGCCTAGATGACGTAATGCTTGTGCAATGCGGTACCGCTCTCCCGTGAATTGGAAAATTCCTCAGAACCGCCTGAATTTGGAAGTGATCCAGAACCCGCCTATATATCCTACTCACAACGCATAACACATAACGCATAACGCATAACGCATAACGCATAACGCATAACGCATAACGCATAACGCATAACGCATAACGCATAACGGATAACGCATAATGCATAACGCATAACGCTTAACGCATGACGCATATCGCATAACGCATAACGCATAACGCATAACGCATAACGCATAACGGATAACGCATAACGCATAATGCATAACGCATAACGCATAACGCATAAGGCATAACGCATAATGCATAACGCATAACCCATAACGCATAACGCATAACGCTCAATGGAAAAGTCATAACGCATAACGCTCAATGAAAAAGTCATAATGCTTAACGCATAACGCATAACGCATAACGCACATCGCATAACGCATAACGCATAACGCATAACGCATAACGCATAACGCAGAACGCATAACGCATAACGCATAACGCATAACGCATAACGCATAACGCATAACGCATAACGCATAACGCATAACGCATAACGCATAACGCATAACGCATAACGCATAACGCATAACGCATAACGCTCAATGAAAAAGTCATAACGCATAACGCATATCGCATAACCCATAAAGCACAACGCATAACACATAACGCATAACGCATAACACATAACGCATAACGCATAACGTATAACGCTTAACGCATAACGCATAACGCATAACGCATAACGCATAACGCATAACGCATAACGCATATCGCATAACGTATAACGCTTAACGCATAACGCATAACGCATAACGCATAACGCATAACGCATAACGCATAACGCGTAACGCATAACGGATAACGCATAACGGATAACGCATGGCGCATAACGCATAACGCATAACGCATAACGCATAACGCATAACGGATTACGCATAACGCATAACGCATAACGCATAACGCATAACGCATAACGCATAACGCATAACGCATAACGCATAACGCATAACGCATAACGCATAACGCATAACGCATAACGCATAACGCACATCGCATAACGCATAACGCATAACGCATAACGCATAACGCATAACGCATAACGCATAACGCATAACGCATAACGCATAACGCATAACGCATAACGCATAACGGATAACGCATAACGCATAACGCATAACGCATAACGCATAACGCATAACGCATAACGCATAACGCATAACGCATAACGCATAACGCATAACGCATAACGCATAACGCATAACGCATAACGCATAACGCATAACACATAACGCATAACGCATAACGCATAACGCATAACGCATAACGCATAACGCATAACGCATAACGCATAACGCATAACGCATAACGCATAACGCATAACGCATAACGCATAACGCATAACGCATAACGCATAACCCATAACGCATAACGCATAACCCATAACGAATAACGCATAACGCTCAATGGAAAAGTCATAACGCATAACGCTCAATGAAAAAGTCATAATGATTAACGCATAACGCATAACGCATAACGCATAACACATAACGCACATCGCATAACGCATAACGCATAACGCATAACGCACAACGCATAACGCATAACGCATAACGCATAACGCATAACGCATAACGCATAACGCATAACGCATAACGCATAACGCATAACGCATAACGCATAACGCATAACGCATAACGCATAACGCATAACGCATAACGCATAACGCATAACGCATAACGCATAACGCATAACGCATAACGCATAACGCATAACGCATAACGCATAACGCATAACGCATAACGCATAACGCATAACGCTCAATGAAAAAGTCATAACGCATAACGCTCAATGAAAAAGTCATAACGCATAACGCATATCGCATAACCCGTAAAGCACAACGCATAACACATAACGCTTAACGCATAACACATAACGCATAACGCATAACGTATAACGCTTAACGCATAACGCATAACGCATAACGCATAACGCATAACGCGTAACGCATAACGCATAACGCATAACGCATAACGCATGACGCATAACGCATAACGCATAACGCATAACGCATAACGCATAACGCATAACGCATAACGCATAACGCATAACGCATAACGCATAACGCTCAATGAAAAAGTCATAACGCATAACGCATATCGCATAACCCGTAAAGCACAACGCATAACACATAACGCATAACGCATAACACATAACGCATAACGCATAACGTATAACGCTTAACGCATAACGCATAACGCATAACGCATAACGCATAACGCATAACGCATAACGCATAACGCATAACGCGTAACGCATAACGCATAACGCATAACGCATAACGCATATCGCATAACGTATAACGCTTAACGCATAACGCATAACGCATAACGCATAACGCATAACGCATAACGCATAACGCGTAACGCATAACGCATAACGCATAACGCATAACGCATAACGCATATCGCATAACGTATAACGCTTAACGCATAACGCATAACGCATAACGCATAACGCATAACGCATAACGCATAACGCGTAACGCATAACGGATAACGCATAACGGATAACGCATGGCGCATAACGCATAACGGATAACGCATAACGTATAACGCATAACGCATAACGCATAACGCATAACGCATAACGCATAACGCATAACGCATAACGCATAACGCATAACACATAACGCATAACGCATAACGCATAACGCATAACGCATAACGCATAACGCATAACGCATAACGCATAACGCATAACGCATAACGCATAACGCATAACGCATAACGCATAACGCATAACGCATAACGCATAACGCATAACGCATAACGCATAACGCATAACGCATAACGCATAACGCATAACGCATAACGCATAACGCATGACGCATAACGCATAACGCATAACGCATAACGCATAACGCATAACGCATAACGCATAACGCATAATGAATAACGCATATCGCATAACGCATAACGCATAACGCATAACGCATTACGCATAACGCATAACGCATAACGCATAACGCATAACGCATAACGCATAACGCATAACGCATAACGCATAACGCATAACGCATAACGCATAACGCATATCGCATAACGCATAACGCTCAATGAAAAAGTCATAACGCATAACGGATATCGCATAACCCGTAAAGCACAACGTATAACACATAACGCATAACGCATATCGCATAACCCGTAAAGCACAACGTATAACACATAACGCATAACGCATAACACATAACGCATAACGCATAACGTATAACGCTTAACGCATAACGCATAACGCATAACGCATAACGCATAACGCATAACGCATAACGCATATCGCATAACGCATAACGCATAACGCATAACGCATAACGCATAACGCATAACGCATAACCCATAACGCATAACGCATAACCCATAACGAATAACGCATAACGTTCAATGGAAAAGTCATAACGCATAACGCTCAATGAAAAAGTCATAATGCTTAACGCATAACGCATAACGCATAACACATAACGCACATCGCATAACGCATAACGCATAACGCATAACGCATAACGCATAACGCATAACGCATAACGCATAACGCATAACGCATAACGCATAACGCATAACGCATAACGCATAACGCATAACGCATAACGCATAACGCATAACGCATAACGCATAACGCATAACGCATAACGCATAACGCATAACGCATAACGCATAACGCATAACGCATAACGCATAACGCATAACGCATAACGCATAACGCATAACGCATAACGCATAACGCATAACGCATAACGCATAACGCATAACGCATAACGCATAACGCATAACGCATAACGCATAACGCATAACGCATAACGCATAACGCATAACGCATAACGCATAACGCATAACGCATAACGCATAACGCATAACGCATAACGCATAACGCATAACGCATAACGCATAACGCATAACGCATAACGCATAACGCATAACGCATAACGCATAACGCGTAACGCATAACGCATAACGCATAACGCATATCGCATAACGCATAACGCTCAATGAAAAAGTCATAACGCATAACGCATAACGCTCAATGAAAAAGTCATAACGCATAACGCATATCGCATAACCCGTAAAGCACAACGCATAACACATAACGCTTAACGCATAACACATAACGCATAACGCATAACGCATAACGCATAACGCATAACGCATAACGCATAACGCGTAACGCATAACGCATAACGCATAACGCATAACGCATAACGCATATCGCATAACGTATAACGCTCAATGAAAAAGTCATAACGCATAACGCATATCGCATAACCCGTAAAGCACAACGTATAACACATAACGCATAACGCATAACACATAACGCATAACGCATAACGTGTAACGCTTAACGCATAACGCATAACGCATAACGTATAACGCATAACGCATAACGCATATCGCATAACGCATAACGCATAACGCATAACGCATAACGCATAACGCATAACGCATAACGCATAACGCATAACCCATAACGCATAACGCATAACCCATAACGAATAACGCATAACGCTCAATGGAAAAGTCATAACGCATAACGCTCAATGAAAAAGTCATAATGCTTAACGCATAACGCATAACGCATAACACATAACGCACATCGCATAACGCATAACGCATAACGCATAACGCATAACGCATAACGCATAACGCATAACGCATAACGCATAACGCATAACGCATAACGCATAACGCATAACGCATAACGCATAACGCATAACGCATAACGCATAACGCATAACGCATAACGCATAACGCATAACGCATAACGCATAACGCATAACGCATAACGCATAACGCATAACGCATAACGCATAACGCATAACGCATAACGCATAACGCATAACGCATAACGCATAACGCATAACGCATAACGCATAACGCATAACGCATAACGCATAACGCATAACGCATAACGCATAACGCATAACGCATAACGCATAACGCATAACGCATAACGCATAACGCATAACGCTTAACGCATAACGCATAACGCATAACGCATAACGCATAACGCATAACGCATAACGCATAACGCATAACGCATAACGCATAACGCATAACGCATAACGCATAACGCGTAACGCGTAACGCATAACGCATAACGCATAACGCATAACGCATATCGCATAACGCATAACGCTCAATGAAAAAGTCATAACGCATAACGCATAACGCTCAATGAAAAAGTCATAACGCATAACGCATATCGCATAACCCGTAAAGCACAACGCATAACACATAACGCTTAACGCATAACACATAACGCATAACGCATAACGTATAACGCTTAACGCATAACGCATAACGCATAACGCATAACGCATAACGCGTAACGCATAACGCATAACGCATAACGCATAACGCATGACGCATAACGCATAACGCATAACGCATAACGCATAACGCATAACGCATAACGCATAACGCATAACGCATAACGCATAACGCATAACGCATAACGCTCAATGAAAAAGTCATAACGCATAACGCATATCGCATAACCCGTAAAGCACAACGCATAACTCATAACGCATAACGCATAACACATAACGCATAACGCATAACGTATAACGCTTAACGCATAACGCATAACGCATAACGCATAACGCATAACGCATAACGCATAACGCATAACGCATAACGCATAACGCATAACGCGTAACGCATAACGCATAACGCATAACGCATAACGCATAACGCATATCGCATAACGTATAACGCTTAACGCATAACGCATAACGCATAACGCATAACGCATAACGCATAACGCATAACGCATAACGCATAACGCGTAACGCATAACGGATAACGCATAACGGATAACGCATGGCGCATAACGCATAACGCATAACGCATAACGCATAACGCATAACGGATAACGCATAACGCATAACGCATAACGCATAACGCATAACGCATAACGCATAACGCATAACGCATAACGCATAACGCACATCGCATAACGCATAACGCATAACGCATAACGCATAACGCATAACGCATAACGCATAACGCATAACGCATAACGCATAACGCATAACGCATAACGCATAACGCATAACGGATAACGCATAACGCATAACGCATAACGCATAACGCATAACGCATAACGCATAACGCATAACGCATAACGCATAACGCATAACGCATAACGCATAACGCATAACGCATAACGCATAACGCATAACGCATAACGCATAACGCATAACGCATAACGCATAACGCATAACGCATAACGCATAACGCATAACGCGTAACGCGTAACGCATAACGCATAACGCATAACGCATAACGCATAACGCATAACGCATAACGCATATCGCATAACGCATAACGCTCAATGAAAAAGTCATAACGCATAACGCATATCGCATAACCCGTAAAGCACAACGTATAACACATAACGCATAACGCATAACACATAACGCATAACGCATAACGCATAACGCATAACCCATAACGCATAACGCATAACCCATAACGAATAACGCATAACGCTCAATGGAAAAGTCATAACGCATAACGCTCAATGAAAAAGTCATAATGCTTAACGCATAACGCATAACGCATAACACATAACGCACATCGCATAACGCATAACGCATAACGCATAACGCATAACGCATAACGCATAACGCATAACGCATAACGCATAACGCATAACGCATAACGCATAACGCATAACGCATAACGCATAACGCATAACGCATAACGCATAACGCATAACGCATAACGCATAACGCATAACGCATAACGCATAACGCATAACGCATAACGCATAACGCATAACGCATAACGCATAACGCATAACGCATAACGCATAACGCATAACGCATAACGCATAACGCATAACGCATAACGCATAACGCATAACGCATAACGCATAACGCTTAACGCATAACGCATAACGCATAACGCATAACGCATAACGCATAACGCATAACGCATAACGCGTAACGCCTAACGCATAACGCATAACGCATAACGCAAAACGCATAACGCATAACGCATAACGCATAACGCATAACGCATATCGCATAACGCATAACGCTCAATGAAAAAGTCATAACGCATAACGCATAACGCTCAATGAAAAAGTCATAACGCATAACGCATATCGCATAACCCGTAAAGCACAACGCATAACACATAACGCATAACGCATAACACATAACGCATAACGCATTACGCATAACGCATAACGCATAACGCATAACGGATAACGCATGACGCATAACGCATAACGCATAACGCATAACGCATAACGCATAACGCATAACGCATAACGCATAACGCATAACGCATAACGCATAACGCATAACGCATAACGCATAACGCATAACGCATAACGCATAACGCATAACGCATAACGCTTAACGCATAACGCATAACGCATAACGCATAACGCATAACGCATAACGCATAACGCATGACGCATAACGCATATCGCATAACGCATAACGCATAACGCATAACGCATAACGCATAACGCATAACGCATAACGCATAACGCATAACGCATAACGCATAACGCATAACGCATAACGCATAACGCATAACGCATAACGCATAACGCATAACGCATAACGCATAACGCATAACGCATAACGCATAACGCATAACGCATAACGCATAACGCATAACGCATAACGCATAACGCATAACGCATGACGCATAACGCATAACGCATTACGCATAACGCATAACGCATAACGCATAACGCATATCGCATAACGTATAACGCTTAACGCATATCGCATAACGCATAACGCATAACGCATAACGCATAACGCATATCGCATAACGTATAACGCTTAACACATAACGCATAACGCATAACGCATAACGCATAACGCATAACGCATAACGCATAACGCATAATGCATAACGCATAACGGATAACGCATAAAGCATAACGCATAACGCTTAACGCATGACGCATATCGCATAACGCATAACGCATAACGCATAACGCATAACGCATAACGCATAACGCATAACGGATAACGCATAACGCATAATGCATAACGCATAACGCATAACGCATAACGCATAACGCATAACGCATAACGCATAACGCATAACGCATAACCCATAACGCATAACGCATAACGCTCAATGGAAAAGTCATAACGCATAACGCTCAATGAAAAAGTCATAATGCTTAACGCATAACGCATAACGCATAACGCACATCGCATAACGCATAACGCATAACGCATAACGCATAACGCATAACGCATAACGCATAACGCATAACGCATAACGCATAACGCATAACGCATAACGCATAACGCATAACGCATAACGCATAACGCATAACGCATAACGCATAACGCATAACGCATAACGCATAACGCATAACGCATAACGCATAACGCATAACGCATAACGCATAACGCATAACGCATAACGCATAACGCATA
This sequence comes from Lasioglossum baleicum, assembly GCF_051020765.1. Lineage (NCBI taxonomy): Eukaryota > Metazoa > Arthropoda > Insecta > Hymenoptera > Halictidae > Lasioglossum > Lasioglossum baleicum. The sequence continues at coordinate 137,358 of NW_027469105.1, read as the reverse complement.
ACGCATAACGCATAACGCATAACGCATAACGCTCAATGAAAAAGTCATAACGCATAACGCATATCGCATAACCCGTAAAGCACAACGCATAACACATAACGCATAACGCATAACACATAACGCATAACGCATAACGTATAACGCTTAACGCATAACGCATAACGCATAACGCATAACGCATAACGCATAACGCATAACGCATAACGCATAACGCATAACGCGTAACGCATAACGCATAACGCATAACGCATAACGCATAACGCATAACGCATATCGCATAACGTATAACGCTTAACGCATAACGCATAACGCATAACGCATAACGCATAACGCATAACGCATAACGCATAACGCGTAACGCATAACGGATAACGCATAACGGATAACGCATGGCGCATAACGCATAACGCATAACGCATAACGCATAACGCATAACGGATAACGCATAACGCATAACGCATAACGCATAACGCATAACGCATAACGCATAACGCATAACGCACATCGCATAACGCATAACGCATAACGCATAACGCATAACGCATAACGCATAACGCATAACGCATAACGCATAACGCATAACGCATAACGCATAACGCATAACGCATAACGCATAACGCATAACGCATAACGGATAACGCATAACGCATAACGCATAACGCATAACGCATAACGCATAACGCATAACGCATAACGCATAACGCATAACGCATAACGCATAACGCATAACGCATAACGCATAACGCATAACGCATAACGCATAACGCATAACGCATAACGCATGACGCATAACGCATAACGCATAACGCATAACGCATAACGCGTAACGCATAACGCATAACGCATAACGCATAACGCATAACGCATAACGCATAACGCATAACGCGTAACGCATAACGCATAACGCATAACGCATAACGCATAACGCATATCGCATAACGCATAACGCTCAATGAAAAAGTCATAACGCATAACGCATATCGCATAACCCGTAAAGCACAACGTATAACACATAACGCATAACGCATAACACATAACGCATAACGCATAACGTATAACGCTTAACGCATAACGCATAACGCATAACGCATAACGCATAACGCATAACGCATAACGCATAACGCATAACGCATAACGCATAACGCATATCGCATAACGCATAACGCATAACGCATAACGCATAACGCATAACGCATAACCCATAACGCATAACGCATAACCCATAACGAATAACGCATAACGCTCAATGGAAAAGTCATAACGCATAACGCTCAATGAAAAAGTCATAATGCTTAACGCATAACGCATAACGCATAACACATAACGCACATCGCATAACGCATAACGCATAACGCATAACGCATAACGCATAACGCATAACGCATAACGCATAACGCATAACGCATAACGCATAACGCATAACGCATAACGCATAACGCATAACGCATAACGCATAACGCATAACGCATAACGCATAACGCATAACGCATAACGCATAACGCATAACGCATAACGCATAACGCATAACGCATAACGCATAACGCATAACGCATAACGCATAACGCATAACGCATAACGCATAACGCATAACGCATAACGCGTAACGCATAACGCATAACGCATAACGCATAACGCGTAACGCATAACGCATAACGCATAACGCATAACGCAAAACGCATAACGCATAACGCATAACGCATAACGCATGACGCATAACGCATATCGCATAACGCATAACGCTCAATGAAAAAGTCATAACGCATAACGCATAACGCTCAATGAAAAAGTCATAACGCATAACGCATATCGCATAACCCGTAAAGCACAACGCATAACACATAACGCATAACGCATAACACATAACGCATAACGCATAACGTATAACGCTTAACGCATAACGCATAACGCATAACGCATAACGCATAACGCGTAACGCATAACGCATAACGCATAACGCATAACGCATGACGCATAACGCATAACGCATAACGCATAACGCATAACGCATAACGCATAACGCATAACGCATAACGCATAACGCATAACGCATAACGCATAACGCATAACGCATAACGCATAACGCATAACGCATAACGCATAACGCATAACGCATAACGCATAACGCATATCGCATAACGCATAACGCATAACGCATAACGCATAACGCATAACGCATTACGCATAACGCATAACGCATAACGCATAACGGATAACGCATGACGCATAACGCATAACGCATAACGCATAACGCATTACGCATAACGCATAACGCATAACGCATAACGGATAACGCATGACGCATAACGCATAACGCATAACGCATAACGCATAACGCATAACGCATAACGCATATCGCATAACGTATAACGCTTAACGCATAACGCATAACGCATAACGCATAACGCATAACGCATAACGCATAACGCATAACGCATGACGCATAACGCATAACGCATAACGCATAACGCATAACGCATAACGAATAACGCATATCGCATAACGCATAACGCATAACGCATAATGCGTAACGCATTACGAATAACGCATATCGCATAACGCATAACGCATAACGCATAACGCATAACGCATAACGCATAACGCATATCGCATAACGTATAACGCTTAACGCATAACGCATAACGCATAACGCATATCGCATAACGTATAACGCTTAACGCATAACGCATAACGCATAACGCATAACGCATAACGCATAACGCATAACGCATAACGCATAACGCATAATGCATAACGCATTACGCATAACGCATAACGCTCAATGAAAAAGTCATAACGCATAACGGATACCGCATAACCCGTAAAGCACAACGCATAACACATAACGCATAACGCATAACGCATAACGCATAACGCATAACGCATAACGCATAACGCATAACGCATAACGCATAACGCATAACGGATAACACATAATGCATAACGCATAACGCTTAACGCATGACGCATATCGCATAACGCATAACGCATAACGCATAACGGATAACGCATAACGCATAATGCATAACGCATAACGCATAACGCATAACGCATAACGCATAACGCATAACGCATAACCCATAACGCATAACGCTCAATGGAAAAGTCATAACGCATAACGCTCAATGAACAAGTCATAATGCTTAACGCATAACGCATAACGCATAACGCACATCGCATAACGCATAACGCATAACGCATAACGCATAACGCATAACGCATAACGCATAACGCATAACGCATAACGCATAACGCATAACGCATAACGCATAACGCATAACGCATAACGCATAACGCATAACGCATAACGCATAACGCATAACGCATAACGCATAACGCATAACGCATAACGCATAACGCATAACGGATAACGCATAATGCATAACGCATAACGCTTAACGCATGACGCATATCGCATAACGCATAACGCATAACGCATAACGCATAACGGATAACGCATAACGCATAATGCATAACGCATAACGCATAACGCATAACGCATAACGCATAACGCATAACGCATAACCCATAACGCATAACGCATAACGCTCAATGGAAAAGTCATAACGCATAACGCTCAATGAAAAAGTCATAATGCTTAACGCATAACGCATAACGCATAACGCACATCGCATAACGCATAACGCATAACGCATAACGCATAACGCATAACGCATAACGCATAACGCATAACGCATAACGCATAACGCATAACGCATAACGCATAACGCATAACGCATAACGCATAACGCATAACGCATAACGCATAACGCATAACGCATAACGCATAACGCATAACGCATAACGCATAACGCATAACGCATAACGCATAACGCATAACGCATAACGCATAACGCATAACGCATAACGCATAACGCATAACGCATAACGCTCAATGAAAAAGTCATAACGCATAACGCATATCGCATAACCCGTAAAGCACAACGCATAACACATAACGCATAACGCATAACACATAACGCATAACGCATAACGTATAACGCTTAACGCATAACGCATAACGCATAACGCATAACGCATAACACATAACGCATAACGCATAACACATAACGCATAACGCATAACGTATAACGCTTAACGCATAACGCATAACGCATAACGCATAACGCATAATGCATAACGCATTACGCATAACGCATAACGCTCAATGAAAAAGTCATAACGCATAACGGATATCGCATAACCCGTAAAGCACAACGCATAACACATAACGCATAACGCATAACGTATAACGCTTAACGTATAACGCATAACGCATAACGCATAACGCATAACGCATAACGCATAACGCATAACGCATAACGCATGACGCATAACGCATAACGCATAACGCATAACGCATAACGCATAACGCATAACGAATAACGCATATCGCATAACGCATAACGCATAACGCATAACGCATAACGCGTAACGCATTACGAATAACGCATATCGCATAACGCATAACGCATAACGCATAACGCATAACGCATAACGCATAACGCATAACGCATAACGCATAACGCATAACGCATAACGCATAACGCATAACGCATAACGCATAACGCATAACGCATAACGCATAACGCATAACGCATAACGCATAACGCATAACGCATAACGCATAACGCATAACGCATAACGCATAACGCATAACGCATAACGCATAACGCATAACGCATAACGCATAACGCATAACGCATAACGCATAACGCATAACGCATAACGCATAACGCATAACGCATAACGCATAACGCATAAGGCATAACGCATAACGCTCAATGAAAAAGTCATAACGCATAACGCATATCGCATAACCCGTAAAGCACAACGCATAATACATAACGCATAACGCATAACACATAACGCATAACGCATAACGTATAACGCTTAACGCATAACGCATAACGCATAACGCATAACGCATAACGCATAACGCATAACGCATAACGCATAACGCATAACGCATAACGGATAACGCATAATGCATAACGCATAACGCTTAACGCATGACGCATATCGCATAACGCGTAACGCATAACGCATAACGCATAACGGATAACGCATAACGCATAATGCATAACGCATAACGCATAACGCATAACGCATAACGCATAACGCATAACGCATAACGCATAACGCATAACGCATAACGCATAACGCATAACGCATAACGCATAACGCATAACGCATAACGCATAACGCATAACGCATAACGCATAACGCATAACGCATAACGCATAACGCATAACGCATAACGCATAACGCATAACGCATAACGCATAACGCATAACGCATAACGCATAACGCATAACGCATAACGCATAACGAATAACGCATAACGCATATCGCATAACGCATAACGCATAACGCATAACGCATAACGCATAACGCATAACGCATAACGCATAACGCATAACGCATAACGCATAACGCATAACGCATAACGCATAACGCATAACGCATTACGCATAACGCATAACGCATAACGCATTACGCATAACGCATAACGCATAACGTATAACGCTTAACGCATAACGCATAACGCATAACGCATAACGCATAACGCATAACGCATAACGCATGACGCATAACGCATAACGCATAACGCATAACGCATAACGCATAACGCATAACGCATAACGCATAACGCATAACGCATAACATATAACGCATAACGCATAACGCATAACGGATAACGCATGACGCATAACGCATAACGCATAACGCATAACGCATTACGCATAACGCATAACGCATAACGCATTACGCATAACGCATAACGCATAACGCATAACGCATTACGCATAACGCATAACGCATAACGCATAACGCCTAACGCATAACGCATATCGCATAACGCATAACGCATAACGCATAACGCATTACGCATAACGCATAACGCATAACGCATAACGGATAACGCATGACGCATAACGCATAACGCATATCGCATAACGCATAACGCATAACGCATAACGCATAACGCATAACGCATAACGCATTACGCATAACGCATAACGCATAACGCATAACACATAACGCATAACGCAAAACGCATAACGCATAACGCATAACGCATAACGCATAACGCATAACGCATATCGCATAACGCATAACGCTCAATGAAAAAGTCATAACGCATAACGCATAACGCTCAATGAAAAAGTCATAACGCATAACGCATATCGCATAACCCGTAAAGCACAACGCATAACACATAACGCATAACGCATAACACATAACGCATAACGCATAACGTATAACGCTTAACGCATAACGCATAACGCATAACGCATAACGCGTAACGCATAACGCATAACGCATAACGCATAACGCATAACGCATAACGCATGACGCATAACGCATAACGCATAACGCATAACGCATAACGCATAACGCATAACGCATAACGCATAACGCATAACGCATAACGCATAACGCATAACGCATAACGCATAACGCATAACGCATTACGCATAACGCATAACGCATAACGCATAACGCATAACGCATAACGCATAACGCATAACGCATAACGCATAACGCATAACGCATAACGCATAACGCATAACGCATAACGCATAACGCATAACGCATAACGCATAACGCATAACGCATATCGCATAACATATAACGCATAACGCATAACGCATAACGCATAACGCATAACGCATAACGCATAACGCATAACGCATAACGCATAACGCATAACGCATAACGCATAACGCATAACGCATAACGCATAACGCATAACGCATAACGCATAACGCATAACGCATTACGCATAACGCATAACGCATAACGCATAACACATAACGCATAACGCATAACGCATAACGCATAACGCATAACGCATAACGCATATCGCATAACGTATAACGCTTAACGCATAACGCATAACGCATAACGCATAACGCATAACGCATAACGCATAACGCATAACGCATAACGCATAACGCATAACGCATAACGCATAACGCATAACGCATAACGCATAACGCATAACGCATAACGCATAACGCATAACGCATAACGCATAACGCATAACGCATAACGCATAACGCATAACGCATAACGCATAACGCATAACGCATAAGGCATAACGCATAACGCTCAATGAAAAAGTCATAACGCATAACGCATATCGCATAACCCGTAAAGCACAACGCATAATACATAACGCATAACGCATAACACATAACGCATAACGCATAACGTATAACGCTTAACGCATAACGCATAACGCATAACGCATAACGCATAACGCATAACGCATAACGCATAACGCATAACGCATAACGGATAACGCATAATGCATAACGCATAACGCTTAACGCATGACGCATATCGCATAACGCGTAACGCATAACGCATAACGCATAACGGATAACGCATAACGCATAATGCATAACGCATAACGCATAACGCATAACGCATAACGCATAACGCATAACGCATAACGCATAACGCATAACGCATAACGCATAACGCATAACGCATAACGCATAACGCATAACGCATAACGCATAACGCATAACGCATAACGCATAACGCATAACGCATAACGCATAACGCATAACGCATAACGCATAACGCATAACGCATAACGCATAACGCATAACGCATAACGCATAACGCATAACGAATAACGCATATCGCATAACGCATAACGCATAACGCATAACGCATAACGCATAACGCATAACGCATAACGCATAACGCATAACGCATAACGCATAACGCATAACGCATAACGCATAACGCATAACGCATTACGCATAACGCATAACGCATAACGCATTACGCATAACGCATAACGCATAACGTATAACGCTTAACGCATAACGCATAACGCATAACGCATAACGCATAACGCATAACGCATAACGCATGACGCATAACGCATAACGCATAACGCATAACGCATAACGCATAACGCATAACGCATAACGCATAACGCATAACGCATAACATATAACGCATAACGCATAACGCATAACGGATAACGCATGACGCATAACGCATAACGCATAACGCATAACGCATTACGCATAACGCATAACGCATAACGCATTACGCATAACGCATAACGCATAACGCATAACGCATTACGCATAACGCATAACGCATAACGCATAACGCCTAACGCATAACGCATATCGCATAACGCATAACGCATAACGCATAACGCATTACGCATAACGCATAACGCATAACGCATAACGGATAACGCATGACGCACAACGCATAACGCATAACGCATAACGCATATCGCATAACGTATAACGCTTAACGCATAACGCATAACGCATAACGCATAACGCATAATGCATAACGCATTACGCATAACGCATAACGCATAACGCATAACGCATAACGCATAACGCATAACGCATATCGCATAACATACAACGCTTAACGCATAACGCATAACGCATAAATCATAACGCATAACGCATAACGCATAACGCATAACGCATAACGCATAACGCATAACGCATAACGCATAACGCATAACGCATAACGCATAACGCATAACGCATAACGCATTACGCATAACGCATAACGCATAACGCATAACACATAACGCATAACGCAAAACGCATAACGCATAACGCATAACGCATAACGCATAACGCATAACGCATATCGCATAACGCATAACGCTCAATGAAAAAGTCATAACGCATAACGCATAACGCTCAATGAAAAAGTCATAACGCATAACGCATATCGCATAACCCGTAAAGCACAACGCATAACACATAACGCATAACGCATAACACATAACGCATAACGCATAACGTATAACGCTTAACGCATAACGCATAACGCATAACGCATAACGCGTAACGCATAACGCATAACGCATAACGCATAACGCATAACGCATAACGCATGACGCATAACGCATAACGCATAACGCATAACGCATAACGCATAACGCATAACGCATAACGCATAACGCATAACGCATAACGCATAACGCATAACGCATAACGCATAACGCATTACGCATAACGCATAACGCATAACGCATAACGCATAACGCATAACGCATAACGCATAACGCATAACGCATAACGCATAACGCATAACGCATAACGCATAACGCATAACGCATAACGCATAACGCATAACGCATAACGCATAACGCATATCGCATAACATATAACGCATAACGCATAACGCATAACGCATAACGCATAACGCATAACGCATAACGCATAACGCATAACGCATAACGCATAACGCATAACGCATAACGCATAACGCATAACGCATAACGCATAACGCATAACGCATAACGCATTACGCATAACGCATAACGCATAACGCATAACACATAACGCATAACGCATAACGCATAACGCATAACGCATAACGCATAACGCATATCGCATAACGTATAACGCTTAACGCATAACGCATAACGCATAACGCATAACGCATAACGCATAACGCATAACGCATAACGCATAACGCATAACGCATAACGCATAACGCATAACGCATAACGCATAACGCATAACGCATAACGCATAACGCATAACGCATAACGCATAACGCATAACGCATAACGCATAACGCATAACGCATAACGCATAACGCATAACGAATAACGCATATCGAATAACGCATAACGCATAACGCATAACGCATAACGCATAACGCATTACGCATAACGCATAACGCATAACGCATAACGCATTACGCATAACGCATAACGCATAACGCATAACGCCTAACGCATAACGCATATCGCATAACGCATAACGCATAACGCATAACGCATTACGCATAACGCATAACGCATAACGCATAACGGATAACGCATGACGCACAACGCATAACGCATAACGCATAACGCATATCGCATAACGTATAACGCTTAACGCATAACGCATAACGCATAACGCATAACGCATAATGCATAACGCATTACGCATAACGCATAACGCATAACGCATAACGCATAACGCATAACGCATAACGCATATCGCATAACATATAACGCTTAACGCATAACGCATAACGCATAAATCATAACGCATAACGCATAACGCATAACGCATAACGCATAACGCATAACGCATAACGCATAACGCATAACGCATAACGCATAACGCATAACGCATAACGCATAACGCATAACGCATAACGCATAACGCATAACGCATAACGCATAACGCATAACGCATTACGCATAACGCATAACGCATAACGCATAACACATAACGCATAACGCAAAACGCATAACGCATAACGCATAACGCATAACGCATAACGCATAACGCATATCGCATAACGCATAACGCTCAATGAAAAATTCATAACGCATAACGCATAACGCTCAATGATAAAGTCATAACGCATAACGCATATCGCATAACCCGTAAAGCACAACGCATAACACATAACGCATAACGCATAACACATAACGCATAACGCATAACGTATAACGCTTAACGCATAACGCATAACGCATAACGCATAACGCGTAACGCATAACGCATAACGCATAACGCATAACGCATAACGCATAACGCATAACGCATAACGCATAACGCATAACGCATAACGCATAACGCATAACGCATATCGCATAACGCATAACGCATAACGCATAACGCATAACGCATAACGCATAACGCATTACGCATAACGCATAACGCATAACGCATAACGGATAACGCATGACGCATAACGCATAACGCATAACGCATAACGCATAACGCATAACGCATTACGCATAACGCATAACGCATAACGCATAACGGATAACGCATGACGCATAACGCATAACGCATAACGCATAACGCATAACGCATAACGCATATCGCATAACGTATAACGCTTAACGCATAACGCATAACGCATAACGCATAACGCATAACGCATAACGCATAACGCATAACGCATGACGCATAACGCATAACGCATAACGCATAACGCATAACGCATAACGCATAACGCATATCGCATAACGCATAACGCATAACGCATAACGCATAACGCATAACGCATTACGCATAACGCATAACGCATAACGCATAACGACTAACGCATGACGCATAACGCATAACGCATAACGCATAACGCATAACGCATAACGCATAACGCATAACGCATAACGCATAACGCATAACGCATAACGCATAACGCATAACGCATAACGCATAACGCATAACGCATATCGCATAACGCATAACGCATAACGCATAACGCATAACGCATAACGCATAACGCATTACGCATAACGCATAACGCATAACGCATAACGCATAACGGATAACGCATGACGCATAACGCATAACGCATAACGCATAACGCATAACGCATAACGCATTACGCATAACGCATAACGCATAACGCATAACGGATAACGCATGACGCATAACGCATAACGCATAACGCATAACGCATAACGCATAACGCATATCGCATAACGTATAACGCTTAACGCATAACGCATAACGCATAACGCATAACGCATAACGCATAACGCATAACGCATAACGCATAACGCATAACGCATAACGCATAACGCATGACGCATAACGCATAACGCATAACGCATAACGCATAACGCATAACGAATAACGCATATCGCATAACGCATAACGCATAACGCATAACGCATAACGCATAACGCGTAACGCATTACGAATAACGCATATCGCATAACGCATAACGCATAACGCATAACGCATAACGCATATCGCATAACGTATAACGCTTAACGCATAACGCATAACGCATAACGCATAACGCATAACGCATAACGCATAACGCATAACGCATAACGCATAACGCATAACGCATAACGCATGACGCATAACGCATAACGCATTACGCATAACGCATAACGCATAACGCATAACGCATAACGCATATCGCATAACGTATAACGCTTAACGCATATCGCATAACGCATAACGCATAACGCATAACGCATAACGCATAACGCATAACGCATATCGCATAACGTATAACGCTTAACGCATAACGCATAACGCATAACGCATAACGCATAACGCATAACGCATAACGCATAACGCATAACGCATAATGCATAACGCATTACGCATAACGCATAACGCTCAATGAAAAAGTCATAACGCATAACGGATATCGCATAACCCGTAAAGCACAACGCATAACACATAACGCATAACGCATAACGCATAACGCATAACGCATAACGCATAACGCATAACGCATAACGCATAACGCATAACGCATAACGCATAACGCATAACGCATAACGCATAACGCATAACGCATAACGCATAACGCATAACGCATAACGCATAACGCATAACGCATAACGCATAACGCATAACGCATAACGCATAACGCATAACGCATAACGCATAACGCATAACGCATAACGCATAACGCATAACGCATAACGCATAACGCTTAACGCATGACGCATATCGCATAACGCATAACGCATAACGCATAACGCATAACGGATAACGCATAACGCATAATGCATAACGCATAACGCATAACGCATAACGCATAACGCATAACGCATAACGCATAACCCATAACGCATAACGCATAACGCTCAATGGAAAAGTCATAACGCATAACGCTCAATGAAAAAGTCATAATGCTTAACGCATAACGCATAACGCATAACGCACATCGCATAACGCATAACGCATAACGCATAACGCATAACGCATAACGCATAACGCATAACGCATAACGCATAACGCATAACGCATAACGCATAACGCATAACGCATAACGCATAACGCATAACGCATAACGCATAACGCATAACGCATAACGCATACCGCATAACGCATAACGCATAACGCATAACGCATAACGCATAACGCATAACGCATAACGCATAACGCATAACGCATAACGCATAACGCATAACGCATAACGCATAACGCATAACGCATAACGCATAACGCATAACGCATAACGCATAACGCATAACGCATAACGCTCAATGAAAAAGTCATAACGCATAACGCATATCGCATAACCCGTAAAGCACAACGCATAACACATAACGCATAACGCATAACACATAACGCATAACGCATAACGTATAACGCTTAACGCATAACGCATAACGCATAACGCATAACGCATAACACATAACGCATAACGCATAACACATAACGCATAACGCATAACGTATAACGCTTAACGCATAACGCATAACGCATAACGCATAACGCATAATGCATAACGCATTACGCATAACGCATAACGCTCAATGAAAAAGTCATAACGCATAACGGATATCGCATAACCCGTAAAGCACAACGCATAACACATAACGCATAACGCATAACGTATAACGCTTAACGCATAACGCATAACGCATAACGCATAACGCATAACGCATAACGCATGACGCATAACGCATAACGCATAACGCATAACGCATAACGCATAACGAATAACGCATATCGCATAACGCATAACGCATAACGCATAACGCATAACGCGTAACGCATTACGAATAACGCATATCGCATAACGCATAACGCATAACGCATAACGCATAACGCATAACGCATAACGCATAACGCATAACGCATAACGCATAACGCATAACGCATAACGCATAACGCATAACGCATAACGCATAACGCATAACGCATAACGCATAACGCATAACGCATAACGCTCAATGAAAAAGTCATAACGCATAACGCATATCGCATAACCCGTAAAGCACAACGCATAACACATAACGCATAACGCATAACACATAACGCATAACGCATAACGTATAACGCTTAACGCATAACGCATAACGCATAACGCATAACGCATAACGCATAACGCATAACGCATAACGCATAACGCATAACGGATAACGCATAATGCATAACGCATAACGCTTAACGCATGACGCATATCGCATAACGCGTAACGCATAACGCATAACGCATAACGGATAACGCATAACGCATAATGCATAACGCATAACGCATAACGCATAACGCATAACGCATAACGCATAACGCATAACGCATAACGCATAACGCATAACGCATAACGCATAACGCATAACGCATAACGCATAACGCATAACGCATAACGCATAACGCATAACGCATAACGCATAACGCATAACGCATAACGCATAACGCATAACGCATAACGCATAACGCATAACGCATAACGCATAACGCATAACGCATAACGAATAACGCATATCGCATAACGCATAACGCATAACGCATAACGCATAACGCATAACGCATAACGCATAACGCATAACGCATAACGCATAACGCATAACGCATAACGCATAACGCATAACGCATAACGCATAACGCATAACGCATAACGCATAACGCATAACGCATTACGCATAACGCATAACGCATAACGTATAACGCTTAACGCATAACGCATAACGCATAACGCATAACGCATAACGCATAACGCATAACGCATAACGCATAACGCATGACGCATAACGCATAACGCATAACGCATAACGCATAACGCATAACGCATAACGCATAACGCATAACGCATAACGCATAACGCATAACGCATAACGCATAACGCATAACGCATAACGCATAACGGATAACGCATGACGCATAACGCATAACGCATAACGCATAACGCATAACGCATAACGCATAACGCATAACGCATAACGCATATCGCATAACATATAACGCTTAACGCATAACGCATAACGCATAACGCATAACGCATAACGCATAACGCATAACGCATAACGCATAACGCATAACGCATAACGCATAACGCATAACGCATAACGCATAACGCATAACGCATAACGCATTACGCATAACGCATAACGCATAACGCATAACACATAACGCATAACGCATAACGCATAACGCATAACGCATAACGCATAACGCATATCGCATAACGTATAACGCTTAACGCATAACGCATAACGCATAACGCATAACGCATAACGCATAACGCATAACGCATAACGCATAACGCATAACGCATAACGCATAACGCATAACGCATAACGCATAACGCATAACGCATAACGCATAACGCATAACGCATAACGCATAACGCATAACGCATAACGCATAACGCATAACGCATAACGCATAACGCATAACGCATAACGCATAACGCATAACGCATAACGCATAACGAATAACGAATAACGCATATCGAATAACGCATAACGCATAACGCATAACGCATAACGCATAACGCATTACGCATAACGCATAACGCATAACGCATAACGCATTACGCATAACGCATAACGCATAACGCATAACGCCTAACGCATAACGCATATCGCATAACGCATAACGCATAACGCATAACGCATTACGCATAACGCATAACGCATAACGCATAACGGATAACGCATGACGCACAACGCATAACGCATAACGCATAACGCATAACGCATATCGCATAACGTATAACGCTTAACGCATAACGCATAACGCATAACGCATAACGCATAATGCATAACGCATTACGCATAACGCATAACGCATAACGCATAACGCATAACGCATAACGCATAACGCATATCGCATAACATATAACGCTTAACGCATAACGCATAACGCATAAGGCATAACGCATAACGCATAACGCATAACGCATAACGCATAACGCATAACGCATAACGCATTACGCATAACGCATAACGCATAACGCATAACGGATAACGCATGACGCATAACGCATAACGCATAACGCATAACGCATAACGCATAACGCATTACGCATAACGCATAACGCATAACGCATAACGGATAACGCATGACGCATAACGCATAACGCATAACGCATAACGCATAACGCATAACGCATATCGCATAACGTATAACGCTTAACGCATAACGCATAACGCATAACGCATAACGCATAACGCATAACGCATAACGCATAACGCATGACGCATAACGCATAACGCATAACGCATAACGCATAACGCATAACGCATAACGCATATCGCATAACGCATAACGCATAACGCATAACGCATAACGCATAACGCATAACGCATTACGCATAACGCATAACGCATAACGCATAACGGATAACGCATGACGCATAACGCATAACGCATAACGCATAACGCATAACGCATAACGCATAACGCATAACGCATAACGCATAACGCATAACGCATAACGCATAACGCATATCGCATAACGCATAACGCATAACGCATAACGCATAACGCATAACGCATAACGCATTACGCATAACGCATAACGCATAACGCATAACGGATAACGCATGACGCATAACGCATAACGCATAACGCATAACGCATAACGCATAACGCATTACGCATAACGCATAACGCATAACGCATAACGGATAACGCATGACGCATAACGCATAACGCATAACGCATAACGCATAACGCATATCGCATTACGTATAACGCTTAACGCATAACGCATAACGCATAACGCATAACGCATAACGCATAACGCATAACGCATAACGCATGACGCATAACGCATAACGCATAACGCATAACGCATAACGCATAACGAATAACGCATATCGCATAACGCATAACGCATAACGCATAACGCATAACGCATAACGCGTAACGCATTACGAATAACGCATATCGCATAACGCATAACGCATAACGCATAACGCATAACGCATATCGCATAACGTATAACGCTTAACGCATAACGCATAACGCATAACGCATAACGCATAACGCATAACGCATAACGCATAACGCATAACGCATAACGCATAACGCATGACGCATAACGCATAACGCATTACGCATAACGCATAACGCATAACGCATAACGCATAAAGCATATCGCATAACGTATAACGCTTAACGCATATCGCATAACGCATAACGCATAACGCATAACGCTTAACGCATAACGCATAACGCATATCGCATAACGTATAACGCTTAACGCATAACGCATAACGCATAACGCATAACGCATAACGCATAACGCATAACGCATAACGCATAACGCATAATGCATAACGCATTACGCATAACGCATAACGCTCAATGAAAAAGTCATAACGCATAACGGATATCGCATAACCCGTAAAGCACAACGCATAACACATAACGCATAACGCATAACGCATAACGCATAACGCATAACGCATAACGCATAACGCATAACGCATAACGCATAACGGATAACGCATAATGCATAACGCATAACGCTTAACGCATGACGCATATCGCATAACGCATAACGCATAACGCATAACGCATAACGGATAACGCATAACGCATAATGCATAACGCATAACGCATAACGCATAACGCATAACGCATAACGCATAACGCATAACCCATAACGCATAACGCATAACGCTCAATGGAAAAGTCATAACGCATAACGCTCAATGAAAAAGTCATAATGCTTAACGCATAACGCATAACGCATAACGCACATCGCATAACGCATAACGCATAACGCATAACGCATAACGCATAACGCATAACGCATAACGCATAACGCATAACGCATAACGCATAACGCATAACGCATAACGCATAACGCATAACGCATGACGCATAACGCATAACGCATAACGCATAACGCTCAATGAAAAAGTCATAACGCATAACGCATATCGCATAACCCGTAAAGCACAACGCATAACACATAACGCATAACGCATAACACATAACGCATAACGCATAACGTATAACGCTTAACGCATAACGCATAACGCATAACGCATAACGCATAACACATAACGCATAACGCATAACACATAACGCATAACGCATAACGTATAACGCTTAACGCATAACGCATAACGCATAACGCATAACGCATAACGCATAATGCATAACGCATTACGCATAACGCATAACGCTCAATGAAAAAGTCATAACGCATAACGGATATCGCATAACCCGTAAAGCACAACGCATAACACATAACGCATAACGCATAACGTATAACGCTTAACGCATAACGCATAACGCATAACGCATAACGCATAACGCATAACGCATAACGCATGACGCATAACGCATAACGCATAACGCATAACGCATAACGCATAACGCATAACGCATAACGAATAACGCATATCGCATAACGCATAACGCATAACGCATAACGCATAACGCGTAACGCATTACGAATAACGCATATCGCATAACGCATAACGCATAACGCATAACGCATAACGCATATCGCATAACGTATAACGCTAAACGCATAACGCATAACGCATAACGCATAACGCATAACGTATAACGCATAACGCATAACGCATAACGCATGACGCATAACGCATAACGCATTACGCATAACGCATAACGCATAACGCATAACGCATAACGCATATCGCATAACGTATAACGCTTAACGCATATCGCATAACGCATAACGCATAACGCATAACGCATAACGCATAACGCATATCGCATAACGTATAACGCTTAACGCATAACGCATAACGCATAACGCATAACGCATAACGCATAACGCATAACGCATAACGCATAACGCATAATGCATAACGCATTACGCATAACGCATAACGCTCAATGAAAAAGTCATAACGCATAACGGATATCGCATAACCCGTAAAGCACAACGCATAACACATAACGCATAACGCATAACGTATAACGCTTAACGCATAACGCATAACGCATAACGCATAACGCATAACGCATAACGCATAACGCATGACGCATAACGCATAACGCATAACGCATAACGCATAACGCATAACGCATAACGCATAACGAATAACGCATATCGCATAACGCATAACGCATAACGCATAACGCATAACGCGTAACGCATTACGAATAACGCATATCGCATAACGCATAACGCATAACGCATAACGCATAACGCATATCGCATAACGTATAACGCTAAACGCATAACGCATAACGCATAACGCATAACGCATAACGTATAACGCATAACGCATAACGCATAACGCATGACGCATAACGCATAACGCATTACGCATAACGCATAACGCATAACGCATAACGCATAACGCATATCGCATAACGTATAACGCTTAACGCATATCGCATAACGCATAACGCATAACGCATAACGCATAACGCATAACGCATATCGCATAACGTATAACGCTTAACGCATAACGCATAACGCATAACGCATAACGCATAACGCATAACGCATAACGCATAACGCATAACGCATAATGCATAACGCATTACGCATAACGCATAACGCTCAATGAAAAAGTCATAACGCATAACGGATATCGCATAACCCGTAAAGCACAACGCATAACACATAACGCATAACGCATAACGCATAACGCATAACGCATAACGCATAACGCATAACGCATAACGGATAACGCATAATGCATAACGCATAACGCTTAACGCATGACGCATATCGCATAACGCATAACGCATAACGCATAACGCATAACGGATAACGCATAACGCATAATGCATAACGCATAACGCATAACGCATAACGCATAACGCATAACGCATAACGCATAACGCATAACCCATAACGCATAACGCATAACGCTCAATGGAAAAGTCATAACGCATAACGCTCAATGAAAAAGTCATAATGCTTAACGCATAACGCATAACGCATAACGCACATCGCATAACGCATAACGCATAACGCATAACGCATAACGCATAACGCATAACGCATAACGCATAACGCATAACGCATAACGCATAACGCATAACGCATAACGCATAACGCATAACGCATAACGCATAACGCATAACGCATAACGCATAACGCATAACGCATAACGCATAACGCATAACGCATAACGCATAACGCATAACGCATAACGCATAACGCATAACGCATAACGCATAACGCATAACGCATAACGCATAACGCATAACGCATAACGCATAACGCATAACGCATAACGCATAACGCATAACGCTCAATGAAAAAGTCATAACGCATAACGCATATCGCATAACCCGTAAAGCACAACGCATAACACATAACGCATAACGCATAACACATAACGCATAACGCATAACGTATAACGCTTAACGCATAACGCATAACGCATAACGCATAACGCATAACGCATAACGCATAACGCGTAACGCATAACGCATAACGCATAACGCATAACGCATAACGCATATCGCATAACATATAACGCTTAACGCATAACGCATAACGCATAACGCATAACGCATAACGCATAACGCATAACGCATAACGCGTAACGCATAACGGATAACGCATAACGGATAACGCATGGCGCATAACGCATAACGCATAACGCATAACGCATAACGCATAACGGATAACGCATAACGCATAACGCATAACGCATAACGCATAACGCATAACGGATAACGCATAACGCATAACGCATAACGCATAACGCATAACGCATAACGCATAACGCATAACGCATAACGCATAACGCGTAACGCATAACGCATAACGCATAACGCATAACGCATAACGCATAACGCATAACGCATAACGCATAACGCATTACGCATAACGCATAACGCATAACGCATAACACATAACGCATAACGCAAAACGCATAACGCATAACGCATAACGCATAACGCATAACGCATAACGCATAACGCATATCGCATAACGCATAACGCTCAATGAAAAAGTCATAACGCATAACGCATAACGCTCAATGAAAAAGTCATAACGCATAACGCATATCGCATAACCCGTAAAGCACAACGCATAACACATAACGCATAACGCATAACACATAACGCATAACGCATAACGTATAACGCTTAACGCATAACGCATAACGCATAACGCATAACGCGTAACGCATAACGCATAACGCATAACGCATAACGCATAACGCATGACGCATAACGCATAACGCATAACGCATAACGCATAACGCATAACGCATAACGCATAACGCATAACGCATAACGCATAACGCATAACGCATAACGCATAACGCATAACGCATAACGCATAACGCATAACGCATAACGCATAACGCATAACGCATAACGCATAACGCATATCGCATAACGCATAACGCATAACGCATAACGCATAACGCATAACGCATAACGCATTACGCATAACGCATAACGCATAACGCATAACGGATAACGCATGACGCATAACGCATAACGCATAACGCATAACGCATAACGCATAACGCATTACGCATAACGCATAACGCATAACGCATAACGGATAACGCATGACGCATAACGCATAACGCATAACGCATAACGCATAACGCATAACGCATATCGCATAACGTATAACGCTTAACGCATAACGCATAACGCATAACGCATAACGCATAACGCATAACGCATAACGCATAACGCATGACGCATAACGCATAACGCATAACGCATAACGCATAACGCATAACGCATAACGCATATCGCATAACGCATAACGCATAACGCATAACGCATAACGCATAACGCATAACGCATTACGCATAACGCATAACGCATAACGCATAACGGATAACGCATGACGCATAACGCATAACGCATAACGCATAACGCATAACGCATAACGCATAACGCATAACGCATAACGCATAACGCATAACGCATAACGCATAACGCATATCGCATAACGCATAACGCATAACGCATAACGCATAACGCATAACGCATAACGCATTACGCATAACGCATAACGCATAACGCATAACGGATAACGCATGACGCATAACGCATAACGCATAACGCATAACGCATAACGCATAACGCATTACGCATAACGCATAACGCATAACGCATAACGGATAACGCATGACGCATAACGCATAACGCATAACGCATAACGCATAACGCATAACGCATATCGCATAACGTATAACGCTTAACGCATAACGCATAACGCATAACGCATAACGCATAACGCATAACGCATAACGCATAACGCATAACGCATGACGCATAACGCATAACGCATAACGCATAACGCATAACGCATAACGAATAACGCATATCGCATAACGCATAACGCATAACGCATAACGCATAACGCGTAACGCATTACGAATAACGCATATCGCATAACGCATAACGCATAACGCATAACGCATAACGCATATCGCATAACGTATAACGCTTAACGCATAACGCATAACGCATAACGCATAACGCATAACGCATAACGCATAACGCATAACGCATAACGCATAACGCATAACGCATAACGCATGACGCATAACGCATAACGCATTACGCATAACGCATAACGCATAACGCATAACGCATAACGCATATCGCATAACGTATAACGCTTAACGCATATCGCATAACGCATAACGCATAACGCATAACGCATAACGCATAACGCATAACGCATAACGCATATCGCATAACGTATAACGCTTAACGCATAACGCATAACGCATAACGCATAACGCATAACGCATAACGCATAACGCATAACGCATAATGCATAACGCATTACGCATAACGCATAACGCTCAATGAAAAAGTCATAACGCATAACGGATATCGCATAACCCGTAAAGCACAACGCATAACACATAACGCATAACGCATAACGCATAACGCATAACGCATAACGCATAACGCATAACGCATAACGCATAACGCATAACGCATAACGCATAACGCATAACGCATAACGCATAACGCATAACGCATAACGCATAACGCATAACGCATAACGCATAACGCATAACGCATAACGCATAACGCATAACGCATAACGCATAACGCATAACGCATAACGCATAACGCATAACGCATAACGCATAACGCATAACGCATAACGCATAACGCATAACGCATAACGCATAACGCATAACGGATAACGCATAATGCATAACGCATAACGCTTAACGCATGACGCATATCGCATAACGCATAACGCATAACGCATAACGCATAACGGATAACGCATAACGCATAATGCATAACGCATAACGCATAACGCATAACGCATAACGCATAACGCATAACGCATAACGCATAACCCATAACGCATAACGCATAACGCTCAATGGAAAAGTCATAACGCATAACGCTCAATGAAAAAGTCATAATGCTTAACGCATAACGCATAACGCATAACGCACATCGCATAACGCATAACGCATAACGCATAACGCATAACGCATAACGCATAACGCATAACGCATAACGCATAACGCATAACGCATAACGCATAACGCATAACGCATAACGCATAACGCATAACGCATAACGCATAACGCATAACACATAACGCATAACGCATAACGCATAACGCATAACGCATAACGCATAACGCATAACGCATAACGCATAACGCATAACGCATAACGCATAACGCATAACGCATAACGCATAACGCATAACGCATAACGCATAACGCATAACGCATAACGCATAACGCATAACGCATAACGCATAACGCATAACGCATAACGCATAACGCATAACGCATAACGCATAACGCATAACGCATAACGCATAACGCTCAATGAAAAAGTCATAACGCATAACGCATATCGCATAACCCGTAAAGCACAACGCATAACACATAACGCATAACGCATAACACATAACGCATAACGCATAACGTATAACGCTTAACGCATAACGCATAACGCATAACGCATAACGCATAACACATAACGCATAACGCATAACACATAACGCATAACGCATAACGTATAACGCTTAACGCATAACGCATAACGCATAACGCATAACGCATAATGCATAACGCATTACGCATAACGCATAACGCTCAATGAAAAAGTCATAACGCATAACGGATATCGCATAACCCGTAAAGCACAACGCATAACACATAACGCATAACGCATAACGTATAACGCTTAACGCATAACGCATAACGCATAACGCATAACGCATAACGCATAACGCATAACGCATGACGCATAACGCATAACGCATAACGCATAACGCATAACGCATAACGCATAACGCATAACGCATAACGCATAACGCATAACGCATAACGCATAACGCATAACGCATAACGCATAACGCATAACGCATAACGCATAACGCATAACGCATAACGCATAACGCATAACGCATAACGCATAACGCATAACGCATAACGCATAACGCATAACGCATAACGCATAACGCATAACGCATAACGCATAACGCATAACGCATAACGCATAACGCATAACGCATAACGCATAACGCATAACGCATAACGCTCAATGAAAAAGTCATAACGCATAACGCATATCGCATAACCCGTAAAGCACAACGCATAACACATAACGCATAACGCATAACACATAACGCATAACGCATAACGTATAACGCTTAACGCATAACGCATAACGCATAACGCATAACGCATAACGCATAACGCATAACGCATAACGGATAACGCATAATGCATAACGCATAACGCTTAACGCATGACGCATATCGCATAACGCGTAACGCATAACGCATAACGCATAACGGATAACGCATAACGCATAATGCATAACGCATAACGCATAACGCATAACGCATAACGCATAACGCATAACGCATAACGCATAACGCATAACGCATAACGCATAACGCATAACGCATAACGCATAACGCATAACGCATAACGCATAACGCATAACGCATAACGCATAACGCATAACGAATAACGCATATCGCATAACGCATAACGCATAACGCATAACGCATAACGCATAACGCATAACGCATAACGCATAACGCATAACGCATAACGCATAACGCATAACGCATAACGCATAACGCATAACGCATAACGCATAACGCATAACGCATTACGCATTACGCATAACGCATAACGTATAACGCTTAACGCATAACGCATAACGCATAACGCATAACGCATAACGCATAACGCATAACGCATGACGCATAACGCATAACGCATAACGCATAACGCATAACGTATAACGCTTAACGCATAACGCATAACGCATAACGCATAACGCATAACGCATAACGCATAACGCATAACGGATAACGCATAATGCATAACGCATAACGCTTAACGCATGACGCATATCGCATAACGCGTAACGCATAACGCATAACGCATAACGGATAACGCATAACGCATAATGCATAACGCATAACGCATAACGCATAACGCATAACGCATAACGCATAACGCATAACGCATAACGCATAACGCATAACGCATAACGCATAACGCATAACGCATAACGCATAACGCATTACGCATTACGCATAACGCATAACGTATAACGCTTAACGCATAACGCATAACGCATAACGCATAACGCATAACGCATAACGCATAACGCATGACGCATAACGCATAACGCATAACGCATAACGCATAACGCATAACGCATAACGCATAACGCATAACGCATAACGCATAACGCATAACGCATAACGCATAACGCATAACGCATAACGGATAACGCATGACGCATAACGCATAACGCATAACGCATAACGCATAACGCATAACGCATAACGCATAACGCATAACGCATAACGCATAACGCATATCGCATAACATATAACGCTTAACGCATAACGCATAACGCATAACGCATAACGCATAACGCATAACGCATAACGCATAACGCATAACGCATAACGCATAACGCATAACGCATAACGCATAACGCATAACGCATAACGCATAACGCATAACGCATAACGCATAACGCATAACGCATAACGCATAACGCATAACGCATAACGCATAACGCATAACGCATAACGCATAACGCATAACGCATAACGCATAACGCATAACGCATAACGCATAACGCATAACGCATAACGCATAACGCATAACGCATAACGCTCAATGAAAAAGTCATAACGCATAACGCATATCGCATAACCCGTAAAGCACAACGCATAACACATAACGCATAACGCATAACACATAACGCATAACGCATAACGTATAACGCTTAACGCATAACGCATAACGCATAACGCATAACGCATAACGCATAACGCATAACGCATAACGGATAACGCATAATGCATAACGCATAACGCTTAACGCATGACGCATATCGCATAACGCGTAACGCATAACGCATAACGCATAACGGATAACGCATAACGCATAACGCATAACGCATAACGCATAACGCATAACGCATAACGCATAACGCATAACGCATAACGCATAACGCATAACGCATAACGCATAACGCATAACGCATAACGCATAACGCATAACGCATAACGCATAACGCATAACGCATAACGCATAACGCATAACGCATAACGCATAACGCATAACGCATAACGCATAACGCATAACGCATAACGCATAACGCATAACGCATAACGCATAACGCATAACGCATAACGCATAACGAATAACGCATATCGCATAACGCATAACGCATAACGCATAACGCATAACGCATAACGCATAACGCATAACGCATAACGCATAACGCATAACGCATAACGCATAACGCATAACGCATAACGCATAACGCATAACGCATAACGCATTACGCATTACGCATAACGCATAACGTATAACGCTTAACGCATAACGCATAACGCATAACGCATAACGCATAACGCATAACGCATAACGCATGACGCATAACGCATAACGCATAACGCATAACGCATAACGCATAACGCATAACGCATAACGCATAACGCATAACGCATAACGCATAACGCATAACGCATAACGCATAACGCATAACGGATAACGCATGACGCATAACGCATAACGCATAACGCATAACGCATAACGCATAACGCATAACGCATAACGCATAACGCATAACGCATAACGCATATCGCATAACATATAACGCTTAACGCATAACGCATAACGCATAACGCATAACGCATAACGCATAACGCATAACGCATAACGCATAACGCATAACGCATAACGCATAACGCATAACGCATAACGCATAACGCATAACGCATAACGCATAACGCATTACGCATAACGCATAACGCATAACGCATAACACATAACGCATAACGCATAACGCATAACGCATAACGCATAACGCATATCGCATAACGTATAACGCTTAACGCATAACGCATAACGCATAACGCATAACGCATAACGCATAACGCATAACGCATAACGCATAACGCATAACGCATAACGCATAACGCATAACGCATAACGCATAACGCATAACGCATAACGCATAACGCATAACGCATAACGCATAACGCATAACGCATAACGCATAACGCATAACGCATAACGAATAACGCATATCGAATAACGCATAACGCATAACGCATAACGCATAACGCATAACGCATTACGCATAACGCATAACGCATAACGCATAACGCATTACGCATAACGCATAACGCATAACGCATAACGCCTAACGCATAACGCATATCGCATAACGCATAACGCATAACGCATAACGCATTACGCATAACGCATAACGCATAACGCATAACGGATAACGCATGACGCACAACGCATAACGCATAACGCATAACGCATATCGCATAACGTATAACGCTTAACGCATAACGCATAACGCATAACGCATAACGCATAATGCATAACGCATTACGCATAACGCATAACGCATAACGCATAACGCATAACGCATAACGCATAACGCATATCGCATAACATATAACGCTTAACGCATAACGCATAACGCATAAGGCATAACGCATAACGCATAACGCATAACGCATAACGCATAACGCATAACGCATAACGCATAACGCATAACGCATAACGCATAACGCATAACGCATAACGCATAACGCATTACGCATAACGCATAACGCATAACGCATAACACATAACGCATAACGCAAAACGCATAACGCATAACGCATAACGCATAACGCATAACGCATAACGCATATCGCATAACGCCTAACGCTCAATGAAAAAGTCATAACGCATAACGCATAACGCTCAATGAAAAAGTCATAACGCATAACGCATATCGCATAACCCGTAAAGCACAACGCATAACACATAACGCATAACGCATAACACATAACGCATAACGCATAACGTATAACGCTTAACGCATAACGCATAACGCATAACGCATAACGCGTAACGCATAACGCATAACGCATAACGCATAACGCATAACGCATGACGCATAACGCATAACGCATAACGCATAACGCATAACGCATAACGCATAACGCATAACGCATAACGCATAACGCATAACGCATAACGCATAACGCATAACGC
Source organism: Lasioglossum baleicum (assembly GCF_051020765.1). Lineage (NCBI taxonomy): Eukaryota > Metazoa > Arthropoda > Insecta > Hymenoptera > Halictidae > Lasioglossum > Lasioglossum baleicum. The sequence continues at coordinate 109,165 of NW_027469105.1, read as the reverse complement.
ATAACGCATAACGCATAACGCATAACGCATAACGCATAACGCATAACGCATAACGCATAACGCATAACGCATAACGCATAACGCATATCGCATAACGCATAACGCATAACGCATAACGCATAACGCATAACGCATAACGCATTACGCATAACGCATAACGCATAACGCATAACGGATAACGCATGACGCATAACGCATAACGCATAACGCATAACGCATAACGCATAACGCATTACGCATAACGCATAACGCATAACGCATAACGGATAACGCATGACGCATAACGCATAACGCATAACGCATAACGCATAACGCATAACGCATATCGCATAACGTATAACGCTTAACGCATAACGCATAACGCATAACGCATAACGCATAACGCATAACGCATAACGCATAACGCATAACGCATGACGCATAACGCATAACGCATAACGCATAACGCATAACGCATAACGCATAACGCATATCGCATAACGCATAACGCATAACGCATAACGCATAACGCATAACGCATAACGCATAACGCATAACGCATTACGCATAACGCATAACGCATAACGCATAACGGATAACGCATGACGCATAACGCATAACGCATAACGCATAACGCATAACGCATAACGCATAACGCATAACGCATAACGCATAACGCATAACGCATAACGCATAACGCATAACGCATAACGCATAACGCATATCGCATAACGCATAACGCATAACGCATAACGCATAACGCATAACGCATAACGCATTACGCATAACGCATAACGCATAACGCATAACGGATAACGCATGACGCATAACGCATAACGCATAACGCATAACGCATAACGCATAACGCATTACGCATAACGCATAACGCATAACGCATAACGGATAACGCATGACGCATAACGCATAACGCATAACGCATAACGCATAACGCATATCGCATAACGTATAACGCTTAACGCATAACGCATAACGCATAACGCATAACGCATAACGCATAACGCATAACGCATGACGCATAACGCATAACGCATAACGCATAACGCATAACGCATAACGAATAACGCATATCGCATAACGCATAACGCATAACGCATAACGCATAACGCGTAACGCATTACGAATAACGCATATCGCATAACGCATAACGCATAACGCATAACGCATAACGCATAACGCATATCGCATAACGTATAACGCTTAACGCATAACGCATAACGCATAACGCATAACGCATAACGCATAACGCATAACGCATAACGCATAACGCATAACGCATAACGCATAACGCATGACGCATAACGCATAACGCATTACGCATAACGCATAACGCATAACGCATAACGCATAACGCATATCGCATAACGTATAACGCTTAACGCATATCGCATAACGCATAACGCATAACGCATAACGCATAACGCATAACGCATAACGCATATCGCATAACGTATAACGCTTAACGCATAACGCATAACGCATAACGCATAACGCATAACGCATAACGCATAACGCATAACGCATAATGCATAACGCATTACGCATAACGCATAACGCTCAATGAAAAAGTCATAACGCATAACGGATATCGCATAACCCGTAAAGCACAACGCATAACACATAACGCATAACGCATAACGCATAACGCATAACGCATAACGCATAACGCATAACGCATAACGCATAACGCATAACGGATAACGCATAATGCATAACGCATAACGCTTAACGCATGACGCATATCGCATAACGCATAACGCATAACGCATAACGCATAACGGATAACGCATAACGCATAATGCATAACGCATAACGCATAACGCATAACGCATAACGCATAACGCATAACGCATAACGCATAACCCATAACGCATAACGCATAACGCTCAATGGAAAAGTCATAACGCATAACGCTCAATGAAAAAGTCATAATGCTTAACGCATAACGCATAACGCATAACGCACATCGCATAACGCATAACGCATAACGCATAACGCATAACGCATAACGCATAACGCATAACGCATAACGTGTTGTGTCGCGTCCGCGGGATGCGTGGATGGGTTTAGGCTTATTTAGATTAATGCTGATTAGGACACACTTATTTATTTTCAACTTGTTACACTGGTCGCTGCGCGTGGCCAGGCGGGCAATGCTGGCCGAGAGGGGTCGGTGGCCCTCTGGCGCCTAGTCCTATGACTTAACCTAACATCTCCCTCTTTTATTTTAGTACTTAGCAATATGTCTGGTGTTACGCCTAACTTGACTACCTGTTTCGTCTTCTATTACATATGAGCGTGGGGTATCCCACTTCTTTACAATTTTGCCGGGACTCCATCGTTTCTTATCATATACATATACTTTATCTCCCTCCTTAAATTGAACGCCTTCCTTTGCAGTCTTATCATAATACTGTTTTATCCTTTCCTTTTGTTTTTTCTGTTTTTGGTATATGTTGGCTGGTACCTCTGGTAGGAGGTGCTTTGTCAGTACAGGGATTGTAGTTCTCGTTTCCCTGTTCATCAGCATCTGCGCCGGGCTGTAGGGTAGCCCAGCTGCTGGCGCGTTCCTATACGACAACATTCCTAACTCTATCTCTCTCTTGTCTTCGCCGCATTTTCTAATTATTTGCTTCGCTATGTGTACCGCTTTTTCAGCCATCCCATTTGATTGCGGGTACCGTGGACTGCTCGTTATTATTTTAAATTGCCATTGTCGCGCAAAAGTTTGCATTTCCAATGAAGAGAACGGCATATTGTCCGCAATCAAATGTTCCGGTATGCCATGCGTCGCGAAAATGGACTTTAAAACACTGATTACGCTACTTGCAGTTTTTGATTTTAATTGTTTGACATCTATCCACTTAGAGAAATAATCGACTATAACTAAATAATTTTTTCCCCCGTACTCAAAAATGTCTGTTCCTACTTTTTGGTATGGTAGCTGGGGAGGGGGGTGTGGTATCAACGATTCTTTGACTTTTGCTCTTGCATATTTTCTACAAGCTTCGCACTTAGATACTATTTTTTCGATATCTTTGTTTATCCCTGGCCAATACAGTAGCTTGTGAGCTCTCATTTTCATCTTGGTCATTCCTAAATGACCTTCATGCAGTTTGCTTAACATGTCTAGTCTTAAATCACTCGGTATGACTACTTTGTTACCATTAAATATTAAATCATTGGATACATATATATTGTCTCTTTGGTGCCAGTATGCCAGTAGCTCTTTTTCTACTTCTTTCTTTTTTTCCGGCCATTGCGTCTTGCCGTATTCTCTTACTCTTTCTAGTGTGCTATCCCTATCGGTACTGTGTCTTATCCTATCTAATTGCTCGTCACTTATTGCGATGTGTTTGTAAATACTGTGTACTACCTGGGTCAGATCTATTTCATCCTGCTCTTTGTGAGGTAAGTAATCTCGTGATAATGTGTCAGCTATATACATATACTTTCCTGGTAAGTAATTGACTTCTAAGTTGTAGTTTATTAGTTTCAGTCTGAGTCGCTGTAACCTTGTTGAGTCTATCTGTGCTATTTCCTTCCTGAATATTGTAACTAGGGGTTTGTGATCTGTATGGACTCTAACTTTCATACCATAAATGTAGTAATGAAATTTCCTGACCGCAAATACTATGCTTAACAATTCTTTTTCTATTTGCGCGTAATTTTTCTCTGTTTCTGTCAGGCTTCTTGAAGCAAACGCTACTGGTTTATTTTCTTGCAACAGGCAGCAACCTAAACCTGTTGAAGATGCGTCAGTCTGTATTGTTATTTCCTTCCTATCATTGAATGTTTGTAAAATAGGAGCCCTACTTATTTCTTTTTTCAAATTATCAAACTCTTTTTCATGTACTTTCGTCCAACCCCATTCTACCCTGGTTTTTAACAATGATCTGATCTGTTCTGTTTTGTTTGCTAGATTTGGTATAAATTCTCTGAGGTAGTTTACTACGCCTAATACACGTTGCAATTCTTTTTTGTTATTTGGGCTTTTTAGTTTCTGTATTGCCTCTACCCGGTCCTTTGCAATGGCTTTACCATTCTTTGAGAATATATATCCTACGTATGCTACTGTGTCCTTTCTATATTGTACTTTGTTTCTGTTAAATTTTATCTTGTTTTCCCGTGCTACCTCAATTACCCTTTTTAAACATTTGTCATGCTCTTCCAGAGTTGTGCCTGCAATTAGAATGTCGTCAAAGTATATTACAGTACCAGGAATGTGACCAAACATCTCTTCATTTTTCCTTTGAAAGAGTTCTGGTGCGCAATTTAATCCAAATGGAAGTCTGTTGAATCTGTAGCACCCCATTGGTGTTGAGAATGCACATAGTTTACTACTTTTCTCTGTTAACTTTATTTGCCAGAACCCATCCTTTAGATCAAGTATTGTGAAATACTTTTTCCCCGTTAATTTTTCGGCTATTGTCTCCGTTGTTGGTATTTCATAATATGGGCGCTTTATTGCTTCATTTAGATTCTTTGGATCAAGACAGATTCTCAGACGTCCATCTGGTTTTTCTCTAATCACAAGATTACTCACCCAGCTACTTGGATTCTCATATGCGCTTATTATTCCCTGTTTTTCTAGACTTTTTAGCTGTTCCCCCAGTTTGTCCTTTATTGTTTTTGGTACTCTCCTTGGGGGTTTCGCTATAGGCCTCTTATCTGCTTGCACTTTGATGTCACACGTTCCTGGAAATTCTCCTAACCCTGTGAATATGTCTTCATTTCTTTTTATAAATTGCTCTGTTTTACTATCTATTTCGGTTATCTTATGCACTACGTTTACTATCCCTAACTCTCTGCACGCTTCTAATCCTATCAGGGGCTCGACTTCTCCTTTTATCACAGTGAACTTTAGTGTATAATTATTTCTCTTATATCTACAACTTATTCTAATTGTGCCTAACGCAGCTATCTTAAATCCCCCATATGCTTCTAACGTTATGCTCTGTTTTTTAATCGCCTGTTCTATTCCCAACTCGCAGCACATCTTATATGGTATCACATTTGTGTCAGCGCCTGTGTCTATCTTAAATCTACGCATAGAGTCTTTTATTTCTAATTCTTCTTGCCAGTCTTTTCGTTGCGCCGCTGCGCATCTTACATTGTCTATTTTTAGTGTACTTATGCTAAAATCACTTTCGCTGTCACTGTACGCTTCCTCTCTGTATCTGTCTCTACCGCACTCACTTGCTCTGCATGCCTGTGCAGTATGATTGTATTTTGAGCACTTTTCACACCTGACACCATACGCTGGGCACTGTCTCGGTCCATGCGTTCCATTGCACTTTCTGCACTTGAACACTTTCTTCTCTCTTGACGTGCTTCTCCTTCTGTAACGTCCTGGTGTCCCTGTTCTGCTTCTGTGGGCTGGTCGCTCTCTTCTGGTGCCTCTTTGTCCATCCTTTCCACCACGACCGGAGGTGTTTTGTATTGCATTTATCTTTTGCGTGTTATTTCCCTGCAGCTCACTCGTTTGACTTTTCGTTATTTCATGGGTTTTAATCATTTTTATTAATACGTCAAGTTGGAGATCCTGACTTCTCAGTGCTTTCTGTTGCGTCCCCGTATCCGACATATGATATATTATGTTGTCCCTTATCATCGAGTCCGCCAGTGCACCGTAATTGCAGTGTTTTACTAGCTTCTTCAGGTCGGCTATGTAGTGTTCTATTGTCTCACCTTCTTGACGATTTCTGCTGTTAAATAGAAATCTTTCATATGTTTCATTTCTTTGAGGCTCAACGTAGTTCTGGAAAGCTGCTATGATTTTTTCAGGGTCTTCTTTATCTTCCTCTGGTATGCCGAGGGTTTCGAAAACCTCTAATGCCTCACTGCCTACTAGATTGAGCAGTGTTGCTGCCTGTACTGCCTTGGCTTTTGCACGCCTACCCGTGGCAATCATAAAGAGATCGAAATCTCTTTTGAATCTCCTCCAGTTTTCTGCTAAATTTCCTTCTAACTGGAGTGGCTCAGGCTTGTTGATCCCATCCATGGCGTTTTCTGTTATGTTTTCAACAGTTTCTTTCGTGGCGGTCTCCACGTGTTCAATTTTGAGGTTATGTAGGTCTGTTGGAAGCGAGTGATTTTTCTCGCTTTTCGCAGGAACACTTCCCATCAACTGTCTTCTTTCTCGTGGTTGTTCATTCTTTTCCGGTTTTTTCCTGTTCCGTTCCTCTTACGTACTTTTCATTTCTCTGTAGCTTCATAACCTCACTTGCCTTTTCTTTTGTATTTAGGTCTTCTTTTTATTTAAATATTTTTTTCTTCACACACTACCGACTGCGCCATGTTGTGTCGCGTCCGCGGGATGCGTGGATGGGTTTAGGCTTATTTAGATTAATGCTGATTAGGACACACTTATTTATTTTCAACTTGTTACACTGGTCGCTGCGCGTGGCCAGGCGGGCAATGCTGGCCGAGAGGGGTCGGTGGTCCTCTGGCGCCTAGTCCTATGACTTAACCTAACATAACGCATAACGCATAACGCATAACGCATAACGCATAACGCATAACGCATAACGCATGACGCATAACGCATAACGCATAACGCATAACGCATAACGCTCAATGAAAAAGTCATAACGCATAACGCATATCGCATAACCCGTAAAGCACAACGCATAACACATAACGCATAACGCATAACACATAACGCATAACGCATAACGTATAACGCTTAACGCATAACGCATAACGCATAACGCATAACGCATAACACATAACGCATAACGCATAACACATAACGCATAACGCATAACGTATAACGCTTAACGCATAACGCATAACGCATAACGCATAACGCATAACGCATAATGCATAACGCATTACGCATAACGCATAACGCTCAATGAAAAAGTCATAACGCATAACGGATATCGCATAACCCGTAAAGCACAACGCATAACACATAACGCATAACGCATAACGTATAACGCTTAACGCATAACGCATAACGCATAACGCATAACGCATAACGCATAACGCATAACGCATAACGCATGACGCATAACGCATAACGCATAACGCATAACGCATAACGCATAACGCATAACGCATAACGAATAACGCATATCGCATAACGCATAACGCATAACGCATAACGCATAACGCGTAACGCATTACGAATAACGCATATCGCATAACGCATAACGCATAACGCATAACGCATAACGCATATCGCATAACGTATAACGCTAAACGCATAACGCATAACGCATAACGCATAACGCATAACGTATAACGCATAACGCATAACGCATAACGCATGATGCATAACGCATAACGCATTACGCATAACGCATAACGCATAACGCATAACGCATAACGCATATCGCATAACGTATAACGCTTAACGCATATCGCATAACGCATAACGCATAACGCATAACGCATAACGCATAACGCATATCGCATAACGTATAACGCTTAACGCATAACGCATAACGCATAACGCATAACGCATAACGCATAACGCATAACGCATAACGCATAATGCATAACGCATTACGCATAACGCATAACGCTCAATGAAAAAGTCATAACGCATAACGGATATCGCATAACCCGTAAAGCACAACGCATAACACATAACGCATAACGCATAACGCATAACGCATAACGCATAACGCATAACGCATAACGGATAACGCATACTGCATAACGCATAACGCTTAACGCATGACGCATATCGCATAACGCATAAAGCATAACGCATAACGCATAACGGATAACGCATAACGCATAATGCATAACGCATAACGCATAACGCATAACGCATAACGCATAACGCATAACCCATAACGCATAACGCATAACGCTCAATGGAAAAGTCATAACGCATAACGCTCAATGAAAAAGTCATAATGCTTAACGCATAACGCATAACGCATAACGCACATCGCATAACGCATAACGCATAACGCATAACGCATAACGCATAACGCATAACGCATAACGCATAACGCATAACGCATAACGCATAACGCATAACGCATAACGCATAACGCATAACGCATAACGCATAACGCATAACGCATAACGCATAACGCATAACGCATAACGCATAACGCATAACGCATAACGCATAACGCATAACGCATAACGCATAACGCATAACGCATAACGCATAACGCTCAATGAAAAAGTCATAACGCATAACGCATATCGCATAACCCGTAAAGCACAACGCATAACACATAACGCATAACGCATAACACATAACGCATAACGCATAACGTATAACGCTTAACGCATAACGCATAACGCATAACGCATAACGCATAACGCATAACGCATAACGCATAACGCGTAACGCATAACGCATAACGCATAACGCATAACGCATAACGCATATCGCATAACGTATAACGCTTAACGCATAACGCATAACGCATAACGCATAACGCATAACGCATAACGCATAACGCATAACGCGTAACGCATAACGGATAACGCATAACGGATAACGCATGGCGCATAACGCATAACGCATAACGCATAACGCATAACGCATAACGGATAACGCATAACGCATAACGCATAACGCATAACGCATAACGCATAACGCATAACGCATAACGCATAACGCATAACGCGTAACGCATAACGCATAACGCATAACGCATAACGCATAACGCATAACGCATAACGCATATCGCATAACGCATAACGCTCAATGAAAAAGTCATAACGCATAACGCATATCGCATAACCCGTAAAGCACAACGTATAACACATAACGCATAACGCATAACGCATAACGCATAACGCATAACGCATAACGCATAACGCATAACGCATAACGCATAACGCATAACGCATAACGCATAACGCATAACGCATAACGCATAACGCATAACGCATAACGCATAACGCATAACGCATAACGCATAACGCATAACGCATAACGCATAACGCATAACGCATAACGCATAACGCATAACGCATAACGCATAACGCATAACGCATAACGCATAACGCATAACGCATAACGCATAACGCATAACGCATAACGCATAACGCATAACGCATAACGCATAACGCATATCGCATAACGCATAACGCATAACCCATAACGCATAACGCATAACGCATTACGCATAACGCATAACGCATAACGCATAACGCATAACGCATAACGCATAACGCATAACGCATAACGCATAACGCATAACGCATAACGCATAACGCATAACGCATAACGCATAACGCATAACGCATAACGCATAACGCATAACGCATAACGCATAACGCATAACGCATAACGCATAACGCATAACGCATAACGCATAACGCATAACGCATAACGCATAACGCATAACGCATAACGCATAACGCATAACGCATAACGCATAACGCATAACGCATAACGCATAACGCATAACGCATATCGCATAACGCATAACGCATAACGCATAACGCATAACGCATAACGCATTACGCATAACGCATAACGCATAACGCATAACGGATAACGCATGACGCATAACGCATAACGCATAACGCATAACGCATAACGCATAACGCATAACGCATAACGCATAACGCATATCGCATAACGCATAACGCATAACGCATAACGCATAACGCATAACGCATAACGCATAACGCATAACGCATAACGCATAACGCATAACGCATAACGCATTACGCATAACGCATAACGCATAACGCATTACGCATAACGCATAACGCATAACGCATAACGCTTAACGCATAACGCATAACGCATAACGCATAACGCATAACGCATAACGCATAACGCATGACGCATAACGCATAACGCATAACGCATAACGCATAACGCATAACGCATAACGCATAACGCATAACGCATAACGCATAACGCATAACGCATAACGCATAACGCATAACGCATAACGCATAACGCATAACGCATAACGCATAACGCATAACGCATAACGCATAACGCATAACGAATAACGCATATCGCATAACGCATAACGAATAACGCATAACGCATAACGCATAACGCATAACGCATAACGCATAACGCATTACGCATAACGCATAACGCATAACGCATTACGCATAACGCATAACGCATAACGCATAACGGATAACGCATGACGCATAACGCATAACGCATAACGCATAACGCATAACGCATAACGCATAACGCATAACGCATATCGCATAACATATAACGCTTAACGCATAACGCATAACGCATAACGCATAACGCATAACGCATAACGCATAACGCATAACGCATAACGCATAACGCATAACGCATAACGCATAACGCATAACGCATAACGCATAACGCATAACGCATAACGCATAACGCATAACGCATAACGCATAACGCATTACGCATAACGCATAACGCATAACGCATAACACATAACGCATAACGCATAACGCATAACGCATAACGAATAACGCATATCGCATAACGCATAACGAATAACGCATAACGCATAACGCATAACGCATAACGCATAACGCATAACGCATTACGCATAACGCATAACGCCTAACGCATAACGCATATCGCATAACGCATAACGCATAACGCATAACGCATTACGCATAACGCATAACGCATAACGCATAACGGATAACGCATGACGCACAACGCATAACGCATAAAGCATAACGCATATCGCATAACGTATAACGCTTAACGCATAACGCATAACGCATAACGCATAACGCATAATGCATAACGCATTACGCATAACGCATAACGCTCAATGGAAAAGTCATAACGCATAACGCTCAATGAAAAAGTCATAATGCTTAACGCATAACGCATAACGCATAACGCATAACGCATAACGCATAACGCACATCGCATAACGCATAAAGCATAACGCATAACGCATAACGCATAACGCATAACGCATAACGCATAACGCATAACGCATAACGCAAAACGCATAACGCATAACGCATAACGCATAACGCATAACGCATATCGCATAACGCATAACGCTCAATGAAAATGTCATAACGCATAACGCATATCGCATAACCCGTAAAGCACAACGCATAACACATAACGCATAACGCATAACACATAACGCATAACGCATAACGCATAACGCATAACGCATAACGCATTACGCATAACGCATAACGCATAACGCATTACGCATAACGCATAACGCATAACGTATAACGCTTAACGCATAACGCATAACGCATAACGCATAACGCATAACGCATAACGCATAACGCATGACGCATAACGCATAACGCATAACGCATAACGCATAACGCATAACGCATAACGCATAACGCATAACGCATAACGCATAACGCATAACGCATAACGCATAACGCATAACGCATAACGCATAACGCATAACGCATAACGAATAACGCATATCGCATAACGCATAACGAATAACGCATAACGCATAACGCATAACGCATAACGCATAACGCATAACGCATTACGCATAACGCATAACGCATAACGCATTACGCATAACGCATAACGCATAACGCATAACGGATAACGCATGACGCATAACGCATAACGCATAACGCATAACGCATAACGCATAACGCATAACGCATAACGCATATCGCATAACATATAACGCTTAACGCATAACGCATAACGCATAACGCATAACGCATAACGCATAACGCATAACGCATAACGCATAACGCATAACGCATAACGCATAACGCATAACGCATAACGCATAACGCATAACGCATAACGCATAACGCATAACGCATTACGCATAACGCATAACGCATAACGCATAACACATAACGCATAACGCATAACGCATAACGCATAACGCATAACGCATAACGCATATCGCATAACGTATAACGCTTAACGCATAACGCATAACGCATAACGCATAACGCATAACGCATAACGCATAACGCATAACGCATAACGCATAACGCATAACGCATAACGCATAACGCATAACGCATAACGCATAACGCATAACGCATAACGCATAACGCATAACGCATAACGCATAACGCATAACGAATAACGCATATCGAATAACGCATAACGCATAACGCATAACGCATAACGCATTACGCATAACGCATAACGCATAACGCATAACGCATTACGCATAACGCATAACGCATAACGCATAACGCCTAACGCATAACGCATATCGCATAACGCATAACGCATAACGCATAACGCATTACGCATAACGCATAACGCATAACGCATAACGGATAACGCATGACGCACAACGCATAACGCATAACGCATAACGCATATCGCATAACGTATAACGCTTAACGCATAACGCATAACGCATAACGCATAACGCATAATGCATAACGCATTACGCATAACGCATAACGCTCAATGGAAAAGTCATAACGCATAACGCTCAATGAAAAAGTCATAATGCTTAACGCATAACGCATAACGCATAACGCATAACGCATAACGCATAACGCATAACGCATAACGCATAACGCATAACGCATAACGCATAACGCATAACGCATAACGCATAACGCATAACGCATAACGCATAACGCATAACGCATAACGCATAACGCATAACGCATAACGCATAACGCATAACGCATAACGCATAACGCATAACGCATAACGCATAACGCATAACGCATAACGCATAACGAATAACGCATATCGCATAACGCATAACGCATAACGCATAACGCATAACGCATAACGCATAACGCATAACGCATAACGCATAACGCATAACGCATAACGCATTACGCATAACGCATAACGCATAACGCATTACGCATAACGCATAACGCATAACGCATAACGCTTAACGCATAACGCATAACGCATAACGCATAACGCATAACGCATAACGCATAACGCATGACGCATAACGCATAACGCATAACGCATAACGCATAACGCATAACGCATAACGCATAACGCATAACGCATAACGCATAACGCATAACACATAACGCATAACGCATAACGCATAACGCATAACGAATAACGCATATCGCATAACGCATAACGAATAACGCATAACGCATAACGCATAACGCATAACGCATAACGCATAACGCATTACGCATAACGCATAACGCCTAACGCATAACGCATATCGCATAACGCATAACGCATAACGCATAACGCATTACGCATAACGCATAACGCATAACGCATAACGGATAACGCATGACGCACAACGCATAACGCATAAAGCATAACGCATATCGCATAACGTATAACGCTTAACGCATAACGCATAACGCATAACGCATAACGCATAATGCATAACGCATTACGCATAACGCATAACGCTCAATGGAAAAGTCATAACGCATAACGCTCAATGAAAAAGTCATAATGCTTAACGCATAACGCATAACGCATAACGCATAACGCATAACGCATAACGCACATCGCATAACGCATAAAGCATAACGCATAACGCATAACGCATAACGCATAACGCATAACGCATAACGCATAACGCATAACGCAAAACGCATAACGCATAACGCATAACGCATAACGCATAACGCATATCGCATAACGCATAACGCTCAATGAAAATGTCATAACGCATAACGCATATCGCATAACCCGTAAAGCACAACGCATAACACATAACGCATAACGCATAACACATAACGCATAACGCATAACGCATAACGCATAACGCATAACGCATTACGCATAACGCATAACGCATAACGCATTACGCATAACGCATAACGCATAACGTATAACGCTTAACGCATAACGCATAACGCATAACGCATAACGCATAACGCATAACGCATAACGCATGACGCATAACGCATAACGCATAACGCATAACGCATAACGCATAACGCATAACGCATAACGCATAACGCATAACGCATAACGCATAACGCATAACGCATAACGCATAACGCATAACGCATAACGCATAACGCATAACGAATAACGCATATCGCATAACGCATAACGAATAACGCATAACGCATAACGCATAACGCATAACGCATAACGCATAACGCATTACGCATAACGCATAACGCATAACGCATTACGCATAACGCATAACGCATAACGCATAACGGATAACGCATGACGCATAACGCATAACGCATAACGCATAACGCATAACGCATAACGCATAACGCATAACGCATATCGCATAACATATAACGCTTAACGCATAACGCATAACGCATAACGCATAACGCATAACGCATAACGCATAACGCATAACGCATAACGCATAACGCATAACGCATAACGCATAACGCATAACGCATAACGCATAACGCATAACGCATAACGCATAACGCATTACGCATAACGCATAACGCATAACGCATAACACATAACGCATAACGCATAACGCATAACGCATAACGCATAACGCATAACGCATATCGCATAACGTATAACGCTTAACGCATAACGCATAACGCATAACGCATAACGCATAACGCATAACGCATAACGCATAACGCATAACGCATAACGCATAACGCATAACGCATAACGCATAACGCATAACGCATAACGCATAACGCATAACGCATAACGCATAACGCATAACGCATAACGCATAACGAATAACGCATATCGAATAACGCATAACGCATAACGCATAACGCATAACGCATTACGCATAACGCATAACGCATAACGCATAACGCATTACGCATAACGCATAACGCATAACGCATAACGCCTAACGCATAACGCATATCGCATAACGCATAACGCATAACGCATAACGCATTACGCATAACGCATAACGCATAACGCATAACGGATAACGCATGACGCACAACGCATAACGCATAACGCATAACGCATATCGCATAACGTATAACGCTTAACGCATAACGCATAACGCATAACGCATAACGCATAATGCATAACGCATTACGCATAACGCATAACGCTCAATGGAAAAGTCATAACGCATAACGCTCAATGAAAAAGTCATAATGCTTAACGCATAACGCATAACGCATAACGCATAACGCATAACGCATAACGCATAACGCATAACGCATAACGCATAACGCATAACGCATAACGCATAACGCATAACGCATAACGCATAACGCATAACGCATAACGCATAACGCATAACGCATAACGCATAACGCATAACGCATAACGCATAACGCATAACGCATAACGCATAACGCATAACGCATAACGCATAACGCATAACGCATAACGAATAACGCATATCGCATAACGCATAACGCATAACGCATAACGCATAACGCATAACGCATAACGCATAACGCATAACGCATAACGCATAACGCATAACGCATTACGCATAACGCATAACGCATAACGCATTACGCATAACGCATAACGCATAACGCATAACGCTTAACGCATAACGCATAACGCATAACGCATAACGCATAACGCATAACGCATAACGCATGACGCATAACGCATAACGCATAACGCATAACGCATAACGCATAACGCATAACGCATAACGCATAACGCATAACGCATAACGCATAACGCATAACGCATAACGCATAACGCATAACGCATAACGCATAACGCATAACGCATAACGCATAACGCATAACGCATAACGCATAACGAATAACGCATATCGCATAACGCATAACGAATAACGCATAACGCATAACGCATAACGCATAACGCATAACGCATAACGCATAACGCATTACGCATAACGCATAACGCATAACGCATTACGCATAACGCATAACGCATAACGCATAACGGATAACGCATGACGCATAACGCATAACGCATAACGCATAACGCATAACGCATAACGCATAACGCATAACGCATATCGCATAACATATAACGCTTAACGCATAACGCATAACGCATAACGCATAACGCATAACGCATAACGCATAACGCATAACGCATAACGCATAACGCATAACGCATAACGCATAACGCATAACGCATAACGCATAACGCATAACGCATAACGCATAACGCATAACGCATAACGCATTACGCATAACGCATAACGCATAACGCATAACACATAACGCATAACGCATAACGCATAACGCATAACGAATAACGCATATCGCATAACGCATAACGAATAACGCATAACGCATAACGCATAACGCATAACGCATAACGCATAACGCATTACGCATAACGCATAACGCCTAACGCATAACGCATATCGCATAACGCATAACGCATAACGCATAACGCATTACGCATAACGCATAACGCATAACGCATAACGGATAACGCATGACGCACAACGCATAACGCATAAAGCATAACGCATATCGCATAACGTATAACGCTTAACGCATAACGCATAACGCATAACGCATAACGCATAATGCATAACGCATTACGCATAACGCATAACGCTCAATGGAAAAGTCATAACGCATAACGCTCAATGAAAAAGTCATAATGCTTAACGCATAACGCATAACGCATAACGCATAACGCATAACGCATAACGCATAACGCACATCGCATAACGCATAAAGCATAACGCATAACGCATAACGCATAACGCATAACGCATAACGCATAACGCATAACGCATAACGCATAACGCAAAACGCATAACGCATAACGCATAACGCATAACGCATAACGCATATCGCATAACGCATAACGCTCAATGAAAATGTCATAACGCATAACGCATATCGCATAACCCGTAAAGCACAACGCATAACACATAACGCATAACGCATAACACATAACGCATAACGCATAACGCATAACGCATAACGCATAACGCATTACGCATAACGCATAACGCATAACGCATTACGCATAACGCATAACGCATAACGTATAACGCTTAACGCATAACGCATAACGCATAACGCATAACGCATAACGCATAACGCATAACGCATGACGCATAACGCATAACGCATAACGCATAACGCATAACGCATAACGCATAACGCATAACGCATAACGCATAACGCATAACGCATAACGCATAACGCATAACGCATAACGCATAACGCATAACGCATAACGCATAACGCATAACGAATAACGCATATCGCATAACGCATAACGAATAACGCATAACGCATAACGCATAACGCATAACGCATAACGCATAACGCATAACGCATTACGCATAACGCATAACGCATAACGCATTACGCATAACGCATAACGCATAACGCATAACGGATAACGCATGACGCATAACGCATAACGCATAACGCATAACGCATAACGCATAACGCATAACGCATATCGCATAACATATAACGCTTAACGCATAACGCATAACGCATAACGCATAACGCATAACGCATAACGCATAACGCATAACGCATAACGCATAACGCATAACGCATAACGCATAACGCATAACGCATAACGCATAACGCATAACGCATAACGCATAACGCATAACGCATAACGCATAACGCATTACGCATAACGCATAACGCATAACGCATAACACATAACGCATAACGCATAACGCATAACGCATAACGCATAACGCATAACGCATAACGCATATCGCATAACGTATAACGCTTAACGCATAACGCATAACGCATAACGCATAACGCATAACGCATAACGCATAACGCATAACGCATAACGCATAACGCATAACGCATAACGCATAACGCATAACGCATAACGCATAACGCATAACGCATAACGCATAACGCATAACGCATAACGCATAACGCATAACGCATAACGCATAACGAATAACGCATATCGAATAACGCATAACGCATAACGCATAACGCATAACGCATTACGCATAACGCATAACGCATAACGCATAACGCATTACGCATAACGCATAACGCATAACGCATAACGCCTAACGCATAACGCATATCGCATAACGCATAACGCATAACGCATAACGCATTACGCATAACGCATAACGCATAACGCATAACGGATAACGCATGACGCACAACGCATAACGCATAACGCATAACGCATATCGCATAACGTATAACGCTTAACGCATAACGCATAACGCATAACGCATAACGCATAATGCATAACGCATTACGCATAACGCATAACGCTCAATGGAAAAGTCATAACGCATAACGCTCAATGAAAAAGTCATAATGCTTAACGCATAACGCATAACGCATAACGCATAACGCATAACGCATAACGCACATCGCATAACGCATAAAGCATAACGCATAACGCATAACGCATAACGCATAACGCATAACGCATAACGCATAACGCATAACGCAAAACGCATAACGCATAACGCATAACGCATAACGCATAACGCATATCGCATAACGCATAACGCTCAATGAAAATGTCATAACGCATAAAGCATATCGCATAACCCGTAAAGCACAACGCATAACACATAACGCATAACGCATAACACATAACGCATAACGCATAACGTATAACGCTTAACGCATAACGCATAACGCATAACGCATAACGCATAACGCATAACGCATAACGCATAACGCATAACGCATAACGCATAACGCATAACGCATAACGCATAACGCGTGACGCATAACGCATAACGCATAACGCATAACGCATGACGCATAACGCATAACGCATAACGCATAACGCATAACGCATAACGCATAACGCATAACGCATAACGCATAACGCATAACGCATAACGCAGATCGCATAACGCATAACGCATAACGCATAACGCATTACGCATAACGCATAACGCATAACGTATAACGGATAACGCATGACGCATAACGCATAACGCATAACGCATAACGCATAACGCATTACGCATAACGCATAACGCATAACGCATAACGGATAACGCATGACGCATAACGCATAACGCATAACGCATAACGCATAACGCATATCGCATAACGTATAACGCTTAACGCATAACGCATAACGCATAACGCATAACGCATAACGCATAACGCATAACGCATAACGCATAACGCATAACGCATAACGCATAACGCATAACGCATAACGCATAACGCATAACGCATGACGCATAACGCATAACGCATAACGCATAACGCATAACGCATAACGCATAACGCATAACGCATAACGCATAACGCATAACGCATAACGCATAACGCATAACGCATAACGCATAACGCATAACGCATAACGCATAACGCATAACGCATAACGCATAACGCATAACGCATAACGCATAACGCATAACGCATGACGCATAACGCATAACGCATAACGCATTACGAATAACGCATATCGCATAACGCATAACGCATAACGCATAACGCGTAACGCATAACGCATAACGCATAACGCATTACGCATAACGCATAACGCATAACGCATAACGGATAACGCATGACGCATAACGCATAACGCATAACGCATAACGCATAACGCATATCGCATAACGTAAAACGCTTAACGCATAACGCATAACGCATAACGCATAACGCATAACGCATGACGCATAACGCATAACGCATAACGCATAACGCATAACGCATAACGCATAACGCATAACGCATAACGCATAACGCATAACGCGTAACGCATAACGCATAACGCATAACGCATAACGCATAACGCATATCGCATAACGCATAACGCATAACGCATAACGCATAACGCATAACGCATAACGCATAACGCATAACGCTCAATGAAAAAGTCATAACGCATAACGCATATCGCATAACCCGTAAAGCACAACGCATAACACATAACGCATAACGCATAACACATAACGCATAACGCATAACGTATAACGCTTAACGCATAACGCATAACGCATAACGCATAACGCATAACGCGTAACGCATAACGCATAACGCATAACGCATAACGCATAACGCATATCGCATAACGTATAACGCTTAACGCATAACGCATAACGCATAACGCATAACGCATAACGCATAACGCATAACGCATAACGCATAACGCATAACGCGTAACGCATAACGGATAACGCATAACGGATAACGCATGGCGCATAACGCATAACGCATAACGCATAACGCATAACGCATAACGGATAACGCATAACGCATAACGCATAACGCATAACGCATAACGCATAACGCATAACGCATAACGCATAACGCATAACGCATAACGCGTAACGCATAACGCATAACGCATAACGCATAACGCATAACGCATAACGCATAACGCATATCGCATAACGCATAACGCTCAATGAAAAAGTCATAACGCATAACGCATATCGCATAACCCGTAAAGCACAACGTATAACACATAACGCATAACGCATAACGCATAACGCATAACGCATAACGCATAACGCATAACGCATAACGCATAACGCATAACGCATAACGCATAACGCATAACGCATAACGCATAACGCATAACGCATAACGCATAACGCATAACGCATAACGCATAACGCATAACGCATAACGCATAACGCATAACGCATAACGCATAACGCATAACGCATAACGCATAACGCATATCGCATAACGCATAACGCATAACGCATAACGCATAACGCATTACGCATAACGCATAACGCATAACGTATAACGGATAACGCATGACGCATAACGCATAACGCATAACGCATAACGCATAACGCATAACGCATTACGCATAACGCATAACGCATAACGCATAACGGATAACGCATGACGCATAAAGCATAACGCATAACGCATAACGCATAACGCATATCGCATAACGTATAACGCTTAACGCATAACGCATAACGCATAACGCATAACGCATAACGCATAACGCATAACGCATAACGCATAACGCATAACGCGTAACGCATAACGCATAACGCATAACGCATAACGCATAACGCATGACGCATAACGCATAACGCATAACGCATAACGCATAACGCATAACGCATAACGCATAACGCATAACGCATAACGCATAACGCATAACGCATAACGCATAACGCATAACGCATAACGCATAACGCATAACGCATAACGCATAACGCATAACGCATAACGCATAACGCATAACGCATAACGCATGACGCATAACGCATAACGCATAACGCATTACGAATAACGCATATCGCATAACGCATAACGCATAACGCATAACGCGTAACGCATAACGCATAACGCATAACGCATTACGCATAACGCATAACGCATAACGCATAACGGATAACGCATGACGCATAACGCATAACGCATAACGCATAACGCATAACGCATATCGCATAACGTAAAACGCTTAACGCATAACGCATAACGCATAACGCATAACGCATAACGCATGACGCATAACGCATAACGCATAACGCATAACGCATAACGCATAACGCATAACGCATAACGCATAACGCATAACGCGTAACGCATAACGCATAACGCATAACGCATAACGCATAACGCATATCGCATAACGCATAACGCATAACGCATAACGCATAACGCATAACGCATAACGCATAACGCATAACGCTCAATGAAAAAGTCATAACGCATAACGCATATCGCATAACCCGTAAAGCACAACGCATAACACATAACGCATAACGCATAACACATAACGCATAACGCATAACGTATAACGCTTAACGCATAACGCATAACGCATAACGCATAACGCATAACGCATAACGCGTAACGCATAACGCATAACGCATAACGCATAACGCATAACGCATATCGCATAACGTATAACGCTTAACGCATAACGCATAACGCATAACGCATAACGCATAACGCATAACGCATAACGCATAACGCATAACGCGTAACGCATAACGGATAACGCATAACGGATAACGCATGGCGCATAACGCATAACGCATAACGCATAACGCATAACGCATAACGGATAACGCATAACGCATAACGGATAACGCATAACGCATAACGCATAACGCATAACGCATAACGCATAACGCATAACGCATAACGCGTAACGCATAACGCATAACGCATAACGCATAACGCATAACGCATAACGCATAACGCATAACGCATAACGCATAACGCATATCGCATAACGCATAACGCTCAATGAAAAAGTCATAACGCATAACGCATATCGCATAACCCGTAAAGCACAACGTATAACACATAACGCATAACGCATAACGCATAACGCATAACGCATAACGCATAACGCATAACGCATAACGCATAACGCATAACGCATAACGCATAACGCATAACGCATAACGCATAACGCATAACGCATAACGCATAACGCATAACGCATAACGCATAACGCATAACGCATAACGCATAACGCATAACGCATAACGCATAACGCATAACGCATAACGCATAACGCATAACGCATAACGCATAACGCATAACGCATAACGCATAACGCATAACGCATATCGCATAACGCATAACGCATAACCCATAACGCATAACGCATAACGCATTACGCATAACGCATAACGCATAACGCATAACGCATAACGCATAACGCATAACGCATAACGCATAACGCATAACGCATAACGCATAACGCATAACGCATAACGCATAACGCATAACGCATAACGCATAACGCATAACGCATAACGCATAACGCATAACGCATAACGCATAACGCATAACGCATAACGCATAACGCATAACGCATAACGCATAACGCATAACGCATAACGCATAACGCATAACGCATAACGCATAACGCATATCGCATAACGCATAACGCATAACGCATAACGCATAACGCATAACGCATTACGCATAACGCATAACGCATAACGCATAACGGATAACGCATGACGCATAACGCATAACGCATAACGCATAAAGCATAACGCATAACGCATAACGCATAACGCATAACGCATAACGCATAACGCATAACGCATAACGCATAACGCATAACGCATAACGCATAACGCATAACGCATAACGCATAACGCATAACGCATAACGCATAACGCATAACGCATAACGCATAACGCATAACGCATAACGCATAACGCATAACGCATAACGCATAACGCATAACGCATAACGCATAACGCATAACGCATAACGCATAACGCATAACGCATAACGCATAACGAATAACGCATATCGCATAACGCATAACGCATAACGCATAACGCATAACGCATAACGCATAACGCATAACGCATAACGCATAACGCATAACGCATAACGCATTACGCATAACGCATAACGCATAACGCATTACGCATAACGCATAACGCATAACGTATAACGCTTAACGCATAACGCATAACGCATAACGCATAACGCATAACGCATAACGCATAACGCATGACGCATAACGCATAACGCATAACGCATAACGCATAACGCATAACGCATAACGCATAACGCATAACGCATAACGCATAACGCATAACGCATAACGCATAACGCATAACGCATAACGCATAACGCATAACGCATAACGCATAACGCATAACGCATAACGCATAACGCATAACGCATAACGAATAACGCATATCGCATAACGCATAACGAATAACGCATAACGCATAACGCATAACGCATAACGCATAACGCATAACGCATAACGCATTACGCATAACGCATAACGCATAACGCATTACGCATAACGCATAACGCATAACGCATAACGGATAACGCATGACGCATAACGCATAACGCATAACGCATAACGCATAACGCATAACGCATAACGCATAACGCATAACGCATATCGCATAACATATAACGCTTAACGCATAACGCATAACGCATAACGCATAACGCATAACGCATAACGCATAACGCATAACGCATAACGCATAACGCATAACGCATAACGCATAACGCATAACGCATAACGCATAACGCATAACGCATAACGCATAACGCATAACGCATTACGCATAACGCATAACGCATAACGCATAACACATAACGCATGACGCATAACGCATAACGCATAACGCATAACGCATAACGCATAACGCATAACGAATAACGCATATCGCATAACGCATAACGCATAACGCATAACGCATAACGCATAACGCATAACGCATAACGCATAACGCATAACGCATAACGCATAACGCATAACGCATAACGCATTACGCATAACGCATAACGCATAACGCATTACGCATAACGCATAACGCATAACGTATAACGCTTAACGCATAACGCATAACGCATAACGCATAACGCATAACGCATAACGCATAACGCATAACGCATAACGCATAACGCATAACGCATAACGCATAACGCATAACGCATAACGCATAACGCATAACGCATAACGCATAACGCATAACGCATAACGCATAACGCATAACGCATAACGCATAACGCATAACGCATAACGCATAACGCATAACGCATAACGCATAACGCATAACGCATAACGCATAACGCATATCGCATAACGCATAACGCATAACCCATAACGCATAACGCATAACGCATTACGCATAACGCATAACGCATAACGCATAACGCATAACGCATAACGCATAACGCATAACGCATAACGCATAACGCATAACGCATAACGCATAACGCATAACGCATAACGCATAACGCATAACGCATAACGCATAACGCATAACGCATAACGCATAACGCATAACGCATAACGCATAACGCATAACGCATAACGCATAACGCATAACGCATAACGCATAACGCATAACGCATAACGCATAACGCATAACGCATAACGCATAACGCATAACGCATAACGCATAACGCATAACGCATAACGCATAACGCATAACGCATAACGCATAACGCATAACGCATAACGCATATCGCATAACGCATAACGCATAACGCATAACGCATAACGCATAACGCATTACGCATAACGCATAACGCATAACGCATAACGGATAACGCATGACGCATAACGCATAACGCATGACGCATAACGCATAACGCATAACGCATAAAGCATAACGCATAACGCATAACGCATAACGCATAACGCATAACGCATAACGCATAACGCATAACGCATAACGTATAACGCTTAACGCATAACGCATAACGCATAACGCATAACGCATAATGCATAACGCATTACGCATAACGCATAACGCTCAATGAAAAAGTCATAACGCATAACCCGTAATGCACAACGCATAACGGATATCGCATAACCCGTAATGCACAACGCATAACACATAACGCATAACGCATAACGCATAACGCATAACGCATAACGCATAACGCATAACGCATAACGCATAACGCATAACGCATAACGCATAACGGATAACGCATAATGCATAACGCATAACGCTTAACGCATGACGCATATCGCATAACGCATGACGCATAACGCATAACGCATAACGCATAACACATAACGCATAACGCATAACGCATAACGCATAACGCATAACGCATAACGCATAACGCATAACGCATAACGCATAACGCATAACGCATAACGCATAACGCATAACGCATAACGCATAACGCATAACGCATAACGCATAACGCATAACGCATAACGCATAACGCATAACGCATAACGCATAACGCATAACGCATAACGCATAACGCGTAACGCATAACGCATAACGCATAACGCATAACGCAAAACGCATAACGCATAACGCATAACGCATAACGCATAACGCATAACGCATATCGCATAACGCATAACGCTCAATGAAAAAGTCATAACGCATAACGCTCAATGAAAAAGTCATAACGCATAACGCATATCGCATAACCCGTAAAGCACAACGCATAACACATAACGCATAACGCATAACACATAACGCATAACGCATAACGCATAACGCATAACGCATAACGCATAACGCATAACGCATAACGCATAACGCATAACGCATAACGCATAACGCATAACGCATAACGCATAACGCATAACGCATAACGCATAACGCATAACGCATAACGCATAACGCATAACGCATAACGCATAACGCATAACGCATAACGCATGACGCATAACGCATAACGCATAACGCATAACGCATAACGCATAACGCATAACGCATAACGCATAACGCATAACGCATAACGCATAACGCATAACGCATAACGCATAACGCATAACGCATAACGCATAACGCATAACGCATAACGCATAACGCATAACGCATAACGCATAACGCATAACGCATAACGCATAACGCATGACGCATAACGCATAACGCATAACGCATTACGAATAACGCATATCGCATAACGCATAACGCATAACGCATAACGCATAACGCGTAACGCATAACGCATAACGCATAACGCATTACGCATAACGCATAACGCATAACGCATAACGGATAACGCATGACGCATAACGCATAACGCATAACGCATAACGCATAACGCATATCGCATAACGTAAAACGCTTAACGCATAACGCATAACGCATAACGCATAACGCATAACGCATAACGCATAACGCATAACGCATGACGCATAACGCATAACGCATAACGCATAACGCATAACGCATAACGCATAACGCATAACGCATAACGCATAACGCATAACGCATAACGCATAACGCATGACGCATATCGCATAACGCATAACGCATAACGCATAACGCATAACGCATAACGCATAACGCATAACGCATAACGCATAACGCATAACGCATAACGCATAACGCATAACGCATAACGCATAACGCATAACGCATAACGCATAACGCATAACGCATAACGCATAACGCATAACGCATATCGCATAACGCATAACGCATAACGCATAACGCATAACGCATTACGCATTACGCATAACGCATAACGCATAACGGATAACGCATGACGCACAACGCATAACGCATAACGCATAACGCATAACGCATATCGCATAACGTATAACGCTTAACGCATAACGCATAACGCATAACGCATAACGCATAATGCATAACGCATTACGCATAACGCATAACGCTCAATGAAAAAGTCATAACGCATAACCCGTAATGCACAACGCATAACGGATATCGCATAACCCGTAATGCACAACGCATAACACATAACGCATAACGCATAACGCATAACGCATAACGCATAACGCATAACGCATAACGCATAACGCATAACGCATAACGCATAACGCATAACGGATAACGCATAATGCATAACGCATAACGCTTAACGCATGACGCATATCGCATAACGCATGACGCATAACGCATAACGCATAACGCATAACACATAACGCATAACGCATAACGCATAACGCATAACGCATAACGCATAACGCATAACGCATAACGCATAACGCATAACGCATAACGCATAACGCATAACGCATAACGCATAACGCATAACGCATAACGCATAACGCATAACGCATAACGCATAACGCATAACGCATAACGCATAACGCATAACGCATAACGCATAACGCGTAACGCATAACGCATAACGCATAACGCATAACGCAAAACGCATAACGCATAACGCATAACGCATAACGCATAACGCATAACGCATATCGCATAACGCATAACGCTCAATGAAAAAGTCATAACGCATAACGCTCAATGAAAAAGTCATAACGCATAACGCATATCGCATAACCCGTAAAGCACAACGCATAACACATAACGCATAACGCATAACACATAACGCATAACGTATAACGTATAACGCTTAACGCATAACGCATAACGCATAACGCATAACGCATAACGCATAACGCATAATGCATAACGCATGACGCATAACGCATAACACATAACGCATAACGCATAACGCATAACGCATAACGCATAACGCATAACGCATAACGCATAACGCATAACGCATAACGCATAACGCATAACGCATAACGCATAACGCATAACGCATAACGCATAACGCATAACGCATAACGCATAACGCATAACGCATAACGCATAACGCATAACGCATAACGCATAACGCATAACGCATAACGCATAACGCATAACGCATAACGCATAACGGATAACGCATGACGCATAACGCATAACGCATAACGCATAACGCATAACGCATAACGCATAACGCATTACGCATAACGCATAACGCATAACGCATAACACATAACGCATGACGCATAACGCATAACGCATAACGCATAACGCATAACGCATAACGCATAACGCATATCGCATAACGTATAACGCTTAACGCATAACGCATAACGCATAACGCATAACGCATAACGCATAACGCATAACGCATAACGCATAACGCATAACGCATAACGCATAACGCATAACGCATAACGCATAACGCATAACGCATAACGCATAACGCATAACGCATAACGAATAACGCATAACGCATAACGCATAACGCATAACGCATTACGCATAACGCATAACGCATAACGCATAACGCATAACGGATAACGCATGACGCATAACGCATAACGCATAACGCATAATGCATAACGCATTACGCATAACGCATAACGCTCAATGAAAAAGTCATAACGCATAACGGATATCGCATAACCCGTAAAGCACAACGCATAACACATAACGCATAACGCATAACGCATAACGCATAACGCATAACGCATAACGCATAACGCATAACGCATAACGCATAACGCATAACGCATAACGCATAACGCATAACGGATAACGCATAATGCATAACGCATAACGCTTAACGCATGACGCATATCGCATAACGCATAACGCATAACGCATAACGCATAACGCATAACGCATAACGCATAACGCATAACGCATAACGCATAACGCATAACGCATAACGCATAACGCATAACGCATAACGCATAACGCATAACGCATAACGCTTAACGCATAACGCATAACGCATAACGCATAACGCATAACGCATAACGCATAACGCATAACGCATAACGCATAACGCATAACGCATAACGCATAACGCATAACGCATAACGCATAACGCATAACGCATAACGCATGACGCATAACGCATAACGCATAACGCATAACGCATAACGCATAACGCATAACGCATAACGCATAACGCATAACGCATAACGCATAACGCATAACGCATAACGCATAACGCATAACGCATAACGCATAACGCATAACGCATAACGCATAACGCATAACGCATAACGCATAACGCATAACGCATGACGCATAACGCATAACGCATAACGCATTACGAATAACGCATATCGCATAACGCATAACGCATAACGCATAACGCATAACGCGTAACGCATAACGCATAACGCATAACGCATTACGCATAACGCATAACGCATAACGCATAACGGATAACGCATGACGCATAACGCATAACGCATAACGCATAACGCATAACGCATAACGCATATCGCATAACGTAAAACGCTTAACGCATAACGCATAACGCATAACGCATAACGCATAACGCATAACGCATAACGCATAACGCATAACGCATGACGCATAACGCATAACGCATAACGCATAACGCATAACGCATAACGCATAACGCATAACGCATAACGCATAACGCATAACGCATAACGCATAACGCATGACGCATATCGCATAACGCATAACGCATAACGCATAACGCATAACGCATAACGCATAACGCATAACGCATAACGCATAACGCATAACGCATAACGCATAACGCATAACGCATAACGCATAACGCATAACGCATAACGCATAACGCATAACGCATAACGCATAACGCATAACGCATAACGCATATCGCATAACGCATAACGCATAACGCATAACGCATAACGCATTACGCATTACGCATAACGCATAACGCATAACGGATAACGCATGACGCACAACGCATAACGCATAACGCATAACGCATAACGCATATCGCATAACGTATAACGCTTAACGCATAACGCATAACGCATAACGCATAACGCATAATGCATAACGCATTACGCATAACGCATAACGCTCAATGAAAAAGTCATAACGCATAACCCGTAATGCACAACGCATAACGGATATCGCATAACCCGTAATGCACAACGCATAACACATAACGCATAACGCATAACGCATAACGCATAACGCATAACGCATAACGCATAACGCATAACGCATAACGCATAACGCATAACGCATAACGCATAACGCATAACGGATAACGCATAATGCATAACGCATAACGCTTAACGCATGACGCATATCGCATAACGCATGACGCATAACGCATAACGCATAACGCATAACACATAACGCATAACGCATAACGCATAACGCATAACGCATAACGCATAACGCATAACGCATAACGCATAACGCATAACGCATAACGCATAACGCATAACGCATAACGCATAACGCATAACGCATAACGCATAACGCATAACGCATAACGCATAACGCATAACGCATAACGCATAACGCATAACGCATAACGCATAACGCATAACGCATAACGCATAACGCATAACGCGTAACGCATAACGCATAACGCATAACGCATAACGCATAACGCATAACGCATAACGCATAACGCATAACGCATAACGCATAACGCATAACGCATAACGCATAACGCATAACGCATAACGCATAACGCATAACGCATAACGCATAACGCATAACGCATAACGCATAACGCATAACGCATATCGCATAACGCATAACGCTCAATGAAAAAGTCATAACGCATAACGCTCAATGAAAAAGTCATAACGCATAACGCATATCGCATAACCCGTAAAGCACAACGCATAACACATAACGCATAACGCATAACACATAACGCATAACGTATAACGTATAACGCTTAACGCATAACGCATAACGCATAACGCATAACGCATAACGCATAACGCATAATGCATAACGCATGACGCATAACGCATAACACATAACGCATAACGCATAACGCATAACGCATAACGCATAACGCATAACGCATAACGCATAACGCATAACGCATAACGCATAACGCATAACGCATAACGCATAACGCATAACGCATAACGCATAACGGATAACGCATAATGCATAACGCATAACGCTTAACGCATGACGCATATCGCATAACGCATGACGCATAACGCATAACGCATAACGCATAACACATAACGCATAACGCATAACGCATAACGCATAACGCATAACGCATAACGCATAACGCATAACGCATAACGCATAACGCATAACGCATAACGCATAACGCATAACGCATAACGCATATCGCATAACGCATAACGCTCAATGAAGAAGTCATAACGCATAACGCATATCGCATAACCCGTAAAGCACAACGCATAACACATAACGCATAACGCATAACACATAACGCATAACGCATAACGTATAACGCTTAACGCATAACGCATAACGCATAACGCATAACGCATAACGCATAACGCATAACGCATAACGCATAACGCATAACGCATAACGCATAACGCATAACGGATAACGCATAATGCATAACGCATAACGCTTAACGCATGACGCATATCGCATAACGCATAACGCATAACGCATAACGCATAACGCATTACGCATAACGCATAACGCATAACGCATAACGGATAACGCATGACGCACAACGCATAACGCATAACGCATAACGCATAACGCATATCGCATAACGTATAACGCTTAACGCATAACGCATAACGCATAACGCATAACGCATAACGCATAACGCATAATGCATAACTCATTACGCATAACGCATAACGCTAAATGAAAAAGTCATAACGCATAACGCATATCGCATAACCCGTAAAGCACAACGCATAACACATAACGCATAACACATAAAGCATAACGCATAACGTATAACGCTTAACGCATAACGCATAACGCATAACGCATAACGCATAACGCATAATGCATAACGCATAACGCATAACGCATAACGCATAACGCATAACGCATAACGCATAACCCATAACGCATAACGCATAACCCATAACGAATAACGCATAACGCTCAATGGAAAAGTCATAACGCATAACGCTCAATGAAAAAGTCATAATGCTTAACGCATAACGCATAACGCATAACGCATAACGCATAACGCATAACGCATAACGGATAACGCATGACGCATAACGCATAACGCATAACGAATAACGCATATCGCATAACGCATAACGCATAACGCATAACGCATAACGCATAACGCATATCGCATAACGTATAACGCTTAACGCATAACGCATAACACATAACGCATAACGCATAACGCATAACGCGTAACGCATAACGCATAACGCATAACGCATAACGCATAACGCATAACGCATAACGCATAACGCATAACGCATAACCCATAACGCATAACGCATAACCCATAACGAATAACGCATAACGCTCAATGGAAAAGTCATAACGCATAACGCTCAATGAAAAAGTCATAATGCTTAACGCATAACGCATAACGCATACAGCATAACGCACATCGCATAACGCATAACGCATAACGCATAACACATAACGCATAACGCATAACGCATAACGCATAACGCATAACGCATAACGCATAACGCATAACGCATAACGCATAACGCATAACGCATAACGCATAACACATAACGCATAACGCATAACGCATAACGCATAACGCATAACGCATAACGCATAACGCGTAACGCATAACGCATAACGCATAACGCATAACGCATAACGCATAACGCATAACGCATAACGCATAACGCATAACGCATATCGCATAACGCATAACGCTCAATGAAAAAGTCATAACGCATAACGCATATCGCATAACCCGTAAAGCACAACGTATAACACATAACGCATAACGCATAACACATAACGCATAACGCAGAACGTATAACGCTTAACGCATAACGCATAACGCATAACGCATAACGCATAACGCATAACGCATAACGCATAACGCATAACGCATAACGCATAACGCATAACGCATAACGCATAACGCATAACGCATAACGCATAACGCATAACGCATAACGCATAACGCATAACGCATAACGCATAACCCATAACGCATAACGCATAACCCATAACGAATAACGCATAACGCTCAATGGAAAAGTCATAACGCATAACGCTCAATGAAAAAGTCATAATGCTTAACGCATAACGCATAACGCATAACGCATAACGCATAACGCACATCGCATAACGCATAACGCATAACGCATAACGCATAACGCATAACGCATAACGCATAACGCATAACGCATAACGCATAACGCATAACGCATAACGCATAACGCATAACGCATAACGCATAACGCATAACGCATAACGCATAACGCATAACGCATAACGCATAACGCATAACGCATAACGCATAACGCATAACGCATAACGCATAACGCGTAACGCATAACGCATAACGCATAACGCATAACGCAAAACGCATAACGCATAACGCATAACGCATAACGCATAACGCATAACGCATATCGCATAACGCATAACGCTCAATGAAAAAGTCATAACGCATAACGCTCAATGAAAAAGTCATAACGCATAACGCATATCGCATAACCCGTAAAGCACAACGCATAACACATAACGCATAACGCATAACACATAACGCATAACGCATAACGTATAACGCTTAACGCATAACGCATAACGCATAACGCATAACGCATAACGCATAACGCATAACGCATAACGCATAACGCATAATGCATAACGCATGACGCATAACGCATAACACATAACGCATAACGCATAACGCATAACGCATAACGCATAACGCATAACGCATAACGCATAACGCATAACGCATAACGCATAACGCATAACGCATAACGCATAACGCATAACGCATAACGCATAACGCATAACGCATAACGCATAACGCATAACGCATAACGCATAACGCATAACGCATAACGCATAACGCATAACGCATAACGCATATCGCATAACGCATAACGCATAACGCATAACGCATAACGCATTACGCATAACGCATAACGCATAACGCATAACGGATAACGCATGACGCACAACGCATAACGCATAACGCATAACGCATAACGCATATCGCATAACGTATAACGCTTAACGCATAACGCATAACGCATAACGCATAACGCATAACGCATAATGCATAACGCATAACGCATAACGCATAACGCATAACGCATAACGCATAACGCATAACCCATAACGCATAACGCATAACCCATAACGAATAACGCATAACGCTCAATGGAAAAGTCATAACGCATAACGCTCAATGAAAAAGTCATAATGCTTAACGCATAACGCATAACGCATAACGCATAACGCATAACGCATAACGCATAACGGATAACGCATGACGCATAACGCATAACGCATAACGAATAACGCATATCGCATAACGCATAACGCATAACGCATAACGCATAACGCATAACGCATATCGCATAACGTATAACGCTTAACGCATAACGCATAACACATAACGCATAACGCATAACGCATAACGCGTAACGCATAACGCATAACGCATAATGCATAACGCATAACGCATAACGCATAACGCATAACGCATAACGCATAACGCATAACCCATAACGCATAACGCATAACCCATAACGAATAACGCATAACGCTCAATGGAAAAGTCATAACGCATAACGCTCAATGAAAAAGTCATAATGCTTAACGCATAACGCATAACGCATAACGCATAACGCATAACGCATAACGCATAACGGATAACGCATGACGCATAACGCATAACGCATAACGAATAACGCATATCGCATAACGCATAACGCATAACGCATAACGCATAACGCATAACGCATATCGCATAACGTATAACGCTTAACGCATAACGCATAACACATAACGCATAACGCATAACGCATAACGCGTAACGCATAACGCATAACGCATAACGCATAACGCATAACGCATAACGCATAACGCATAACGCATAACGCATAACCCATAACGCATAACGCATAACCCATAACGAATAACGCATAACGCTCAATGGAAAAGTCATAACGCATAACGCTCAATGAAAAAGTCATAATGCTTAACGCATAACGCATAACGCATACAGCATAACGCACATCGCATAACGCATAACGCATAACGCATAACACATAACGCATAACGCATAACGCATAACGCATAACGCATAACGCATAACGCATAACGCATAACGCATAACGCATAACGCATAACGCATAACGCATAACACATAACGCATAACGCATAACGCATAACGCATAACGCATAACGCATAACGCATAACGCGTAACGCATAACGCATAACGCATAACGCATAACGCATAACGCATAACGCATAACGCATAACGCATAACGCATATCGCATAACGCATAACGCTCAATGAAAAAGTCATAACGCATAACGCATATCGCATAACCCGTAAAGCACAACGTATAACACATAACGCATAACGCATAACACATAACGCATAACGCAGAACGTATAACGCTTAACGCATAACGCATAACGCATAACGCATAACGCATAACGCATAACGCATAACGCATAACGCATAACGCATAACGCATAACGCATAACGCATAACGCATAACGCATAACGCATAACGCATAACGCATAACGCATAACGCATAACGCATAACGCATAACGCATAACCCATAACGCATAACGCATAACCCATAACGAATAACGCATAACGCTCAATGGAAAAGTCATAACGCATAACGCTCAATGAAAAAGTCATAATGCTTAACGCATAACGCATAACGCATAACGCATAACGCATAACGCACATCGCATAACGCATAACGCATAACGCATAACGCATAACGCATAACGCATAACGCATAACGCATAACGCATAACGCATAACGCATAACGCATAACGCATAACGCATAACGCATAACGCATAACGCATAACGCATAACGCATAACGCATAACGCATAACGCATAACGCATAACGCATAACGCATAACGCATAACGCATAACGCATAACGCATAACGCGTAACGCGTAACGCATAACGCATAACGCATAACGCATAACGCAAAACGCATAACGCATAACGCATAACGCATAACGCATAACGCATAACGCATATCGCATAACGCATAACGCTCAATGAAAAAGTCATAACGCATAACGCTCAATGAAAAAGTCATAACGCATAACGCATATCGCATAACCCGTAAAGCACAACGCATAACACATAACGCATAACGCATAACACATAACGCATAACGCATAACGTATAACGCTTAACGCATAACGCATAACGCATAACGCATAACGCATAACGCATAACGCATAACGCATAACGCATAACGCATAATGCATAACGCATGACGCATAACGCATAACACATAACGCATAACGCATAACGCATAACGCATAACGCATAACGCATAACGCATAACGCATAACGCATAACGCATAACGCATAACGCATAACGCATAACGCATAACGCATAACGCATAACGCATAACGCATAACGCATAACGCATAACGCATAACGCATAACGCATAACGCATAACGCATAACGCATAACGCATAACGCATAACGCATAACGCATATCGCATAACGCATAACGCATAACGCATAACGCATAACGCATTACGCATAACGCATAACGCATAACGCATAACGGATAACGCATGACGCACAACGCATAACGCATAACGCATAACGCATAACGCATATCGCATAACGTATAACGCTTAACGCATAACGCATAACGCATAACGCATAACGCATAATGCATAACGCATTACGCATAACGCATAACGCTCAATGAAAAAGTCATAACGCATAACGGATATCGCATAACCCGTAATGCACAACGCATAACACATAACGCATAACGCATAACGCATAACGCATAACGCATAACGCATAACACATAACGCATAACGCATAACGCATAACGCATAACGCATAACGCATAACGCATAACGCATAACGCATAACGCATAACGCATATCGCATAACGCATAACGCTCAATGAAAAAGTCATAACGCATAACGCATATCGCATAACCCGTAAAGCACAACGCATAACACATAACGCATAACGCATAACACATAACGCATAACGCATAACGCATAACGTATAACGCTTAACGCATAACGCATAACGCATAACGCATAACGCATAACGCATGATGCATAACGCATAACGCATAACGCATAACGCATAACGCATAACGCATAACCCATAACGCATAACGCATAACCCATAACGAATAACGCATAACGCTCAATGGAAAAGTCATAACGCATAACGCTCAATGAAAAAGTCATAATGCTTAACGCATAACGCATAACGCATAACGCATAACGCATAACGCATAACGCATAACGCATAACGCATAACGCATAACGCATAACGCATAACGCATAACGCATAACGCATAACGCATAACGCATAACGCATAACGCATAACGCATAACGCATAACGCATAACGCATAACGCATAACGCATAACGCATAACGCATAACGCATAACGCATAACGCATAACGCATAACGCATAATGCATAACGCATTACGCATAACGCATAACGCATTACGCATAACGCATAACGCTCAATGAAAAAGTCATAACGCATAACGGATATCGCATAACCCGTAAAGCACAACGCATAACACATAACGCATAACGGATAACGCATAACGGATAACGCATGGCGCATAACGCATAACGCATAACGCATAACGCATAACGCATAACGGATAACGCATAACGCATAACGCATAACGCATAACGCATAACGCATAACGCATAACGCATAACGCATAACGCATAACGCATAACGCATAACGCATAACGCATAACGCATAACGCATAACGCATAACGCATAACGCATAACGCATAACGCATAATGCATAACGCATAACGCATAACGCATAACGCATAACGCATAACGCATAACGCATAACGCGTAACCCATAACGTATAACGCATAACCCATAACGAATAACGCATAACGCTCAATGGAAAAGTCATAACGCATAACCCATAACGAATAACGCATAACGCTCAATGGAAAAGTCATAACGCATAACGCTCAATGAAAAAGTCATAATGCTTAACGCATAACGCACATCGCATAACGCATAACGCATAACGCATAACACATAACGCATAACGCATAACGCATAACGCATAACGCATAACGCATAACGCATAACGCATAACGCATAACGCATAACGCATAACGCATAACGCATAACGCATAACGCATAACGCATAACGCATAACGCATAACGCATAACGCATAACGCATAACGCATAACGCATAACGCATAACGCATAACGCATAACGCATAACGCATAACGCATAACGCATAACGCATAACGCATAACGCATAACGCATAACGCATAACGCATAACGCATAACGCATATCGCATAACGCATAACGCTCAATGAAAAAGTCATAACGCATAACGCATATCGCATAACCCGTAAAGCACAACGCATAACACATAACGCATAACGCATAACACATAACGCATAACGCATAACGTATAACGCTTAACGCATAACGCATAACGCATAACGCATAACGCATAACGCATATCGCATAACGCATAACGCTCAATGAAAAAGTCATAACGCATAACGCATAACGCTCAATGAAAAAGTCATAACGCATAACGCATATCGCATAACCCGTAAAGCACAACGCATAACACATAACGCATAACGCATAACACATAACGCATAACGCATAACGTATAACGCTTAACGCATAACGCATAACGCATAACGCATAACGCATAACGCATAACGCGTAACGCATAACGCATAACGCATAACGCATAACGCATGACGCATAACGCATAACGCATAACGCATAACGCATAACGCATAACGCATAACGCATAACGCATAACGCATAACGCATAACGCATAACGCATATCGCATAACGCATAACGCATAACGCATAACGCATAACGCATTACGCATAACGCATAACGCATAACGCATAACGGATAACTCATGACGCATAACGCATAACGCATAACGCATAACGCATAACGCATTACGCATAACGCATAACGCATAACGCATAACGGATAACGCATGACGCATAACGCATAACGCATAACGCATAACGCATAACGCATAACGCATAACGCATATCGCATAACGTATAACGCTTAACGCATAACGCATAACGCATAACGCATAACGCATAACGCATAACGCATAACGCATAACGCATAACGCATGACGCATAACGCATAACGCATAACGCATAACGCATAACGCATAACGCATAACGCATAACGCATAACGCATAACGCATAACGCATAACGCATAACGCATAACGCATAACGCATAACGCATAACGCATAACGCATAACGCATAACGCATAACGCATAACGCATAACGCATAACGCATAACGCATAACGAATAACGCATATCGCATAACGCATAACGCATAACGCATAACGCATAACGCATAACGCATAACGCATAACGCGTAACGCATAACGCATAACGCATAACGCATTACGCATAACGCATAACGCATAACGCATAACGCATAACGGATAACGCATGACGCATAACGCATAACGCATAACGCATAACGCATAACGCATATCGCATAACGTATAACGCTTAACGCATAACGCATAACGCATAACGCATAACGCATAACGCATAACGCATAACGCATAACGCATGACGCATAACGCATAACGCATAACGCATAACGCATAACGCATACAGCATAACGCACATCGCATAACGCATAACGCATAACGCATAACGCATAACGCATAATGCATAACGCATAACGCATAACGCATAACGCATAACGCATAACGCATAACGCATAACGCATAACCCATAACGTATAACGCATAACCCATAACGAATAACGCATAACGCTCAATGGAAAAGTCATAACGCATAACCCATAACGAATAACGCATAACGCTCAATGGAAAAGTCATAACGCATAACGCTCAATGAAAAAGTCATAATGCTTAACGCATAACGCACATCGCATAACGCATAACGCATAACGCATAACACATAACGCATAACGCATAACGCATAACGCATAACGCATAACGCATAACGCATAACGCATAACGCATAACGCATAACGCATAACGCATAACGCATAACGCATAACGCATAACGCATAACGCATAACGCATAACGCATAACGCATAACGCATAACGCATAACGCATAACGCATAACGCATAACGCATAACGCATAACGCATAACGCATAACGCATAACGCATAACGCATATCGCATAACGCATAACGCTCAATGAAAAAGTCATAACGCATAACGCATATCGCATAACCCGTAAAGCACAACGCATAACACATAACGCATAACGCATAACACATAACGCATAACGCATAACGTATAACGCTTAACGCATAACGCATAACGCATAACGCATAACGCATAACGCATAACGCATATCGCATAACGCATAACGCTCAATGAAAAAGTCATAACGCATAACGCATAACGCTCAATGAAAAAGTCATAACGCATAACGCATATCGCATAACCCGTAAAGCACAACGCATAACACATAACGCATAACGCATAACACATAACGCATAACGCATAACGTATAACGCTTAACGCATAACGCATAACGCATAACGCATAACGCATAACGCATAACGCATAACGCGTAACGCATAACGCATAACGCATAACGCATAACGCATGACGCATAACGCATAACGCATAACGCATAACGCATAACGCATAACGCATAACGCATAACGCATAACGCATAACGCATAACGCATAACGCATAACGCATAACGCATATCGCATAACGCATAACGCATAACGCATAACGCATAACGCATTACGCATAACGCATAACGCATAACGCATAACGGATAACTCATGACGCATAACGCATAACGCATAACGCATAACGCATAACGCATTACGCATAACGCATAACGCATAACGCATAACGGATAACGCATGACGCATAACGCATAACGCATAACGCATAACGCATAACGCATAACGCATAACGCATATCGCATAACGTATAACGCTTAACGCATAACGCATAACGCATAACGCATAACGCATAACGCATAACGCATAACGCATAACGCATAACGCATAACGCATGACGCATAACGCATAACGCATAACGCATAACGCATAACGCATAACGCATAACGCATAACGCATAACGCATAACGCATAACGCATAACGCATAACGCATAACGCATAACGCATAACGCATAACGCATAACGCATAACGCATAACGCATAACGCATAACGCATAACGAATAACGCATATCGCATAACGCATAACGCATAACGCATAACGCATAACGCATAACGCATAACGCATAACGCGTAACGCATAACGCATAACGCATAACGCATTACGCATAACGCATAACGCATAACGCATAACGCATAACGGATAACGCATGACGCATAACGCATAACGCATAACGCATAACGCATAACGCATATCGCATAACGTATAACGCTTAACGCATAACGCATAACGCATAACGCATAACGCATAACGCATAACGCATAACGCATAACGCATGACGCATAACGCATAACGCATAACGCATAACGCATAACGCATACAGCATAACGCACATCGCATAACGCATAACGCATAACGCATAACGCATAACGCATAACGCATAACGCATAACGCATAACGCATAATGCATAACGCATAACGCATAACGCATAACGCATAACGCATAACGCATAACGCATAACGCATAACGCATAACGCATAACGCATAACGCATAACGCATAACGCATAACGCATAACGCATAACGCATAACGCATAACGCATAACGCATAACGCATAACGCATAACGCATGACGCATAACGCATAACGCATAACGCATAACGCATAACGCATAACGCATAACGCATAACGCATAACGCATAACGCATAACGCATAACGCATAACGCATGACGCATAACGCATAACGCATAACGCATAACGCATAACGCATAACGCATAACGCATAACGCATAACGCATAACGCATAACGCATAACGCATAACGCATAACGCATAACGCATAACGCATAACGCATAACGCATAACGCATAACGCATAACGCATAACGCATAACGCATGACGCATAACGCATAACGCATAACGCATAACGCATAACGCATAACGCATAACGCATAACGCACAACGTATAACACATAACGCATAACGCATAACACATAACGCATAACGCATAACGTATGACGCTTAACGCATAACGCATAACGCATAACGCATAACGCATGACGCATAACGCATAACGCATAACGCATAACGCATAACGCATAACGCATAACGCATAACGCATAACGCATAACGCATAACGCATAACGCATAACGCATAACGCATAACGCATAACGCATAACGCATAACGCATAACGCATAACGCATAACGCATAACGCATAACGCATAACGCATAACGCATAACGCATAACGCATAACGCATAACGCATAACGCATAACGCATAACGCATAACGCATAACGCATAACGCATAACGCATAACGCATAACGCATAACGCATAACGCATAACGCGTAACGCATAACGCATAACGCATAACGCATTACGCATAACGCATAACGCATAACGCATAACGCATAACGGATAACGCATGACGCATAACGCATAACGCATAACGCATAACGCATAACGCATAACGCATATCGCATAACGTATAACGCTTAACGCATAACGCATAACGCATAACGCATAACGCATAACGCATAACGCATAACGCATAACGCATGACGCATAACGCATAACGCATAACGCATAACGCATAACGCATAACGCATAACGCATAACGCATAACGCACAACGTATAACACATAACGCATAACGCATAACACATAACGCATAACGCATAACGTATGACGCTTAACGCATAACGCATAACGCATAACGCATAACGCATAACGCATAACGCATAACGCATAACGCATAACGCATAACGCATAACGCATAACGCATAACGCATAACGCATAACGCATAACGCATAACGCATAACGCATAACGCATAACGCATAACGCATAACGCATAACGCATAACGCATAACGCATAACGCATAACGCATAACGCATAACGCATAACGCATAACGCATAACGCATAACGCATAACGCATAACGCATAACGCATAACGCATAACGCATAACGCATAACGCATAACGCATAACGCATAA
The DNA here is from genome assembly GCF_051020765.1 of Lasioglossum baleicum. Lineage (NCBI taxonomy): Eukaryota > Metazoa > Arthropoda > Insecta > Hymenoptera > Halictidae > Lasioglossum > Lasioglossum baleicum. The sequence continues at coordinate 66,153 of NW_027469105.1, read as the reverse complement.
CGCATAACGCATAACGCATAACGCATAACGCATAACGCATAACGCATAACGCATAACCCATAACGCATAACGCATAACCCATAACGAATAACGCATAACGCTCAATGGAAAAGTCATAACGCATAACGCTCAATGAAAAAGTCATAATGCTTAACGCATAACGCATAACGCATAACGCATAACGCATAACGCATAACGCATAACGCATAACGCATAACGCATAACGCATAACGCATAACGCATAACGCATAACGCATAACGCATAACGCATAACGCATAACGCATAACGCATAACGCATAACGCATACAGCATAACGCACATCGCATAACGCATAACGCATAACGCATAACGCATAACGCATAACGCATAACGCATAACGCATAACGCATAACGCATAACGCATAACGCATAACGCATAACGCATAACGCATAACGAATAACGCATATCGCATAACGCATAACGCATAACGCATAACGCATAACGCATAACGCATAACGCATAACGCGTAACGCTTAACGCATAACGCATAACGCATTACGCATAACGCATAACGCATAACGCATAACGCATAACGGATAACGCATGACGCATAACGCATAACGCATAACGCATAACGCATAACGCATATCGCATAACGTATAACGCTTAACGCATAACGCATAACGCATAACGCATAACGCATAACGCATAACGCATAACGCATAACGCATGACGCATAACGCATAACGCATAACGCATAACGCATAACGCATAACGCATAACGCATAACGCACAACGTATAACACATAACGCATAACGCATAACACATAACGCATAACGCATAACGCATGACGCTTAACGCATAACGCATAACGCATAACGCATAACGCATAACGCATAACGCATAACGCATAACGCATAACGCATAACGCATAACGCATAACGCATAACGCATAACGCATAACGCATAACGCATAACGCATAACGCATAACGCATAACGCATAACGCATAACGCATAACGCATAACGCATAACGCATAACGCATAACGCATAACGCATAACGCATAACGCATAACGCATAACGCATAACGCATAACGCATAACGCATAACGCATAACGCATAACGCATAACGCATAACGCATAACGCATAACGCATAACGCATAACGCATAACGCATAACGCATAACGCATAACGCATAACGCATAACGCATAACGCATAACGCATAACGCATAACGCATAACGCATAACGCATAACGCATAACGCATAACGCATAACGCATAACGCATAACGCATAACGCATAACGCATAACGCATAACGCATAACGCATAACGCATAACCCATAACGCATAACGCATAACCCATAACGAATAACGCATAACGCTCAATGGAAAAGTCATAACGCATAACGCTCAATGAAAAAGTCATAATGCTTAACGCATAACGCATAACGCATAACGCATAACGCATAACGCATAACGCATAACGCATAACGCATAACGCATAACGCATAACGCATAACGCATAACGCATAACGCATAACGCATAACGCATAACGCATAACGCATAACGCATAACGCATAACGCATAACGCATAACGCATAACGCATAACGCATAACGCATAACGCACAACGTATAACACATAACGCATAACGCATAACACATAACGCATAACGCATAACGTATGACGCTTAACGCATAACGCATAACGCATAACGCATAACGCATAACGCATAACGCATAACGCATAACGCATAACGCATAACGCATAACGCATAACGCATAACGCATAACGCATAACGCATAACGCATAACGCATAACGCATAACGCATAACGCATAACGCATAACGCATAACGCATAACGCATGACGCATAACGCATAACGCATAACGCATAACGCATAACGCATAACGCATAACGCATAACGCACAACGTATAACACATAACGCATAACGCATAACACATAACGCATAACGCATAACGTATGACGCTTAACGCATAACGCATAACGCATAACGCATAACGCATAACGCATAACGCATAACGCATAACGCATAACGCATAACACATAACGCATAACGCATAACGCATAACGCATAACGCATAACGCATAACGCATAACGCATAACGCATAACGCATAACGCATAACGCATAACGCATAACGCATAACGCATAACGCATAACGCATAACGCATAACGCATAACGCATAACGCATAACGCATGACGCATAACGCATAACGCATAACGCATAACGCATAACGCATAACGCATAACGCATAACGCATAACGCATAACGCATAACGCATAACGCATAACGCATAACGCATAACGCATAACGCATAACGCATAACGCATAACGCATAACGCATAACGCATAACGCATAACGCATAACGAATAACGCATATCGCATAACGAATAACGCATATCGCATAACGCATAACGCATAACGCATAACGCATAACGCATAACGCATAACGCGTAACGCATAACGCATAACGCATAACGCATTACGCATAACGCATAACGCATAACGCATAACGCATAACGGATAACGCATGACGCATAACGCATAACGCATAACGCATAACGCATAACGCATATCGCATAACGTATAACGCTTAACGCATAACGCATAACGCATAACGCATAACGCATAACGCATAACGCATAACGCATAACGCATAACGCATGACGCATAACGCATAACGCATAACGCATAACGCATAACGCATAACGCATAACGCATAACGCACAACGTATAACACATAACGCATAACGCATAACACATAACGCATAACGCATAACGCATGACGCTTAACGCATAACGCATAACGCATAACGCATAACGCATAACGCATAACGCATAACGCATAACGCATAACGCATAACGCATAACGCATAACGCATAACGCATAACGCATAACGCATAACGCATAACGCATAACGCATAACGCATAACGCATAACGCATAACGCATAACGCATAACGCATAACGCATAACGCATAACGCATAACGCATAACGCATAACGCATAACGCATAACGCATAACGCATAACGCATAACGCATAACGCATAACGCATAACGCATAACGCATAACGCATAACGCATAACGCATAACGCATAACGCATAACGCATAACGCATAACGCATAACGCATAACGCATAACGCATAACGCATAACGCATAACGCATAACGCATAACGCATAACGCATAACGCATAACGCATAACGCATAACGCATAACGCATAACGCATAACGCATAACGCATAACGCATAACGCATAACCCATAACGCATAACGCATAACCCATAACGAATAACGCATAACGCTCAATGGAAAAGTCATAACGCATAACGCTCAATGAAAAAGTCATAATGCTTAACGCATAACGCATAACGCATAACGCATAACGCATAACGCATAACGCATAACGCATAACGCATAACGCATAACGCATAACGCATAACGCATAACGCATAACGCATAACGCATAACGCATAACGCATAACGCATAACGCATAACGCATAACGCATAACGCATAACGCATAACGCATAACGCATACAGCATAACGCACATCGCATAACGCATAACGCATAACGCATAACGCATAACGCATAACGCATAACGCATAACGCATAACGCATAACGCATAATGCATAACGCATAACGCATAACGCATAACGCATAACGCATAACGCATAACGCATAACGCATAACGCATAACGCATAACCCATAACGCATAACGCATAACCCATAACGAATAACGCATAACGCTCAATGGAAAAGTCATAACGCATAACGCTCAATGAAAAAGTCATAATGCTTAACGCATAACGCATAACGCATACAGCATAACGCACATCGCATAACGCATAACGCATAACGCATAACACATAACGCATAACGCATAACGCATAACGCATAACGCATAACGCATAACGCATAACGCATAACGCATAACGCATAACGCATAACGCATAACGCATAACGCATAACGCATAACGCATAACGCATAACGCATAACGCATAACGCATAACGCATAACGCATAACGCATAACGCATAACGCATAACGCATAACGCATAACGCATAACGCATAACGCATAACGCATAACGCATAACGCATAACGCGTAACGCATAACGCATAACGCATAACGCATAACGCAAAACGCATAACGCATAACGCATATCGCATAACGCATAACGCTCAATGAAAAAGTCATAACGCATAACGCATATCGCATAACCCGTAAAGCACAACGTATAACACATAACGCATAACGCATAACACATAACGCATAACGCATAACGTATAACGCTTAACGCATAACGCATAACGCATAACGCATAACGCATAACGCATAACGCATAACGCATAACGCATAACCCATAACGCATAACGCATAACCCATAACGAATAACGCATAACGCTCAATGGAAAAGTCATAACCCATAACGCTCAATGAAAAAGTCATAATGCTTAACGCATAACGCATAACGCATAACGCATAACGCATAACGCACATCGCATAACGCATAACGCATAACGCATAACGCATAACGCATAACGCACATCGCATAACGCATAACGCATAACGCATAACGCATAACGCATAACGCATAACGCATAACGCATAACGCATAACGCATAACGCATAACGCATAACGCATAACGCATAACGCATAACGCATAACGCATAACGCATAACGCATAACGCATAACGCATAACGCATAACGCATAACGCATAACGCATAACGCATAACGCATAACGCATAACGCATAACGCATAACGCATAACGCATAACGCATAACGCATAACGCATAACGCATAACGCAAAACGCATAACGCATAACGCATAACGCATAACGCATAACGCATAACGCATAACGCATAACGCATAACGCATAACGCATAACGCATAACGCATAACGCATAACGCATAACGCATAACGCATAATGCATAACGCATTACGCATAACGCATAACGCATTACGCATAACGCATAACGCTCAATGAAAAAGTCATAACGCATAACGGATATCGCATAACCCGTAAAGCACAACGCATAACACATAACGCATAACGGATAACGCATAACGGATAACGCATGGCGCATAACGCATAACGCATAACGCATAACGCATAACGCATAACGGATAACGCATAACGCATAACGCATAACGCATAACGCATAACGCATAACGCATAACGCATAACGCATAACGCATAACGCATAACGCATAACGCATAACGCATAACGCATAACGCATAACGCATAACGCATAACGCATAACGCATAACGCATAACGCATAACGCATAATGCATAACGCATAACGCATAACGCATAACGCATAACGCATAACGCATAACGCATAACCCATAACGTATAACGCATAACCCATAACGAATAACGCATAACGCTCAATGGAAAAGTCATAACGCATAACCCATAACGAATAACGCATAACGCTCAATGGAAAAGTCATAACGCATAACGCTCAATGAAAAAGTCATAATGCTTAACGCATAACGCATAACGCATACAGCATAACGCACATCGCATAACGCATAACGCATAACGCATAACACATAACGCATAACGCATAACGCATAACGCATAACGCATAACGCATAACGCATAACGCATAACGCATAACGCATAACGCATAACGCATAACGCATAACGCATAACGCATAACGCATAACGCATAACGCATAACGCATAACGCATAACGCATAACGCATAACGCATAACGCATAACGCATAACGCATAACGCATAACGCATAACGCATAACGCATATCGCATAACGCATAACGCTCAATGAAAAAGTCATAACGCATAACGCATATCGCATAACCCGTAAAGCACAACGCATAACACATAACGCATAACGCATAACACATAACGCATAACGCATAACGTATAACGCTTAACGCATAACGCATAACGCATAACGCATAACGCATAACGCATAACGCATAACGCATAACGCATATCGCATAACGCATAACGCTCAATGAAAAAGTCATAACGCATAACGCATAACGCTCAATGAAAAAGTCATAACGCATAACGCATATCGCATAACCCGTAAAGCACAACGCATAACACATAACGCATAACGCATAACACATAACGCATAACGCATAACGTATAACGCTTAACGCATAACGCATAACGCATAACGCATAACGCATAACGCATAACGCGTAACGCATAACGCATAACGCATAACGCATAACGCATGACGCATAACGCATAACGCATAACGCATAACGCATAACGCATAACGCATAACGCATAACGCATAACGCATAACGCATAACGCATAACGCATAACGCATAACGCATATCGCATAACGCATAACGCATAACGCATAACGCATAACGCATTACGCATAACGCATAACGCATAACGCATAACGGATAACGCATAACGGATAACTCATGACGCATAACGCATAACGCATAACGCATAACGCATAACGCATAACGCATTACGCATAACGCATAACGCATAACGCATAACGGATAACGCATGACGCATAACGCATAACGCATAACGCATAACGCATAACGCATAACGCATATCGCATAACGTATAACGCTTAACGCATAACGCATAACGCATAACGCATAACGCATAACGCATAACGCATAACGCATAACGCATAACGCATAACGCATAACGCATAACGCATAACGCATAACGCATAACGCATAACGCATAACGCATGACGCATAACGCATAACGCATAACGCATAACGCATAACGCATAACGCATAACGCATAACGCATAACGCATAACGCATAACGCATAACGCATAACGCATAACGCATAACGCATAACGCATGACGCATAACGCATAACGCATAACGCATAACGCATAACGCATAACGCATAACGCATAACGCATAACGCATAACGCATAACGCATAACGCATAACGCATAACGCATAACGCATAACGCATAACGCATAACGCATAACGCATAACGCATAACGAATAACGCATATCGCATAACGCATAACGCATAACGCATAACGCATAACGCATAACGCATAACGCATAACGCGTAACGCATAACGCATAACGCATAACGCATTACGCATAACGCATAACGCATAACGCATAACGCATAACGGATAACGCATGACGCATAACGCATAACGCATAACGCATAACGCATAACGCATAACGCATATCGCATAACGTATAACGCTTAACGCATAACGCATAACGCATAACGCATAACGCATAACGCATAACGCATAACGCATAACGCATGACGCATAACGCATAACGCATAACGCATAACGCATAACGCATAACGCATAACGCATAACGCACAACGTATAACACATAACGCATAACGCATAACACATAACGCATAACGCATAACGTATGACGCTTAACGCATAACGCATAACGCATAACGCATAACGCATAACGCATAACGCATAACGCATAACGCATAACGCATAACGCATAACGCATAACGCATAACGCATAACGCATAACGCATAACGCATAACGCATAACGCATAACGCATAACGCATAACGCATAACGCATAACGCATAACGCATAACGCATAACGCATAACGCATAACGCATAACGCATAACGCATAACGCATAACGCATAACGCATAACGCATAACGCATAACGCATAACGCATAACGCATAACGCATAACGCATAACGCATAACGCATAACGCATAACGCATAACGCATAACGCATAACGCATAACGCATAACGCATAACGCATAACGCATAACGCATAACGCATAACGCATAACGCATAACGCATAACGCATAACGCATAACGCATAACGCATAACGCATAACGCATAACGCATAACGCATAACGCATAACGCATAACGCATAACGCATAACGCATAACGCATAACGCATAACCCATAACGAATAACGCATAACGCTCAATGGAAAAGTCATAACGCATAACGCTCAATGAAAAAGTCATAATGCTTAACGCATAACGCATAACGCATAACGCATAACGCATAACGCATAACGCATAACGCATAACGCATAACGCATAACGCATAACGCATAACGCATAACGCATAACGCATAACGCATAACGCATAACGCATAACGCATAACGCATAACGCATAACGCATAACGCATAACGCATACAGCATAACGCACATCGCATAACGCATAACGCATAACGCATAACGCATAACGCATAACGCATAACGCATAACGCATAACGCATAATGCATAACGCATAACGCATAACGCATAACGCATAACGCATAACGCATAACGCATAACGCATAACGCATAACCCATAACGCATAACGCATAACCCATAACGAATAACGCATAACGCTCAATGGAAAAGTCATAACGCATAACGCTCAATGAAAAAGTCATAATGCTTAACGCATAACGCATAACGCATACAGCATAACGCACATCGCATAACGCATAACGCATAACGCATAACACATAACGCATAACGCATAACGCATAACGCATAACGCATAACGCATAACGCATAACGCATAACGCATAACGCATAACGCATAACGCATAACGCATAACGCATAACGCATAACGCATAACGCATAACGCATAACGCATAACGCATAACGCATAACGCGTAACGCATAACGCATAACGCATAACGCATAACGCAAAACGCATAACGCATAACGCATATCGCATAACGCATAACGCTCAATGAAAAAGTCATAACGCATAACGCATATCGCATAACCCGTAAAGCACAACGTATAACACATAACGCATAACGCATAACACATAACGCATAACGCATAACGTATAACGCTTAACGCATAACGCATAACGCATAACGCATAACGCATAACGCATAACGCATAACGCATAACGCATAACGCATAACGCATAACGCATAACGCATAACGCATAACCCATAACGCATAACGCATAACCCATAACGAATAACGCATAACGCTCAATGGAAAAGTCATAACCCATAACGCTCAATGAAAAAGTCATAATGCTTAACGCATAACGCATAACGCATAACGCATAACGCATAACGCATAACGCATAACGCACATCGCATAACGCATAACGCATAACGCATAACGCATAACGCATAACGCATAACGCATAACGCATAACGCATAACGCATAACGCATAACGCATAACGCATAACGCATAACGCATAACGCATAACGCATAACGCATAACGCATAACGCATAACGCATAACGCATAACGCATAACGCATAACGCATAACGCATAACGCATAACGCATAACGCATAACGCATAACGCATAACGCATAACGCATAACGCATAACGCATAACGCATAACGCATAACGCATAACGCATAACGCATAACGCATAACGCATAACGCATAACGCATAACGCATAACGCATAACGCATAACGCATAACGCATAACGCATAACGCATAACGCATAACGCGTAACGCGTAACGCGTAACGCATAACGCATAACGCATAACGCATGACGCATAACGCATAACGCATAACGCATAACGCATAACGCATAACGCATAACGCATAACGCATAACGCATAACGCATAACGCATAACGCATAACGCATAACGCATAACGCATAACGCATAACGCATAACGCATAACGCATAACGCATAACGCATAACGCATAACGCATAACGCATAACGAATAACGCATATCGCATAACGCATAACGCATAACGCATAACGCATAACGCATAACGCATAACGCATAACGCGTAACGCATAACGCATAACGCATAACGCATTACGCATAACGCATAACGCATAACGCATAACGGATAACGCATGACGCATAACGCATAACGCATAACGCATAACGCATAACGCATATCGCATAACGTATAACGCTTAACGCATAACGCATAACGCATAACGCATAACGCATAACGCATAACGCATAACGCATAACGCATAACGCATAACGCATAACGCATAACGCATAACGCATAACGCATAACGCATAACGCATAACGCATAACGCATAACGCATAACGCACAACGTATAACACATAACGCATAACGCATAACACATAACGCATAACGCATAACGTATGACGCTTAACGCATAACGCATAACGCATAACGCATAACGCATAACGCATAACGCATAACGCATAACGCATAACGCATAACGCATAACGCATAACGCATAACGCATAACGCATAACGCATAACGCATAACGCATAACGCATAACGCATAACGCATAACGCATAACGCATAACGCATAACGCATAACGCATAACGCATAACGCATAACGCATAACGCATAACGCATAACGCATAACGCATAACGCATAACGCATAACGCATAACGCATAACGCATAACGCATAACGCATAACGCATAACGCATAACGCATAACGCATAACGCATAACGCATAACGCATAACGCATAACGCATAACGCATAACGCATAACGCATAACGCATAACGCATAACGCATAACGCATAACGCATAACGCATAACGCATAACGCATAACGCATAACGCATAACGCATAACGCATAACGCATAACGCATAACGCATAACGCATAACGCATAACGCATAACCCATAACGCATAACGCATAACCCATAACGAATAACGCATAACGCTCAATGGAAAAGTCATAACGCATAACGCTCAATGAAAAAGTCATAATGCTTAACGCATAACGCATAACGCATAACGCATAACGCATAACGCATAACGCATAACGCATAACGCATAACGCATAACGCATAACGCATAACGCATAACGCATAACGCATAACGCATAACGCATAACGCATAACGCATAACGCATAACGCATAACGCATAACGCATAACGCATACAGCATAACGCACATCGCATAACGCATAACGCATAACGCATAACGCATAACGCATAACGCATAACGCATAACGCATAACGCATAATGCATAACGCATAACGCATAACGCATAACGCATAACGCATAACGCATAACGCATAACGCATAACGCATAACGCATAACCCATAACGCATAACGCATAACCCATAACGAATAACGCATAACGCTCAATGAAAAAGTCATAATGCTTAACGCATAACGCATAACGCATAACGCATAACGCATAACGCATAACGCATAACGCATAACGCATAACGCATAACGCATAACGCATAACGCATAACGCATAACGCATAACGCATAACGCATAACGCATAACGCATAACGCATAATGCATAACGCATAACGCATAACGCATAACGCATAACGCATAACGCATAACGCATAACGCATAACGCATAACGCATAACGCATAACGCATAACGCATAACGCATAACGCATAACGCATAACGCATAACGCATAACGCATAACGCATAACGCATAACGCATAACGCATAACGCATAACGCATAACGCATAACGCATAACGCATAACGCATAACGCATAACGCATAACGCGTAACGCGTAACGCATAACGCATAACGCATAACGCATAACGCAAAACGCATAACGCATAACGCATATCGCATAACGCATAACGCTCAATGAAAAAGTCATAACGCATAACGCATATCGCATAACCCGTAAAGCACAACGTATAACACATAACGCATAACGCATAACACATAACGCATAACGCATAACGTATAACGCTTAACGCATAACGCATAACGCATAACGCATAACGCATAACGCATAACGCATAACGCATAACGCATAACGCATAACGCATAACGCATAACGCATAACGCATAACCCATAACGCATAACGCATAACGCATAACGCATAACGCATAACGCATAACGCATAACGCATAACGCATAACGCATAACGCATAACGCATAACGCATAACGCATAACGCATAACGCATAACGCGTAACGCGTAACGCATAACGCATAACGCATAACGCATAACGCAAAACGCATAACGCATAACGCATAACGCATAACGCATAACGCATAACGCATAACGCATAACCCATAACGCATAACGCATAACCCATAACGAATAACGCATAACGCTCAATGGAAAAGTCATAACGCATAACGCTCAATGAAAAAGTCATAATGCGTAACGCATAACGCATAACGTATAACGCTTAACGCATAACGCATAACGCATAACGCATAACGCATAACGCATAACGCATAACGCATAACGCATAACGCATAACGCATAACGCGTAACGCAAACGCATAACGCATAACGCATAACGCATATCGCATAACGTATAACGCTTAACGCATAACGCATAACGCATAACGCATAACGCATAACGCATAACGCGTAACGCATAACGGATAACATAGGATGCATTACGCATAATCCATAACGGATAACGCATAACCCATAACGCATGACGCATAACGCAAAGCCGATAACGCATAACGCATAACGTATGACGCATAACGCAAAGCCGATAGCGCATAACGCATAACGCATAACGCGTAACGCATAACGGATAACGCACAACGCATAACCCATAACGCATAATACATAACGCATAATCCATAACGGATAACGCATAACCCATAACGCATAACGCAAAGCCGATAACGCATAACGCATTACGCACAACCCATAAAGCATAACGCATAACGCATAACGCAAAACGCACAACGCATATCCCATAACGCATAACGCATAACGCATAATGCATTACGCATAACGCATAACGCATAACGCATAACGCATAACGCATAACGCATAACGCATAACGCATAACGCATAACGCATAACGCATAACGCATAACGCATAACGCATAACGCATAACGCATAACGCATAACGCATAACGCATAACGCATAACGCATAACGCATAACGCATAACGCATAACGCATAACGCATAACGCATAACGCATAACGCATAACGCATAACGCATAACGCATAACGCATAACGCATAACGCATAACGCATAACGCATAACGCATAACGCATAACGCATAACGCATAACGCATAACGCATAACGCATAACGCATAACGCATAACGCATAACGCATAACGCATAACGCATAACGCATAACGCATAACGCATAACGCGTAACGCAAACGCATAACGCATAACGCATAACGCATAACGCATATCGCATAACGTATAACGCTTAACGCATAACGCATAACGCATAACGCATAACGCATAACGCGTAACGCATAACGGATAACGCATAACGGATAACGCATGGCGCATAACGCATAACGCATAACGCATAACGCATAACGCATAACGGATAACGCATAACGCATAACGCATAACGCATAACGCATAACGCATAACGCATAACGCATAACGCATAACGCATAACGCATAACGCATAACGCATAACGCATAACGCATAACGCATAACGCATAACGCATAACGCATAATGCATAACGCATAACGCATAACGCATAACGCATAACGCATAACGCATAACGCATAACGCGTAACGCATAACGCATAACGCATAACGCATATCGCATAACGCATAACGCATAACGCATAACGCATAACGCATATCGCATAACGCATAACGCTCAATGAAAAAGTCATAACGCATAACGCATATCGCATAACCGGTAAAGCACAACGTATAACACATAACGCATAACGCATAACACATAACGCATAACGCATAACGTATAACGCTTAACGCATAACGCATAACGCATAACGCATAACGCATAACGCATAACGCATAACGCATAACGCATAACGCATAACGCATAACGCATAACGCATAACGCATAACGCATAACGCATAACGCATAACGCATAACGCATAACGCATAACGCATAACGCATAACGCATAACGCATAACGCATAACCCATAACGCATAACGCATAACCCATAACGAATAACGCATAACGCTCAATGGAAAAGTCATAACGCATAACGCTCAATGAAAAAGTCATAATGCTTAACGCATAACGCATAACGCATAACGCATAACGCATAACGCACATCGCATAACGCATAACGCATAACGCATAACGCATAACGCATAACGCATAACGCATAACGCATAACGCATAACGCATAACGCATAACGCATAACGCATAACGCATAACGCATAACGCATAACGCATAACGCATAACGCATAACGCATAACGCATAACGCATAACGCATAACGCATAACGCATAACGCATAACGCATAACGCATAACGCATAACGCATAACGCATAACGCATAACGCATAACGCATAACGCATAACGCATAACGCATAACGCATAACGCATAACGCATAACGCATAACGCATAACGCATAACGCATAACGCGTAACGCATAACGCATAACGCGTAACGCATAACGCAAAACGCATAACGCATAACGCATAACGCATAACGCATATCGCATAACGCATAACGCTCAATGAAAAAGTCATAACGCATAACGCATAACGCCCAATGAAAAAGTCATAACGCATAACGCATATCGCATAACGCATAACGCATAACGCATAACGCATAACGCATAACGCATAACGCATAACGCATAACGCATAACGCATAACGCATAACGCATAACGCATAACGCATAACGCATAACGCATAACGCATAACGCATAACGCATAACGCATAACGCATAACGCATAACGCATAACGCATAACGCATAACGCATAACGCATAACGCATAACGCATAACGCATAACGCATAACGCATAACGCATAACGCATAACGCATAACGCATAACGCATAACGCATAACGCATAACGCAGAACGCATAACGCATAACGCATAACGCATAACGCATAACGCATAACGCATAACGCATAACGCATAACGCATAACGCATAACGCATAACGCATAACGCATAACGCATAACGCATAACGCATAACGCATAACGCATAACGCATAACGCATAACGCATAACGCGTGACGCATAACGCATAACGCATAACGCATGACGCATAACGCATAACGCATAACGCATAACGCATAACGCATAACGCATATCGCATAACGTATAACGCTTAACGCATAACGCATAACGCATAACGCATAACGCATAACGCATAACGCATAACGCATGACGCATAACGCATAACGCATAACGCATAACGCATAACGCATAACGCATAACGCATAACGCATAACGCATAACGCATTACGCATAACGCATAACGCATAACGCATAACGCATAACGCATAACGCATAACGCATAACGCATAACGCATAACGCATAACGCTCAATGAAAAAGTCATAACGCATAACGCATATCGCATAACCCGTAAAGCACAACGCATAACACATAACGCATAACGCATAACACATAACGCATAACGCATAACGTATAACGCTTAACGCATAACGCATAACGCATAACGCATAACGCATAACGCATAACGCATAACGCATAACGCATAACGCATAACGCGTAACGCAAACGCATAACGCATAACGCATAACGCATATCGCATAACGTATAACGCTTAACGCATAACGCATAACGCATAACGCATAACGCATAACGCATAACGCGTAACGCATAACGGATAACGCATAACGGATAACGCATGGCGCATAACGCATAACGCATAACGCATAACGGATAACGCATAACGCATAACGCATAACGCATAACGCATAACGCATAACGCATAACGCATAACGCATAACGCATAATGCATAACGCATAACGCATAACGCATAACGCATAACGCATAACGCATAACGCATAACGCATAACGCATAACCCATAACGCATAACGCATAACCCATAACGAATAACGCATAACGCTCAATGGAAAAGTCATAACGCATAACGCTCAATGAAAAAGTCATAATGCGTAACGCATAACGCATAACGTATAACGCTTAACGCATAACGCATAACGCATAACGCATAACGCATAACGCATAACGCATAACGCATAACGCATAACGCATAACGCGTAACGCAAACGCATAACGCATAACGCATAACGCATATCGCATAACGTATAACGCTTAACGCATAACGCATAACGCATAACGCATAACGCATAACGCATAACGCGTAACGCATAACGGATAACATAGGATGCATTACGCATAATCCATAACGGATAACGCATAACCCATAACGCATGACGCATAACGCAAAGCCGATAACGCATAACGCATAACGTATGACGCATAACGCAAAGCCGATAGCGCATAACGCATAACGCATAACGCGTAACGCATAACGGATAACGCACAACGCATAACCCATAACGCATAATACATAACGCATAATCCATAACGGATAACGCATAACCCATAACGCATAACGCAAAGCCGATAACGCATAACGCATTACGCACAACCCATAAAGCATAACGCATAACGCATAACGCAAAACGCACAACGCATATCCCATAACGCATAACGCATAACGCATAATGCATTACGCATAACGCATAACGCATAACGCATAACGCATAACGCATAACGCATAACGCATAACGCATAACGCATAACGCATAACGCATAACGCATAACGCATAACGCATAACGCATAACGCATAACGCATAACGCATAACGCATAACGCATAACGCATAACGCATAACGCATAACGCATAACGCATAACGCATAACGCATAACGCATAACGCATAACGCATAACGCATAACGCATAACGCATAACGCATAACGCATAACGCATAACGCATAACGCATAACGCATAACGCATAACGCATAACGCATAACGCATAACGCATAACGCATAACGCATAACGCATAACGCATAACGCATAACGCATAACGCATAACGCATAACGCATAACTCATAACGCATAACGCATAACGCATAACGCATAACGCATAACGCATAACGCATAACGCATAACGCATAACGCATAACGCATAACGCATAACGCATAACGCATAACGCATAACGCATAACGCATAACGCATAACGCATAACCCATAACGCATAACACATAACGCGAAACGCATAACGCATAACATATAATGCATTACGCATAATCCATAACGGATAACGCATAACCCATAACGCATGACGCATAACGCAAAGCCGATGACGTATGACGCATAACGCAAAGCCGATAGCGCATAACGCATAACGCATAACGCGTAACGCATAACGGATGACGCACAACGCATAACCCATAACGCATTAACCATAACGCATAATACATAACGCATAATCCATAACGGATAACGCATAACCCATAAAGCATAACGCAAAGCCGATAACGCATAACGCATTACGCATAACCCATAAAGCATAACGCATAACGCATAACGCATAACGCAAAACGCATAACGCATAACGCATAACGCGTAACGCATAACGCATAACGCATAACGCATAACGCATAACGCATAACGCATAACGCATAACGCATAACGCATAACGCATAACGCATAACGCATAACGCATAACGCATAACGCATAACGCATAACGCATAACGCATAACGCATAACGCATAACGCATAACGCATAACGCATAACGCATAACGCATAACGCATAACGCATGACGCATAACCCATAATGCATAACACATAACGCGAAACGCATAACGCATAACGCATAACTTATAATGCATTACGCATAATCCATAACGGATAACGCATAACGCAAAGCCGACAGCGCATAACGCATAACGTATAACGCGTAACGCATAACGGATAACGCACAACGCATAACCCATAACGCATTAACCATAACGCATAATACATAACGCATAATCCATAACGGATATCGCATAACCCATAACGCATAACGCAAAGCCGATAACGCATAACGCATTACGCATAACCCATAAAGCATAACGCATAACGCATAACGCATAACGCATAACGCAAAACGCATAACGCATAACGCATAACGCATAACGCATAACGCATAACGCATAACGCATAACGCATAACGCATAACGCATAACGCATAACGCATAATCCATAACGCATAACGCATAACGCATAACGCATAACGCATAACGCATAACGCATAACGCATAACGCATAACGCATAACGCATAACGCATAACGCATAACGCATAACGCATAACGCATAACGCATAACGCATAACGCATAACGCATAACGCATAACGCATAACTCATAACGCATAACGCATAACGCATAACGCATAACGCATAACGCATAACGCATAACGCATAACGCATAACGCATAACGCATAACGCATAACGCATAACGCATAACGCATAACGCATAACGCATAACCCATAACGCATAACACATAACGCGAAACGCATAACGCATAACATATAATGCATTACGCATAATCCATAACGGATAACGCATAACCCATAACGCATGACGCATAACGCAAAGCCGATGACGTATGACGCATAACGCAAAGCCGATAGCGCATAACGCATAACGCATAACGCGTAAGGCATAACGGATGACGCACAACGCATAACCCATAACGCATTAACCATAACGCATAATACATAACGCATAATCCATAACGGATAACGCATAACCCATAAAGCATAACGCAAAGCCGATAACGCATAACGCATTACGCATAACCCATAAAGCATAACGCATAACGCATAACGCATAACGCAAAACGCATAACGCATAACGCATAACGCGTAACGCATAACGCATAACGCATAACGCATAACGCATAACGCATAACGCATAACGCATAACGCATAACGCATAACGCATAACGCATAACGCATAACGCATAACGCATAACGCATAACGCATAACGCATAACGCATAACGCATAACGCATAACGCATAACGCATAACGCATAACGCATAACGCATAACGCATGACGCATAACCCATAATGCATAACACATAACGCGAAACGCATAACGCATAACGCATAACTTATAATGCATTACGCATAATCCATAACGGATAACGCATAACGCAAAGCCGACAGCGCATAACGCATAACGTATAACGCGTAACGCATAACGGATAACGCACAACGCATAACCCATAACGCATTAACCATAACGGCATACAAAAAAAAAAAAAAAAAAAAAAAAAAAAAAAAAAAAAAAAAAAAAAATAAAAAAAAAAAAACAAAAAAAAAAAAACAAAAATACCCATAAAGCATAACGCATAACGCATAACGCATAACGCATAACGCAAAACGCATAACGCATAACGCATAACGCATAACGCATAACGCATAACGCATAACGCATAACGCATAACGCATAACGCATAACGCATAATCCATAACGCATAACGCATAACGCATAACGCATAACGCATAACGCATAACGCATAACGCATAACGCATAACGCATAACGCATAACGCATAACGCATAACGCATAACGCATAACGCATAACGCATAACGCATAACGCATAACGCATAACGCATAACGCATAACGCATAACGCATAACGCATAACGCATAACGCATAACGCATAACGCATAACGCATAACGCATAACGCATAACGCATAACGCATAACGCATAACGCATAACGCATAACGCATAACGCATAACGCATAACGCATAACGCATAACGCATAACGCATAACGCATAACGCATAACGCATAACGCATAACGCATAACGCATAACGCATAACGCATAACGCATAACGCATAACGCATAACGCATAACGCATAACGCATAACGCATAACGCATAACGCATAACGCATAACGCATAACGCATGACGCATAACCCATAACGCATAACACATAACGCGAAACGCATAACGCATAACTTATAATGCATTACGCATAATCCATAACGGATAACGCATAACGCAAAGCCGACAGCGCATAACGCATAACGCATAACGCATAACGCATAACGCATAACGCATAACGCATAACGCATAACGCATAACGCATAACGCATAACGCATAACGCATAACGCATAACGCATAACGCATAACGCATAACGCATAACGCATAACGCATAACGCATAACGCATAACGCATAACGCATAACGCATAACGCATAACGCATAACGCATAACGCATAACGCATAACGCATAACGCATAACGCATAACGCATAACGCATAACGCATAACGCATAACGCATAACGCATAACGCATAACGCATAACGCATAACCCATAACGCATAACACATAACGCGAAACGCATAACGCATAACATATAATGCATTACGCATAATCCATAACGGATAACGCATAACCCATAACGCATGACGCATAACGCAAAGCCGATGACGTATGACGCATAACGCAAAGCCGATAGCGCATAACGCATAACGCATAACGCGTAACGCATAACGGATGACGCACAACGCATAACCCATAACGCATTAACCATAACGCATAATACATAACGCATAATCCATAACGGATAACGCATAACCCATAAAGCATAACGCATAACGCATAACGCAAAACGCATAACGCATAACGCATAACGCGTAACGCATAACGCATAACGCATAACGCATAACGCATAACGCATAACGCATAACGCATAACGCATAACGCATAACGCATAACGCATAACGCATAACGCATAACGCATAACGCATAACGCATAACGCATAACCCATAACGCATAACACATAACGCGAAACGCATAACGCATAACATATGATGCATTACGCATAATCCATAACGGATAACGCATAACCCATAACGCATGACGCATAACGCAAAGCCGATAACGCATAACGCATAACGTATGACGCATAACGCAAAGCCGATAGCGCATAACGCATAACGCATAACGCGTAACGCATAACGGATAACGCACAACGCATAACCCATAACGCATAATACATAACGCATAATCCATAACGGATAACGCATAACCCATAACGCATAACGCAAAGCCGATAACGCATAACGCATTACGCACAACCCATAAAGCATAACGCATAACGCATAACGCAAA
Organism: Lasioglossum baleicum; assembly: GCF_051020765.1. Classification (NCBI taxonomy): domain Eukaryota; kingdom Metazoa; phylum Arthropoda; class Insecta; order Hymenoptera; family Halictidae; genus Lasioglossum; species Lasioglossum baleicum. The sequence goes on along the minus strand of NW_027469105.1, from coordinate 45,326 downwards.
ACGCACAACGCATATCCCATAACGCATAACGCATAATGCATTACGCATAACGCATAATCCATAACGTATAACGCATAACGCATAACGCATAACGCATAACGCATAACGCATAACGCATAACGCATAACGCATAACGCATAACGCATAACGCATAACGCATAACGCATAACGCATAACGCATAACGCATAACGCAAAGCCGATGACGTATGACGCATAACGCAAAGCCGATAGCGCATAACGCATAACGCATAACGCGTAACGCATAACGGATGACGCACAACGCATAACCCATAACGCATTAACCATAACGCATAATACATAACGCATAATCCATAACGGATAACGCATAACCCATAAAGCATAACGCAAAGCCGATAACGCATAACGCATTACGCACAACCCATAAAGCATAACGCATAACGCATAACGCAAAACGCACAACGCATATCCCATAACGCATAACGCATAACGCATAATGCATTACGCATAACGCATAATCCATAACGTATAACGCATAACGCATAACGCATAACGCATAACGCATAACGCATAACGCATAACGCATAACGCATAACGCATAACGCATAACGCATAACGCATAACGCATAACGCATAACGCATAACGCATAACGCATAACGCATAACGCATAACGCACAACGCATATCCCATAACGCATAACGCATAACGCATAATGCATTACGCATAACGCATAATCCATAACGTATAACGCATAACGCATAACGCATAACGCATAACGCATAACGCATAACGCATAACGCATAACGCATAACGCATAACGCATAACGCATAACGCATAACGCATAACGCATAACGCATAACGCATAACGCATAACGCATAACGCATAACGCATAACGCATAACGCATAACGCATAACGCATAACGCATAACGCATAACGCATAACGCATAACGCATAACGCATAACGCATAACGCATAACGCATAACGCATAACGCATAACGCATAACGCATAACGCATAACGCATAACGCATAACGCATAACGCATAACGCATAACGCATAACGCATAACGCATAACGCATAACGCATAACGCATAACGCATAACGCATAACGCATAACGCATAACGCATAACGCATAACGCATAACGCATAACGCATAACGCATAACGCATAACGCATAACGCATAACGCATAACGCATAACGCATAACGCATAACGCGTAACGCATAACGGATAACGCACAACGCATAACCCATAACGCATAATACATAACGCATAATCCATAACGGATAACGCATAACCCATAACGCATAACGCAAAGCCGATAACGCATAACGCATTACGCACAACCCATAAAGCATAACGCATAACGCATAACGCAAAACGCACAACGCATATCCCATAACGCATAACGCATAACGCATAATGCATTACGCATAACGCATAATCCATAACGTATAACGCATAACGCATAACGCATAACGCATAACGCATAACGCATAACGCATAACGCATAACGCATAACGCATAACGCATAACGCATAACGCATAACGCATCACGCATAACGCATAACGCATAACGCATAACGCATAACGCATAACGCATAACGCATAACGCATAACGCATAACGCATAACGCATAACGCATAACGCATAACGCATAACGCATAACGCATAACGCATAACGCATAACGCATAACGCATAACGCATAACGCATAACGCATAACGCATAACGCATGACGCATAACCCATAATGCATAACACATAACGCGAAACGCATAACGCATAACGCATAACTTATAATGCATTACGCATAATCCATAACGGATAACGCATAACGCAAAGCCGACAGCGCATAACGCATAACGTATAACGCGTAACGCATAACGGATAACGCACAACGCATAACCCATAACGCATTAACCATAACGCATAATACATAACGCATAATCCATAACGGATATCGCATAACCCATAACGCATAACGCAAAGCCGATAACGCATAACGCATTACGCATAACCCATAAAGCATAACGCATAACGCAAAACGCATAACGCATAACGCATAACGCATAACGCATAACGCATAACGCATAACGCATAACGCATAACGCATAACGCATAACGCATAACGCATAACGCATAATCCATAACGCATAACGCATAACGCATAACGCATAACGCATAACGCATAACGCATAACGCATAACGCATAACGCATAACGCATAACGCATAACGCATAACGCATAACGCATAACGCATAACGCATAACGCATAACGCATAACGCATAACGCATAACGCATAACGCATAACGCATAACGCATAACGCATAACGCATAACGCATAACGCATAACGCATAACGCATAACGCATAACGCATAACGCATAACGCATAACGCATAACGCATAACGCATAACGCATAACGCATAACGCATAACGCATAACGCATAACGCATAACGCATAACGCATAACGCATAACGCATAACGCATAACGCATAACGCATAACGCATAACGCATAACGCATAACGCATAACGCATAACGCATAACGCATAACGCATAACGCATAACGCATAACGCATAACGCATAACGCATAACGCATAACGCATAACGCATAACGCATAACGCATAACGCATAACGCATAACGCATAACGCATAACGCATAACGCATAACGCATAACGCATAACGCATAACGCATAACGCATAACGCATAACGCATAACGCATAACGCATAACGCATAACCCATAACGCATAACACATAACGCGAAACGCATAACGCATAACATATGATGCATTACGCATAATCCATAACGGATAACGCATAACCCATAACGCATGACGCATAACCCATAATGCATAACACATAACGCGAAACGCATAACGCATAACGCATAACTTATAATGCATTACGCATAATCCATAACGGATAACGCATAACGCAAAGCCGACAGCGCATAACGCATAACGTATAACGCGTAACGCATAACGGATAACGCACAACGCATAACCCATAACGCATTAACCATAACGCATAATACATAACGCATAATCCATAACGGATATCGCATAACCCATAACGCATAACGCAAAGCCGATAACGCATAACGCATTACGCATAACCCATAAAGCATAACGCATAACGCAAAACGCATAACGCATAACGCATAACGCATAACGCATAACGCATAACGCATAACGCATAACGCATAACGCATAACGCATAACGCATAACGCATAACGCATAATCCATAACGCATAACGCATAACGCATAACGCATAACGCATAACGCATAACGCATAACGCATAACGCATAACGCATAACGCATAACGCATAACGCATAACGCATAACGCATAACGCATAACGCATAACGCATAACGCATAACGCATAACGCATAACGCATAACGCATAACGCATAACGCATAACGCATAACGCATAACGCATAACGCATAACGCATAACGCATAACGCATAACGCATAACGCATAACGCATAACGCATAACGCATAACGCATAACGCATAACGCATAACGCATAACGCATAACGCATAACGCATAACGCATAACGCATAACGCATAACGCATAACGCATAACGCATAACGCATAACGCATAACGCATAACGCATAACGCATAACGCATAACGCATAACGCATAACGCATAACGCATAACGCATAACGCATAACGCATAACGCATAACGCATAACGCATAACGCATAACGCATAACGCATAACGCATAACGCATAACGCATAACGCATAACGCATAACGCATAACGCATAACGCATAACCCATAACGCATAACACATAACGCGAAACGCATAACGCATAACATATGATGCATTACGCATAATCCATAACGGATAACGCATAACCCATAACGCATGACGCATAACGCAAAGCCGATAACGCATAACGCATAACGTATGACGCATAACGCAAAGCCGATATCGCATAACCCATAACGCATAACGCAAAGCCGATAACGCATAACGCATTACGCATAACCCATAAAGCATAACGCATAACGCAAAACGCATAACGCATAACGCATAACGCATAACGCATAACGCATAACGCATAACGCATAACGCATAACGCATAACGCATAACGCATAACGCATAACGCATAACGCATAACGCATAATCCATAACGCATAACGCATAACGCATAACGCATAACGCATAACGCATAACGCATAACGCATAACGCATAACGCATAACGCATAACGCATAACGCATAACGCATAACGCATAACGCATAACGCATAACGCATAACGCATAACGCATAACGCATAACGCATAACGCATAACGCATAACGCATAACGCATAACGCATAACGCATAACGCATAACGCATAACGCATAACGCATAACGCATAACGCATAACGCATAACGCATAACGCATAACGCATAACGCATAACGCATAACGCATAACGCATAACGCATAACGCATAACGCATAACGCATAACGCATAACGCATAACGCATAACGCATAACGCATAACGCATAACGCATAACGCATAACGCATAACGCATAACGCATAACGCATAACGCATAACGCATAACGCATAACGCATAACGCATAACGCATAACGCATAACGCATAACGCATAACGCATAACCCATAACGCATAACACATAACGCGAAACGCATAACGCATAACATATGATGCATTACGCATAATCCATAACGGATAACGCATAACCCATAACGCATGACGCATAACGCAAAGCCGATAACGCATAACGCATAACGTATGACGCATAACGCAAAGCCGATAGCGCATAACGCATAACGCATAACGCGTAACGCATAACGGATAACGCACAACGCATAACCCATAACGCATTAACCATAACGCATAATACATAACGCATAATCCATAACGGATAACGCATAACCCATAACGCATAACGCAAAGCCGATAACGCATAACGCATTACGCACAACCCATAAAGCATAACGCATAACGCATAACGCAAAACGCACAACGCATATCGCATAACGCATAACGCATAACGCATAATGCATTACGCATAACGCATAATCCATAACGTATAACGCATAACGCATAACGCATAACGCATAACGCATAACGCAATAACATATAACGCACAACGCATAACCCATAACGCATTAACCATAACGCATAATACATAACGCATAATCCATAACGGATAACGCATAACCCATAACGCATAACGCAAAGCCGATAACGCATAACGCATTACGCACAACCCATAAAGCATAACGCATAACGCATAACGCAAAACGCACAACGCATATCGCATAACGCATAACGCATAACGCATAATGCATTACGCATAACGCATAATCCATAACGTATAACGCATAACGCATAACGCATAACGCATAACGCATAACGCATAACGCATAACGCATAACGCATAACGCATAACGCATAACGCATAACGCATAACGCATAACGCATAACGCATAACGCATAACGCATAACGCATAACGCATAACGCATAACGCATAACGCATAACGCATAACGCATAACGCATAACGCATAACGCATAACGCATAACGCATAACGCATAACGCATAACGCATAACGCATAACGCATAACGCATAACGCATAACGCATAACGCATAACGCATAACGCATAACGCATAACGCATAACGCATAACGCATAACGCATAACGCATAACGCATAACGCATAACGCATAACGCATAACGCATAACGCATAACGCATAACGCATAACGCATAACGCATAACGCATAACGCATAACGCATAACGCATGACGCATGACGCATGACGCATAACGCATAACGCATAACGCATAACGCATAACGCATAACGCATAACGCATAACGCATAACGCATAACGCATAACGCATAACGCATAACGCATAACGCATAACGCATAACGCATAACGCATAACGCATAACGCATAACGCATAACGCATAACGCATAACGCATAACGCATAACGCATAACGCATAACGCATAACGCATAACGCATAACGCATAACGCATAACGCATAACGCATAACGCATAACGCATAACGCATAACGCATAACGCATAACGCATAACGCATAACGCATAACGCATAACGCATAACGCATAACGCATAACGCATAACGCATAACGCATAACGCATAACGCATAACGCATAACGCATAACGCATAACGCATAACGCATAACGCATAACGCATAACGCATAACGCATAACGCATAACGCATAACGCATAACGCATAACGCATAACGCATAACGCATAACGCATAACGCATAACGCATAACGCATAACCCATAACGCATAACACATAACGCGAAACGCATAACGCATAACATATGATGCATTACGCATAATCCATAACGGATAACGCATAACCCATAACGCATGACGCATAACGCAAAGCCGATAACGCATAACGCATAACGTATGACGCATAACGCAAAGCCGATAGCGCATAACGCATAACGCATAACGCGTAACGCATAACGGATAACGCACAACGCATAACCCATAACGCATTAACCATAACGCATAATACATAACGCATAATCCATAACGGATAACGCATAACCCATAACGCATAACGCAAAGCCGATAACGCATAACGCATTACGCACAACCCATAAAGCATAACGCATAACGCATAACGCAAAACGCACAACGCATATCGCATAACGCATAACGCATAACGCATAATGCATTACGCATAACGCATAATCCATAACGTATAACGCATAACGCATAACGCATAACGCATAACGCATAACGCAATAACATATAACGCACAACGCATAACCCATAACGCATTAACCATAACGCATAATACATAACGCATAATCCATAACGGATAACGCATAACCCATAACGCATAACGCAAAGCCGATAACGCATAACGCATTACGCACAACCCATAAAGCATAACGCATAACGCATAACGCAAAACGCACAACGCATATCGCATAACGCATAACGCATAACGCATAATGCATTACGCATAACGCATAATCCATAACGTATAACGCATAACGCATAACGCATAACGCATAACGCATAACGCATAACGCATAACGCATAACGCATAACGCATAACGCATAACGCATAACGCATAACGCATAACGCATAACGCATAACGCATAACGCATAACGCATAACGCATAACGCATAACGCATAACGCATAACGCATAACGCATAACGCATAACGCATAACGCATAACGCATAACGCATAACGCATAACGCATAACGCATAACGCATAACGCATAACGCATAACGCATAACGCATAACGCATAACGCATAACGCATAACGCATAACGCATAACGCATAACGCATAACGCATAACGCATAACGCATAACGCATAACGCATAACGCATAACGCATAACGCATAACGCATAACGCATAACGCATAACGCATAACGCATAACGCATAACGCATAACGCATAACGCATAACGCATAACGCATAACGCATAACGCATAACGCATGACGCATGACGCATGACGCATAACGCATAACGCATAACGCATAACGCATAACGCATAACGCATAACGCATAACGCATAACGCATAACGCATAACGCATAACGCATAACGCATAACGCATAACGCATAACGCATAACGCATAACGCATAACGCATAACGCATAACGCATAACGCATAACGCATAACGCATAACGCATAACGCATAACGCATAACGCATAACGCATAACGCATAACGCATAACGCATAACGCATAACGCATTACGCACAACCCATAAAGCATAACGCATAACGCATAACGCAAAACGCACAACGCATATCGCATAACGCATAACGCATAACGCATAATGCATTACGCATAACGCATAATCCATAACGTATAACGCATAACGCATAACGCATAACGCATAACGCATAACGCATAACGCATAACGCATAACGCATAACGCATAACGCATAACGCATAACGCATAACGCATAACGCATAACGCATAACGCATAACGCATAACGCATAACGCATAACGCATAACGCATAACGCATAACGCATAACGCATAACGCATAACGCATAACGCATAACGCATAACGCATAACGCATAACGCATAACGCATAACGCATAACGCATAACGCATAACGCATAACGCATAACGCATAACGCATAACGCATAACGCATAACGCATAACGCATAACGCATAACGCATAACGCATAACGCATAACGCATAACGCATAACGCATAACGCATAACGCATAACGCATAACGCATAACGCATAACGCATAACGCATAACGCATAACGCATAACGCATAACGCATAACGCATAACCCATAACGCATAACACATAACGCGAAACGCATAACGCATAACATATGATGCATTACGCATAATCCATAACGGATAACGCATAACCCATAACGCATGACGCATAACGCAAAGCCGATAACGCATAACGCATAACGTATGACGCATAACGCAAAGCCGATAGCGCATAACGCATAACGCATAACGCGTAACGCATAACATATAACGCACAACGCATAACCCATAACGCATTAACCATAACGCATAATACATAACGCATAATCCATAACGGATAACGCATAACCCATAACGCATAACGCAAAGCCGATAACGCATAACGCATTACGCACAACCCATAAAGCATAACGCATAACGCATAACGCAAAACGCACAACGCATATCGCATAACGCATAACGCATAACGCATAATGCATTACGCATAACGCATAATCCATAACGTATAACGCATAACGCATAACGCATAACGCATAACGCAATAACATATAACGCACAACGCATAACCCATAACGCATTAACCATAACGCATAATACATAACGCATAATCCATAACGGATAACGCATAACCCATAACGCATAACGCAAAGCCGATAACGCATAACGCATTACGCACAACCCATAAAGCATAACGCATAACGCATAACGCAAAACGCACAACGCATATCGCATAACGCATAACGCATAACGCATAATGCATTACGCATAACGCATAATCCATAACGTATAACGCATAACGCATAACGCATAACGCATAACGCATAACGCATAACGCATAACGCATAACGCATAACGCATAACGCATAACGCATAACGCATAACGCATAACGCATAACGCATAACGCATAACGCATAACGCATAACGCATAACGCATAACGCATAACGCATAACGCATAACGCATAACGCATAACGCATAACGCATAACGCATAACGCATAACGCATAACGCATAACGCATAACGCATAACGCATAACGCATAACGCATAACGCATAACGCATAACGCATAACGCATAACGCATAACGCATAACGCATAACGCATAACGCATAACGCATAACGCATAACGCATAACGCATAACGCATAACGCATAACGCATAACGCATAACGCATAACGCATAACGCATAACGCATAACGCATAACGCATAACGCATAACGCATAACGCATGACGCATGACGCATGACGCATGACGCATAACGCATAACGCATAACGCATAACGCATAACGCATAACGCATAACGCATAACGCATAACGCATAACGCATAACGCATAACGCATAACGCATAACGCATAACGCATAACGCATAACGCATAACGCATAACGCATAACGCATAACGCATAACGCATAACGCATAACGCATAACGCATAACGCATAACGCATAACGCATAACGCATAACGCATAACGCATAACGCATAACGCATAACGCATAACGCATAACGCATAACGCATAACGCATAACGCATAACGCATAACGCATAACGCATAACGCATAACCCATAACGCATAACACATAACGCGAAACGCATAACGCATAACATATGATGCATTACGCATAATCCATAACGGATAACGCATAACCCATAACGCATGACGCATAACGCAAAGCCGATAACGCATAACGCATAACGTATGACGCATAACGCAAAGCCGATAGCGCATAACGCATAACGCATAACATATAACGCACAACGCATAACCCATAACGCATTAACCATAACGCATAATACATAACGCATAATCCATAACGGATAACGCATAACCCATAACGCATAACGCAAAGCCGATAACGCATAACGCATTACGCACAACCCATAAAGCATAACGCATAACGCATAACGCAAAACGCACAACGCATATCGCATAACGCATAACGCATAACGCATAATGCATTACGCATAACGCATAATCCATAACGTATAACGCATAACGCATAACGCATAACGCATAACGCATAACGGATAACGCATAACGCATAACGCATAACGCATAACGCATAACGCATAACGCATAACGCATAACGCATAACGCATAACGCATAACGCATAACGCATAACGCATAACGCATAACGCATAACGCATAACGCATAACGCATAACGCATAACGCATAACGCATAACGCATAACGCATAACGCATAACGCATAACGCATAACGCATAACGCATAACGCATAACGCATAACGCATAACGCATAACGCATAACGCATAACGCATAACGCATAACGCATAACGCATAACGCATAACGCATAACGCATAACGCATAACGCATAACGCATAACGCATAACGCATAACGCATAACGCATAACGCATAACGCATAACGCATAACGCATAACGCATAACGCATAACGCATAACGCATAACGCATAACGCATAACGCATAACGCATAACGCATAACGCATAACGCATAACGCATAACGCATAACGCATAACGCATAACGCATAACGCATAACGCATAACGCATAACGCATAACGCATAACGCATAACGCATAACGCATAACGCATAACGCATAACGCATAACGCATAACGCATAACGCATAACGCATAACGCATAACGCATAACGCATAACGCATAACGCATAACGCATAACCCATAACGCATAACACATAACGCGAAACGCATAACGCATAACATATGATGCATTACGCATAATCCATAACGGATAACGCATAACCCATAACGCATGACGCATAACGCAAAGCCGATAACGCATAACGCATAACGTATGACGCATAACGCAAAGCCGATAGCGCATAACGCATAACGCATAACGCGTAACGCATAACGGATAACGCACAACGCATAACCCATAACGCATTAACCATAACGCATAATACATAACGCATAATCCATAACGGATAACGCATAACCCATAACGCATAACGCAAAGCCGATAACGCATAACGCATTACGCACAACCCATAAAGCATAACGCATAACGCATAACGCAAAACGCACAACGCATATCGCATAACGCATAACGCATAACGCATAATGCATTACGCATAACGCATAATCCATAACGTATAACGCATAACGCATAACGCATGACGCATAACGCATGACGCATAACGCATAACGCATAACGCATAACGCATAACGCATAACGCATAACGCATAACGCATAACGCATAACGCATAACGCATAACGCATAACGCATAACGCATAACGCATAACGCATAACGCATAACGCATAACGCATAACGCATAACGCATAACGCATAACGCATAACGCATAACGCATAACGCATAACGCATAACGCATAACGCATAACGCATAACGCATAACGCATAACGCATAACGCATAACGCATAACGCATAACGCATAACGCATAACGCGTAACGCATAACGCATAACGCATAACGCATAACGCATAACGCATAACGCATAACGCATAACGCATAACGCATAACGCATAACGCATAACGCATAACGCATAACGCATAACGCATAACGCATAACGCATAACGCATAACCCATAACGCATAACACATAACGCGAAACGCATAACGCATAACATATGATGCATTACGCATAATCCATAACGGATAACGCATAACCCATAACGCATGACGCATAACGCAAAGCCGATAACGCATAACGCATAACGTATGACGCATAACGCAAAGCCGATAGCGCATAACGCATAACGCATAACGCGTAACGCATAACGGATAACGCACAACGCATAACCCATAACGCATAATACATAACGCATAATCCATAACGGATAACGCATAACCCATAACGCATAACGCAAAGCCGATAACGCATAACGCATTACGCACAACCCATAAAGCATAACGCATAACGCATAACGCAAAACGCACAACGCATATCCCATAACGCATAACGCATAACGCATAATGCATTACGCATAACGCATAATCCATAACGTATAACGCATAACGCATAACGCATAACGCATAACGCATAACGCATAACGCATAACGCATAACGCATAACGCATAACGCATAACGCATAACGCATAACGCATAACGCATAACGCATAACGCATAACGCATAACGCATAACGCATAACGCATAACGCATAACGCATAACGCATAACGCATAACGCATAACGCATAACGCATAACGCATAACGCATAACGCATAACGCATAACGCATAACGCATAACGCATAACGCATAACGCATAACGCATAACGCATAACGCATAACGCATAACGCATAACGCATAACGCATAACGCATAACGCATAACGCATAACGCATAACGCATTACGCATAACGCGTAACGCGTAACGCGTAACGCGTAACGCATAACGCATAACGCATAACGCATAACGCATAACGCATAACGCATAACGCATAACCCATAACGCATAACACATAACGCGAAACGCATAACGCATAACATATGATGCATTACGCATAATCCATAACGGATAACGCATAACCCATAACGCATGACGCATAACGCAAAGCCGATAACGCATAACGTATGACGCATAACGCAAAGCCGATAGCGCATAACGCATAACGCATAACGCGTAACGCATAACGGATAACGCACAACGCATAACCCATAACGCATTAACCATAACGCATAATACATAACGCATAATCCATAACGGATAACGCATAACCCATAACGCATAACGCAAAGCCGATAACGCATAACGCATTACGCACAACCCATAAAGCATAACGCATAACGCATAACGCAAAACGCACAACGCATATCGCATAACGCATAACGCATAACGCATAATGCATTACGCATAACGCATAATCCATAACGTATAACGCATAACGCATAACGCATAACGCATAACGCATAACGCATAACGCATAACGCATAACGCATAACGCATAACGCATAACGCATAACGCATAACGCATAACGCATAACGCATAACGCATAACGCATAACGCATAACGCATAACGCATAACGCATAACGCATAACGCATAACGCATAACGCATAACGCATAACGCATAACGCATAACGCATAACGCATAACGCATAACGCATAACGCATAACGCATAACGCATAACGCATAACGCATAACGCATAACGCATAACGCATAACGCATAACGCATAACGCATAACACATAACGCATAACGCATAACGCATAACGCATAACGCATAACGCATAACGCATAACGCATAACGCATAACGCATAACGCATAACGCATAACGCATAACGCATAACGCATAACGCATAACGCATAACGCATAACGCATAACGCATAACGCATAACGCATAACGCATAACGCATAACGCATAACGCATAACGCATAACGCATAACGCATAACGCATAACGCATAACGCATAACGCATAACGCATAACGCATAACGCATAACGCATAACGCATAACGCATAACGCATAACGCATAACGCATAACGCATAACGCATAACGCATAACGCATAACGCATAACGCATAACGCATAACGCATAACGCATAACGCATAACGCATAACGCATAACGCATAACGCATAACGCGTAACGCGTAACGCGTAACGCGTAACGCGTAACGCGTAACGCCTAACGCATAACGCATAACGCATAACGCATAACGCATAACGCATAACGCATAACGCATAACGCATAACGCATAACGCATAACGCATAACGCATAACGCATAACGTATGACGCATAACGCAAAGCCGATAACGCATAACGCATAACGGATAACGCACAACGCATAACCCATAACGCATTAACCATAACGCATAATACATAACGCATAATCCATAACGGATAACGCATAACCCATAACGCATAACGCAAAGCCGATAACGCATAACGCATAACGCATAACACATAGCGCATATCGCATAACGCATAACGCATAACCCATAACGCATAATGCATTACGCATAATCCATAACGCATAACACATAGCGCATATCGCATAACGCATAACGCATAACCCATAACGCATAATGCATTACGCATAATCCATAACGGTTAACGCATAACCCATACCGCATGACGCATAACGCATAACGCATAACGCATAACGCATAACGCATAACGCATAACGCATAACGCATAACGCATAACGCATAACGCATAACGCATAACGCATAACGCATAACGCATAACGCATAACGCATAACGCATAACGCATAACGCATAACGCATAACGCATAACGCATAACGCATAACGCATAACGCATAACGCATAACGCATAACGCATAACGCATAACGCATAACGCATAACGCATAACGCATAACGCATAACGCATAACGCATAACGCATAACGCATAACGCATAACGCATAACGCATAACGCATAACGCATAACGCATAACGCATAACGCATAACGCATAACGCATAACGCATAACGCATAACGCATAACGCATAACGCATAACGCATAACGCATAACGCATAACGCATAACGCATAACGCATAACGCATAACGCATAACGCATAACGCATAACGCATAACGCATAACGCATAACGCATAACGCATAACGCATAACGCATAACGCATAACGCATAACGCATAACGCATAACGCATAACGCATAACGCATAACGCATAACGCATAACGCATAACGCATAACGCATAACGCATAACGCATAACGCATAACGCATAACGCATAACGCATAACGCATAACGCATAACGCATAACGCATAACGCATAACGCATAACGCATAACGCATAACGCATAACGCATAACGCATAACGCATAACGCATAACGCATAACGCATAACGCATAACGCATAACGCATAACGCATAACGCATAACGCATAACGCATAACGCATAACGCATAACGCATAACGCATAACGCATAACGCATAACGCATAACGCATAACGCATAACGCATAACGCATAACGCATAACGCATAACGCATAACGCATAACGCATAACGCATAACGCATTAACCATAACGCATAATACATAACGCATAATCCATAACGGATAACGCATAACCCATAACGCATAACGCAAAGCCGATAACGCGTAACGCATAACGCATAACGCATAACGCATAACGCATAACGCATAACGCATTACGCATAACGCATAACGCGTAACGCGTAACGCATAACGCATAACGCATAACGCATAACGCATAACGCATAACGCATAACGCATAACGCATAACGCATAACGCATAACGCATAACGCATAACGCATAACGCATAACGCATAACGCATGACGCATAACCCATAACGCATAACACATAACGCGAAACGCATAACGCATAACTTATAATGCATTACGCATAATCCATAACGGATAACGCATAACCCATAACGCATGACGCATAACGCAAAGCCGATAACGCATAACGCATAACGTATGACGCATAACGCAAAGCCGATAGCGCATAACGCATAACGTATAACGCGTAACGCATAACGGATAACGCACAACGCATAACCCATAACGCATTAACCATAACGCATAATACATAACGCATAATCCATAACGGATAACGCATAACCCATAACGCATAACGCAAAGCCGATAACGCATAACGCATAACGCATAACGCATAACGCATAACGCATAACGCATAACGCATAACGCATAACGCATAACGCATAACGCATAACGCATAACGCATAACGCATAACGCATAACGCATAACGCATAACGCATAACGCATAACGCATAACGCATTAACCATAACGCATAATACATAACGCATAATCCATAACGGATAACGCATAACCCATAACGCATAACGCAAAGCCGATAACGCATAACGCATAACGCATAACACATAGCGCATATCGCATAACGCATAACGCATAACCCATAACGCATAACGCATAACGCATAATGCATTACGCATAATCCATAACGGTTAACGCATAACCCATACCGCATGACGCATAACGCATAACGCATAACGCATAACGTATGACGCATAACGCATAACGCATAACGCATAACGCATAACGCATAACGCATAACGCATAACGCATAACGCATAACGCATAACGCATAACGCATAACGCATAACGCATAACGCATAACGCATAACGCATAACGCATAACGCATAACGCATAACGCATAACGCATAACGCATAACGCATAACGCATAACGCATAACGCATAACGCATAACGCATAACGCATAACGCATAACGCATAACGCATAACGCATAACGCATAACGCATAACGCATAACGCATAACGCATAACGCATAACGCATAACGCATAACGCATAACGCATAACGCATAACGCATAACGCATAACGCATAACGCATAACGCATAACGCATAACGCATAACGCATAACGCATAACGCATAACGCATAACGCATAACGCATAACGCATAACGCATAACGCATAACGCATAACGCATAACGCATAACGCATAACGCATAACGCATAACGCATAACGCATAACGCATAACGCATAACGCATAACGCATAACGCATAACGCATAACGCATAACGCATAACGCATAACGCATAACGCATAACGCATAACGCATAACGCATAACGCATAACGCAAAACGCATAACGCATAACGCATAACGCATAACGCATAACGCATAACGCATAACGCATAAGGCATAACGCATAACGCATAACGCATAACGCATAACGCATAACGCATAACGCATAACGCATAACGCATAACGCATAACGCATAACGCATAACGCATAACGCATAACGCATAACGCATAACGCATAACGCATAACGCATAACGCATAACGCATAACGCATAACGCATAACGCATAACGCATAACGCATAACGCATAACGCATAACGCATAACGCATAACGCATAACGCATAACGCATAACGCATAACGCATAACGCATAACGCATAACGCATAACGCATAACGCATAACGCATAACGCATAACGCATAACGCATAACGCATAACGCATAACGCATAACGCATAACGCATAACGCATAACGCATAACGCATAACGCATAACGCATAACGCATAACGCATAACGCATAACGCATAACGCATAACGCATAACGCATAACGCATAACGCATAACGCATAACGCATAACGCATAACGCATAACGCATAACGCATAACGCATAACGCATAACGTATGACGCATAACGCAAAGCCGATAACGCATAACGCATAACGGATAACGCACAACGCATAACCCATAACGCATTAACCATAACGCATAATACATAACGCATAATCCATAACGGATAACGCATAACCCATAACGCATAACGCAAAGCCGATAACGCATAACGCATAACGCATAACACATAGCGCATATCGCATAACGCATAACGCATAACCCATAACGCATAATGCATTACGCATAATCCATAACGGTTAACGCATAACCCTTACCGCATGACGCATAACGCATAACGCATAACGCATAACGCATAACGCATAACGCATAACGCATAACGCATAACGCATAACGCATAACGCATAACGCATAACGCATAACGCATAACGCATAACGCATAACGCATAACGCATAACGCATAACGCATAACGCATAACGCATAACGCATAACGCATAACGCATAACGCATAACGCATAACGCATAACGCATAACGCATAACGCATAACGCATAACGCATAACGCATAACGCATAACGCATAACGCATAACGCATAACGCATAACGCATAACGCATAACGCATAACGCATAACGCATAACGCATAACGCATAACGCATAACGCATAACGCATAACGCATAACGCATAACGCATAACGCATAACGCATAACGCATAACGCATAACGCATAACGCATAACGCATAACGCATAACGCATAACGCATAACGCATAACGCATAACGCATAACGCATAACGCATAACGCATAACGCATAACGCATAACGCATAACGCATAACGCATAACGCATAACGCATAACGCATAACGCATAACGCATAACGCATAACGCATAACGCATAACGCATAACGCATAACGCATAACGCATAACGCATAACGCATAACGCATAACGCATAACGCATAACGCATAACGCATAACGCATAACGCATAACGCATAACGCATAACGCATAACGCATAACGCATAACGCATAACGCATAACGCATAACGCATAACGCATAACGCATAACGCATTAACCATAACGCATAATACATAACGCATAATCCATAACGGATAACGCATAACCCATAACGCATAACGCAAAGCCGATAACGCGTAACGCATAACGCATAACGCATAACGCATAACGCATAACGCATAACGCATTACGCATAACGCATAACGCGTAACGCGTAACGCATAACGCATAACGCATAACGCATAACGCATAACGCATAACGCATAACGCATAACGCATAACGCATAACGCATAACGCATAACGCATAACGCATAACGCATAACGCATAACGCATGACGCATAACCCATAACGCATAACACATAACGCGAAACGCATAACGCATAACTTATAATGCATTACGCATAATCCATAACGGATAACGCATAACCCATAACGCATGACGCATAACGCAAAGCCGATAACGCATAACGCATAACGTATGACGCATAACGCAAAGCCGATAGCGCATAACGCATAACGTATAACGCGTAACGCATAACGGATAACGCACAACGCATAACCCATAACGCATTAACCATAACGCATAATACATAACGCATAATCCATAACGGATAACGCATAACCCATAACGCATAACGCAAAGCCGATAACGCATAACGCATAACGCATAACGCATAACGCATAACGCATAACGCATAACGCATAACGCATAACGCATAACGCATAACGCATAACGCATAACGCATAACGCATAACGCATAACGCATAACGCATAACGCATAACGCATAACGCATAACGCATAACGCATAACGCATAACGCATAACGCATAACGCATAACGCATAACGCATAACGCATAACGCATAACGCATAACGCATAACGCATAACGCATAACGCATAACGCATAACGCATAACGCATAACGCATAACGCATAACGCATAACGCATAACGCATAACGCATAACGCATAACGCATAACGCATAACGCATAACGCATAACGCATAACGCATAACGCATAACGCATAACGCATAACGCATAACGCATAACGCATAACGCATAACGCATAACGCATAACGCATAACGCATAACGCATAACGCATAACGCATAACGCATAACGCATAACGCATAACGCATAACGCATTAACCATAACGCATAATACATAACGCATAATCCATAACGGATAACGCATAACCCATAACGCATAACGCAAAGCCGATAACGCATAACGCATAACGCATAACACATAGCGCATATCGCATAACGCATAACGCATAACCCATAACGCATAACGCATAACGCATAATGCATTACGCATAATCCATAACGGTTAACGCATAACCCATACCGCATGACGCATAACGCATAACGCATAACGCATAACGTATGACGCATAACGCATAACGCATAACGCATAACGCATAACGCATAACGCATAACGCATAACGCATAACGCATAACGCATAACGCATAACGCATAACGCATAACGCATAACGCATAACGCATAACGCATAACGCATAACGCATAACGCATAACGCATAACGCATAACGCATAACGCATAACGCATAACGCATAACGCATAACGCATAACGCATAACGCATAACGCATAACGCATAACGCATAACGCATAACGCATAACGCATAACGCATAACGCATAACGCATAACGCATAACGCATAACGCATAACGCATAACGCATAACGCATAACGCATAACGCATAACGCATAACGCATAACGCATAACGCATAACGCATAACGCATAACGCATAACGCATAACGCATAACGCATAACGCATAACGCATAACGCATAACGCATAACGCATAACGCATAACGCATAACGCATAACGCATAACGCATAACGCATAACGCATAACGCATAACGCATAACGCATAACGCATAACGCAAAACGCATAACGCATAACGCATAACGCATAACGCATAACGCATAACGCATAACGCATAAGGCATAACGCATAACGCATAACGCATAACGCATAACGCATAACGCATAACGCATAACGCATAACGCATAACGCATAACGCATAACGCATAACGCATAACGCATAACGCATAACGCATAACGCATAACGCATAACGCATAACGCATAACGCATAACGCATAACGCATAACGCATAACGCATAACGCATAACGCATAACGCATAACGCATAACGCATAACGCATAACGCATAACGCATAACGCATAACGCATAACGCATACCGCATAACGCATAACGCATAACGCATAACGCATAACGCATAACGCATAACGCATAACGCATAACGCATAAAGCATAACGCATAACGCATAACGCATAACGCGTAACGCATAACGCATAACGCATAACGCATAACGCATTACGCATAACGCATAACGCATAACGCATAACGCATAACGCATAACGCATAACGCATAACGCATTACGCATAACTCGTAACGCGTAACGCATAACGCATAACGCATAACGCGTAACGCGTAACGCGTAACGCGTAACGCGTAACGCATAACGCATAACGCATAACGCATAACGCATAACGCATAACGCATAACGCATAACGCGTAACGCGTAACGCGTAACGCGTAACGCGTAACGCATAACGCATAACGCATAACGCATAACGCATAACGCATAACGCATAACGCATAACGCATAACGCATAACGCATAACGCATAACGCATAACGCATAACGCATAACGCATAACGCATAACGCATAACGCATAACGCATAACGCATAACGCATGACGCGTAACCCATAACGCATAACACATAACGCGAAACGCATAACGCATAACTTATAATGCATTACGCATAATCCATAACGGATAACGCATAACCCATAACGCATTACGCATAACGCAAAGCCGATAACGCATAACGCATAACGTATGACGCATAACGCAAAGCCGATAGCGCATAACGCATAACGTATAACGCGTAACGCATAACGGATAACGCACAACGCATAACCCATAACGCATAATACATAACGCATAATCCATAACGGATAACGCATAACCCATAACGCATAACGCAAAGCCGATAACGCATAACGCATTACGCATAACCCATAAAGCATAACGCATAACGCATAACGCATAACGCAAAACGCATAACGCATAACGCATAACGCATAACGCATAACGCATAACGCATAACGCATAACGCATAACGCATAACGCATAACGCATAACGCATAACGCATAACGCATAACGCATAACGCATAACGCATAACGCATTACGCGTAACGCGTAACGCGTAACGCGTAACGCATAACGCATAACGCATAACGCATAACGCATAACGCATAACGCATAACGCATAACGCATAACGCATAACGCATAACGCATAACGCATAACGCATAACGCATAACGCATAACGCATGACGCATAACCCATAACGCATAACACATAACGCGAAACGCATAACGCATAACTTATAATGCATTACGCATAACCCATAACGGATAACGCATAACCCATAACGCATGACGCATAACGTATGACGCATAACGCAAAGCCGATAGCGCATAACACATAACGTTAATGCGTAACGCATAACGGATAACGCACAACGCATAACCCATAACGCATTAACCATAACGCATAATACATAACGCATAATCCATAACGGATAACGCATAACCCATAACGCATAACGCAAAGCCGATAACGCATAACGCATTACGCATAACCCATAAAGCATAACGCATAACGCATAACGCAAAACGCATAACGCATAACGCATAACGCATAACGCATAACGCATAACGCATAACGCATAACGCATAACGCATAACGCATAACGCACAACGCATAACGCATAACGCATAATCCATAACGCATAACGCATAACGCATAACGCATAACGCATAACGCATAACGCATAACGCATAACGCATAACGCATAACGCATAACGCATAACGCATAACGCATAACGCATAACGCATAACGCAGAATGCATAACGCATAACGCATAACGCATAACGCATAACGCATAACGCATAACGCATAACGCATAACGCATAACCCATAACGCATAACACATAACGCGAAACGCATAACGCATAACATATAATGCATTACGCATAATCCATAACGGATAACGCATAACCCATAACGCATGACGCATAACGCAAAGCCGATAACGTATGACGCATAACGCAAAGCCGATAGCGCATAACGCATAACGCATAACGCGTAACGCATAACGGATGACGCACAACGCATAACCCATAACGCATTAACCATAACGCATAATACATAACGCATAATCCATAACGGATAACGCATAACCCATAAAGCATAACGCAAAGCCGATAACGCATAACGCATTACGCATAACCCATAAAGCATAACGCATAACGCATAACGCAAAACGCATAACGCATAACGCATAACGCGTAACGCATAACGCATAACGCATAACGCATAACGCATAATCCATAACGCATAACGCATAACGCAAAGCCGATAACGCATAACGCATAACGTATGACGCATAACGCAAAGCCGATAGCGCATAACGCATAACGCATAACGCGTAACGCATAACGGATAACGCACAACGCATAACCCATAACGCATTAACCATAACGCATAATTCATAACGCATAATCCATAACGGATAACGCATAATCCATAACGCATAACGCAAAGCCGATAACGCATAACGCATTACGCACAACCCATAAAGCATAACGCATAACGCATAACGCAAAACGCACAACGCATATCGCATAACGCATAACGCATAACGCATAATGCATAACGCATAACGCATAATCCATAACGTATAACGCATAACGCATAACGCATAACGCATAACGCATAACGCATAACGCATAACGCATAACGCATAACGCATAACGCATAACGCATAACGCATAACGCATAACGCATAACGCATAACGCATAACGCATAACGCATAACGCATAACGCATAACGCATAACGCATAACGCATAACGCATAACGCATAACGCATAACGCATAACGCATAACGCATAACGCATAACGCATAACGCATAACGCATAACGCATAACGCATAAAGCATAACGCATAACGCATAACGCATAACGCATAACGCATAACGCATAACGCATAACGCATAACGCATAACGCACAACGCATAACGCATAACGCACAACGCATAACGCACAACGCACAACGCATAACGCATAACGCATAACGCATAACGCATAACGCATAACGCATAACGCTTAACGCATAACGCATAACGCATAACGCTTAACGCATAACGCTTAACGCATAACGCATAACGCATAACGCATAACGCATAACGCATAACGCATAACGCATAACGCATAACGCATAACGCATAACGCATAACGCATAACGCATAACGCATAACGCAAAGCCGATAACGCATAACGCATAACGGATAACGCACAACGCATAACCCATAATGCATTAACCATAACGCATAATACATAACGCATAATCCATAACGGATAACGCATAACCCATAACGCATAACGCAAAGCCGATATGTTATGCGTTATGCGTTATGCGTTATGCGTTATGTGTTATGCGTTATGCGTTATGCGTTATCCGTTATGCGTTATGCGTTATGCGTTATGCGTTGTGCGTTATGCGTTATGCGTTATGCGATATGCGTTATGCGTTATGCGTTATGCGTTATGCGTTATGCGTTATGCGTTATGCGTTATGCGTTATGCGTTATGCGTTATGCGTTGTGCGCTATGCGTTATGTGTTATGGATGTGCGTTATGCGTTATGCGTTATGCGTTGTGCGTTGTGCGTTATGCGTTATGCGTTATGCGTTATGCGTTGTGCGTTGTGCGTTATGCGTTATGCGTTATGCGTTATGCGTTATGCGTTATGCGTTATGCGTTATGCGTTATGCGTTATGCGTTATGCGTTAAGCGTTATGCGTTAAGCGTTATGCGTTATGCGTTATGCGTTATGCGTTAAGCGTTATGCGTTATGCGTCATGCGTTATGCGTTATGCGTTATGCGTTATGCTTTGTAGGATATGAGTTGGGCGTTATGCGTTATGCGATATGCGTTATGCGTTATGCGTTATGCGTTATGCGTTATGCGTTATGCGTTATGCGTTATGCGTTATGCGTTATGCGTTATGCGTTATGCGTTATGCGTTATGCGTTATGCGTTATGCGTTATGCGTTATGCGTTATGCGTTATGCGTTATGCGTTATGCGTTATGCGTTATGCGTTATGCGTTATGCGTTATGCGTTATGCGTTATGCGTTATGCGTTATGCGTTATGCGTTATGCGTTATGCGTTATGCGTTATGCGTTATGCGTTATGCGTTATGCGTTATGCGTTATGCGTTATGCGTTATGCGTTATGCGTTATGCGTTATGCGTTATGCGTTATGCGTTATGCGTTATGCGTTATGCGTTATGCGTTATGCTTTGTAGGATATGAGTTAGGCGTTATGCGTTATGCGATATGCGTTATGCGTAATGCGTTATGCGTTGTGCGTTGTGCGTTGTGCGTTATGCGTTATGCGTTATGCGTTATGCGTTATGCGTTATGCGTTATGCGTTATGCGTTATGCGTTATGCGTTATGCGTTATGCGTTATGCGTTATGCGTTATGCGTTATGCGTTATGCGTTATGCGTTATGCGTTATGCGTTATGCGTTATGCGTTATGCGTTATGCGTTATGCGTTATGCGTTATGCGTTATGCGTTATGCGTTATGCGTTATGCGTTATGCGTTATGCGTTATGCGTTATGCGTTATGCGTTATGCGTTATGCGTTATGCGTTATGCGTTATGCGTTATGCGTTATGCGTTATGCGTTATGCGTTATGCGTTATGCGTTATGCGTTATGCGTTATGCGTTATGCGTTATGCGTTATGCGTTATGCGTTATGCGTTATGCGTTATGCGTTATGCGTTATGCGTTATGCGTTATGCGTTATGCGTTATGCGTTATGCGTTATGCGTTATGCGTTATGCGTTATGCGTTATGCGTTATGCGTTATGCGTTATGCGTTATGCGTTATGCGTTATGCGTTATGCGTTATGCGTTATGCGTTATGCGTTATGTGTTATGGATTTGCGTTATGCGTTATGCGTTATGCGTTATGCGTTATGCGTTATGCGTTGTGCGTTATGCGTTATGCGTTATGCGTTATGCGTTATGCGTTATGCGTTATGCGTTATGCGTTATGCGTTATGCGTTATGCGTTATGCGTTATGCGTTATGCGTTAAGCGTTATGCGTTAAGCGTTATGCGTTATGCGTTATGCGTTATGCGTTAAGCGTTATGCGTTATGCGTTATGCGTTATGCGTTATGCGTTATGCGTTATGCGTTATGCGTTGTGCGTTGTGCGTTATGCGTTGTGCGTTATGCGTTATGCGTTGTGCGTTATGCGTTATGCGTTATGTGTTATGCGTTATGCGTTCTGCGTCATGCGTTATGCGTTATGCGTTGTGCGTTATGCGTTATGCGTTATGTGTTATGCGTTCTGCGTCATGCGTTATGCGTTATGCGTTATGCGTTATGCGTTATGCGTTATGCGTTATGCGTTATGCGTTATGCGTTATGCGTTATGCGTTATGCGTTATGCGTTATGCGTTATGTGTTATGGATTTGCGTTATGCGTTATGCGTTATGCGTTATGCGTTATGCGTTATGCGTTATGCGTTATGTGTTATGGATTTGCGTTATGCGTTATGCGTTATGCGTTATGCGTTATGCGTTATGCGTTATGCGTTATGCGTTATGCGTTGTGCGTTATGCGTTATGCGTTATGCGATATGCGTTATGCGTTATGCGTTATGCGTTATGCGTTATGCGTTATGCGTTATGCGTTATGCGTTATGCGTTGTGCGCTATGCGTTATGTGTTATGGATGTGCGTTATGCGTTATGCGTTATGCGTTATGCGTTGTGCGTTGTGCGTTATGCGTTATGCGTTATGCGTTATGCGTTGTGCGTTGTGCGTTATGCGTTATGCGTTATGCGTTATGCGTTATGCGTTATGCGTTATGCGTTATGCGTTATGCGTTATGCGTTAAGCGTTATGCGTTAAGCGTTATGCGTTATGCGTTATGCGTTATGCGTTAAGCGTTATGCGTTATGCGTTATGCGTTATGCGTTTGCGTTATGCGTTATGCGTTATGCGTTAAGCGTTATGCGTTAAGCGTTATGCGTTGTGCGTTGTGCGTTATGCGTTATGCGTTATGCGTTATGCGTTGTGCGTTGTGCGTTATGCGTTATGCGTTATGCGTTATGCGTTATGCGTTATGCGTTATGCGTTATGCGTTATGCGTTATGCGTTATGCGTTAAGCGTTATGTGTTAAGCGTTATGCGTTATGCGTTATGCGTTATGCGTTATGCGTTAAGCGTTATGCGTTATGCGTTATGCGTTATGCGTTTGCGTTATGCGTTATGCGTTATGCGTTATGCGTTATGCGTTATGCGTTATGCGTTATGCGTTATGCGTTATGCGTTATGCGTTATGCGTTATGCGTTCTGCGTTATGCGTTATGCGTTATGCGTTATGCGTTATGCGTTATGCGTTGTGCGTTGTGCGTTGTGCGTTATGCGTTATGCGTTATGCGTTATGCGTTATGCGTTATGCGTTATGCGTTATGCGTTATGCGTTATGCGTTATGCGTTATGCGTTATGCGTTATGCGTTATGCGTTATGCGTTATGCGTTATGCGTTATGCGTTATGCGTTATGCGTTATGCGTTATGCGTTATGCGTTATGCGTTATGCGTTATGCGTTATGCGTTATGCGTTATGCGTTATGCGTTATGCGTTATGCGTTATGCGTTATGCGTTATGCGTTATGCGTAATGCGTTATGCGTTATGCGTTATGCGTTATGCGTTATGCGTTATGCGTTATGCGTTTGCGTTATGCGTTATGCGTTATGCGTTATGCGTTATGCGTTATGCGTTATGCGTTATGCGTTATGCGTTATGCGTTATGCGTTATGCGTTATGCGTTATGCGTTATGCGTTATGCGTTATGCGTTATGCGTTATGCGTTATGCGTTATGCGTTATGCGTTATGCGTTATGCGTTATGCGTTATGCGTTATGCGTTATGCGTTATGCGTTATGCGTTATGCGTTATGCGTTATGCGTTGTGCGCTATGCGTTATGTGTTATGGATGTGCGTTATGCGTTATGCGTTATGCGTTGTGCGTTGTGCGTTATGCGTTATGCGTTATGCGTTATGCGTTGTGCGTTGTGCGTTATGCGTTATGCGTTATGCGTTATGCGTTATGCGTTATGCGTTATGCGTTATGCGTTATGCGTTATGCGTTAAGCGTTATGCGTTAAGCGTTATGCGTTATGCGTTATGCGTTATGCGTTAAGCGTTATGCGTTATGCGTTATGCGTTATGCGTTTGCGTTATGCGTTATGCGTTATGCGTTATGCGTTATGCGTTATGCGTTATGCGTTATGCGTTATGCGTTATGCGTTATGCGTTATGCGTTATGCGTTATGCGTTATGCGTTATGCGTTATGCGTTATGCGTTATGCGTTATGCGTTATGCGTTATGCGTTATGCGTTATGCGTTATGCGTTATGCGTTATGCGTTATGCGTTATGCGTTATGCGTTATGCGTTATGCGTTATGCGTTATGCGTTATGCGTTATGCGTTATGCGTTATGCGTTATGCGTTATGCGTTATGCGTTATGCGTTATGCGTTATGCGTTATGCGTTATGCGTTATGCGTTATGCGTTATGCGTTATGCGTTATGCGTTATGCGTTATGCGTTATGCGTTATGCGTTATGCTTTGTAGGATATGAGTTAGGCGTTATGCGTTATGCGATATGCGTTATGCGTTATGCGTTATGCGTTATGCGTTGTGCGTTGTGCGTTGTGCGTTATGCGTTATGCGTTATGCGTTATGCGTTATGCGTTATGCGTTATGCATTATGCGTTATGCGTTATGCGTTATGCGTTATGCGTTATGCGTTATGCGTTATGCGTTATGCGTTATGCGTTATGCGTTATGCGTTATGCGTTATGCGTTATGCGTTATGCGTTATGCGTTATGCGTTATGCGTTATGCGTTATGAGTTATGCGTTATGCGTTATGCGTTATGCGTTATGCGTTATGCGTTATGCGTTATGCGTTATGCGTTATGCGTTATGCGTTATGCGTTATGCGTTATGCGTTATGCGTTATGCGTTATGCGTTATGCGTTATGCGTTATGCGTTATGCGTTATGCGTTATGCGTTATGCGTTATGCGTTATGCGTTATGCGTTTGCGTTATGCGTTATGCGTTATGCGTTATGCGTTATGCGTTATGCGTTATGCGTTATGCGTTATGCGTTATGCGTTATGCGTTATGCGTTATGCGTTATGCGTTATGCGTTATGCGTTATGCGTTATGCGTTATGCGTTATGCGTTATGCGTTATGCGTTATGCGTTATGCGTTATGCGTTATGCGTTATGCGTTATGCGTTATGCGTTATGCGTTATGCGTTATGCGTTATGCGTTATGCGTTATGCGTTATGCGTTATGCGTTATGCGTTATGCGTTATGCGTTAT
Source organism: Lasioglossum baleicum (assembly GCF_051020765.1). Taxonomy (NCBI): domain Eukaryota; kingdom Metazoa; phylum Arthropoda; class Insecta; order Hymenoptera; family Halictidae; genus Lasioglossum; species Lasioglossum baleicum. The sequence continues at coordinate 16,447 of NW_027469105.1, read as the reverse complement.
GCGTTATGCGTTATGCGTTATGCGTTATGCGTTATGCGTTATGCGTTATGCGTTATGCGTTATGCGTTGTGCGTTGTGCGTTATGCGTTGTGCGTTATGCGTTATGCGTTGTGCGTTATGCGTTATGCGTTATGTGTTATGCGTTATGCGTTCTGCGTCATGCGTTATGCGTTATGCGTTATGCGTTATGCGTTATGCGTTATGCGTTATGCGTTATGCGTTATGCGTTATGCGTTATGCGTTATGCGTTATGCGTTATGCGTTATGCGTTATGCGTTATGCGTTATGCGTTATGCGTTATGCGTTATGTGTTATGGATTTGCGTTATGCGTTATGCGTTATGCGTTATGCGTTATGCGTTATGCGTTATGCGTTATGCGTTATGCGTTATGCGTTATGTGTTATGGATTTGCGTTATGCGTTATGCGTTATGCGTTATGCGTTATGCGTTATGCGTTATGCGTTATGCGTTATGCGTTATGCGTTATGCGTTATGCGTTATGCGTTGTGCGTTATGCGTTATGCGTTATGCGATATGCGTTATGCGTTATGCGTTATGCGTTATGCGTTATGCGTTATGCGTTATGCGTTATGCGTTATGCGTTATGCGTTATGCGTTATGCGTTGTGCGCTATGCGTTATGTGTTATGGATGTGCGTTATGCGTTATGCGTTATGCGTTATGCGTTGTGCGTTGTGCCTTATGCGTTATGCGTTATGCGTTATGCGTTGTGCGTTGTGCGTTATGCGTTATGCGTTATGCGTTATGCGTTATGCGTTATGCGTTATGCGTTATGCGTTAAGCGTTATGCGTTAAGCGTTATGCGTTATGCGTTATGCGTTATGCGTTATGCGTTAAGCGTTATGCGTTATGCGTTATGCGTTATGCGTTATGCGTTATGCGTTATGCGTTATGCGTTGTGCGTTGTGCGTTATGCGTTGTGCGTTATGCGTTGTGCGTTATGCGTTATGCGTTGTGCGTTATGCGTTATGCGTTATGTGTTATGCGTTATGCGTTCTGCGTCATGCGTTATGCGTTATGCGTTATGCGTTATGCGTTATGCGTTATGCGTTATGCGTTATGCGTTATGCGTTATGCGTTATGCGTTATGCGTTATGTGTTATGGATTTGCGTTATGCGTTATGCGTCATGCGTTATGCGTTATGCGTTATGCGTTATGCGTTATGCGTTATGCGTTATGCGTTATGCGTTATGTGTTATGGATTTGCGTTATGCGTTATGCGTTATGCGTTATGCGTTATGCGTTATGCGTTATGCGTTATGCGTTATGCGTTATGCGTTATGCGTTATGCGTTATGCGTTATGCGTTATGCGTTATGCGTTGTGCGTTATGCGTTATGCGTTATGCGATATGCGTTATGCGTTATGCGTTATGCGTTATGCGTTATGCGTTATGCGTTATGCGTTATGCGTTATGCGTTGTGCGCTATGCGTTATGTGTTATGGATGTGCGTTATGCGTTATGCGTTATGCGTTATGCGTTGTGCGTTGTGCGTTATGCGTTATGCGTTATGCGTTATGCGTTGTGCGTTGTGCGTTATGCGTTATGCGTTATGCGTTATGCGATATGCGTTATGCGTTATGCGTTATGCGTTATGCGTTATGCGTTAAGCGTTATGCGTTAAGCGTTATGCGTTGTGCGTTGTGCGTTATGCGTTATGCGTTATGCGTTATGCGTTGTGCGTTGTGCGTTATGCGTTATGCGTTATGCGTTATGCGTTATGCGTTATGCGTTATGCGTTATGCGTTATGCGTTATGCGTTAAGCGTTATGCGTTAAGCGTTATGCGTTATGCGTTATGCGTTATGCGTTAAGCGTTATGCGTTATGCGTTATGCGTTATGCGTTTGCGTTATGCGTTATGCGTTATGCGTTATGCGTTATGCGTTATGCGTTATGCGTTATGCGTTATGCGTTATGCGTTATGCGTTATGCGTTATGCGTTCTGCGTTATGCGTTATGCGTTATGCGTTATGCGTTATGCGTTATGCGTTGTGCGTTGTGCGTTGTGCGTTATGCGTTATGCGTTATGCGTTATGCGTTATGCGTTATGCGTTATGCGTTATGCGTTATGCGTTATGCGTTATGCGTTATGCGTTATGCGTTATGCGTTATGCGTTATGCGTTATGCGTTATGCGTTATGCGTTATGCGTTATGCGTTATGCGTTATGCGTTATGCGTTATGCGTTATGCGTTATGCGTTATGCGTTATGCGTTATGCGTTATGCGTTATGCGTTATGCGTTATGCGTTATGCGTTATGCGTTATGCGTTATGCGTTATGCGTTATGCGTTATGCGTTATGCGTTATGCGTTATGCGTTATGCGTTATGCGTTATGCGTTATGCGTAATGCGTTATGCGTTATGCGTTATGCGTTATGCGTTATGCGTTATGCGTTATGCGTTATGCGTTTGCGTTATGCGTTATGCGTTATGCGTTATGCGTTATGCGTTATGCGTTATGCGTTATGCGTTATGCGTTATGCGTTATGCGTTATGCGTTATGCGTTATGCGTTATGCGTTATGCGTTATGCGTTATGCGTTATGCGTTATGCGTTATGCGTTATGCGTTATGCGTTATGCGTTATGCGTTATGCGTTATGCGTTATGCGTTATGCGTTATGCGTTATGCGTTATGCGTTATGCGTTATGCGTTATGCGTTATGCGTTATGCGTTATGCGTTATGCGTTATGCGTTATGCGTTATGCGTTATGCGTTATGCGTTATGCGTTATGCGTTATGCGTTATGCGTTATGCGTTATGCGTTATGCGTTATGCGTTATGCGTTATGCGTTATGCGTTATGCGTTATGCGTTATGCGTTATGCGTTATGCGTTATGCGTTATGCGTTATGCGTTATGCGTTATGCGTTATGCGTTATGCGTTATGCGTTATGCGTTATGCGTTATGCGTTATGCGTTATGCGTTATGCGTTATGCGTTATGCGTTATGCGTTATGCGTTATGCGTTATGCGTTATGTGTTATGGATTTTCGTTATGCGTTATGCGTTGTGCGTTATGCGTTATGAGTTATGCGTTATGCGTTATGCGTTATGTGTTATGGATTTGCGTTATGCGTTATGCGTTATGCGTTATGTGTCATGCGTTATGCGTTAAGCGTTATGCGTTATGCGTTATGCGTTATGCGTTATGCGTTATGCGTTGTGCGTTATGCGTTATGCGTTATGCGTTATGCGTTATACGTTATGCGTTATGCGTTATGCGTTATGCGTTATGCGTTATGCGTTATGCGTTAAGCGTTATGCGTTAAGCGTTATGCGTTATGCGTTATGCGTTGTGCGTTGTGCGTTATGCGTTGTGCGTTATGCGTTATGCGTTGTGCGTTATGCGTTATGCGTTATGTGTTATGCGTTATGCGTTCTGCGTCATGCGTTATGCGTTATGCGTTATGCGTTATGCGTTATGCGTTATGCGTTATGCGTTATGCGTTATGCGTTATGCGTTATGCGTTATGCGTTATGCGTTATGCGTTATGCGTTATGCGTTATGCGTTATGCGTTATGCGTTATGCGTTATGCGTTATGCGTTATGCGTTATGCGTTATGCGTTATGCGTTATGCGTTATGCGTTATGCGTTATGCGTTATGCGTTATGCGTTATGTGTTATGGATTTGCGTTATGCGTTATGCGTTATGCGTTATGAGTTATGCGTTATGCGTTATGCGTTGTGCGTTGTGCGTTGTGCGTTATGCGTTGTGCGTTATGCGTTATGCGTTGTGCGTTATGCGTTATGCGTTATGTGTTATGCGTTATGCGTTCTGCGTCATGCGTTATGCGTTATGCGTTATGCGTTATGCGTTATGCGTTATGCGTTATGCGTTATGCGTTATGCGTTATGCGTTATGCGTTATGCGTTATGCGTTATGCGTTATGCGTTATGCGTTATGCGTTATGCGTTATGCGTTATGTGTTATGGATTTGCGTTATGCGTTATGCGTTATGCGTTATGCGTTATGCGTTATGCGTTATGCGTTATGCGTTATGCGTTATGCGTTATGCGTTATGCGTTATGCGTTATGCGTTATGCGTTATGCGTTATGCGTTATGCGTTATGCGTTATGCGTTATGCGTTATGCGTTATGCGTTATGCGTTATGCGTTATGCGTTATGCGTTATGCGTTATGCGTTATGCGTTATGCGTTATGCGTTATGCGTTATGCGTTATGCGTTATGCGTTATGCGTTATGCGTTATGCGTTATGCGTTATGCGTTATGCGTTATGCGTTATGCGTTATGCGTTATGCGTTATGCGTTATGCGTTATGCGTTATGTGTTATGGATTTTCGTTATGCGTTATGCGTTGTGCGTTATGCGTTATGAGTTATGCGTTATGCGTTATGCGTTATGTGTTATGGATTTGCGTTATGCGTTATGCGTTATGCGTTATGTGTCATGCGTTATGCGTTAAGCGTTATGCGTTATGCGTTATGCGTTATGCGTTATGCGTTATGCGTTGTGCGTTATGCGTTATGCGTTATGCGTTATGCGTTATACGTTATGCGTTATGCGTTATGCGTTATGCGTTATGCGTTATGCGTTATGCGTTAAGCGTTATGCGTTAAGCGTTATGCGTTATGCGTTATGCGTTGTGCGTTGTGCGTTATGCGTTGTGCGTTATGCGTTATGCGTTGTGCGTTATGCGTTATGCGTTATGTGTTATGCGTTATGCGTTCTGCGTCATGCGTTATGCGTTATGCGTTATGCGTTATGCGTTATGCGTTATGCGTTATGCGTTATGCGTTATGCGTTATGCGTTATGCGTTATGCGTTATGCGTTATGCGTTATGCGTTATGCGTTATGCGTTATGCGTTATGCGTTATGCGTTATGCGTTATGCGTTATGCGTTATGCGTTATGCGTTATGCGTTATGCGTTATGCGTTATGCGTTATGCGTTATGCGTTATGTGTTATGGATTTGCGTTATGCGTTATGCGTTATGCGTTATGCGTTATGCGTTATGCGTTATGCGTTGTGCGTTGTGCGTTGTGCGTTATGCGTTGTGCGTTATGCGTTATGCGTTGTGCGTTATGCGTTATGCGTTATGTGTTATGCGTTATGCGTTCTGCGTCATGCGTTATGCGTTATGCGTTATGCGTTATGCGTTATGCGTTATGCGTTATGCGTTATGCGTTATGCGTTATGCGTTATGCGTTATGCGTTATGCGTTATGCGTTATGCGTTATGCGTTATGCGTTATGTGTTATGGATTTGCGTTATGCGTTATGCGTTATGCGTTATGCGTTATGCGTTATGCGTTATGCGTTATGCGTTATGCGTTATGCGTTATGTGTTATGGATTTGCGTTATGCGTTATGCGTTATGCGTTATGCGTTATGCGTTATGCGTTATGCGTTATGCGTTATGCGTTATGCGTTATGCGTTATGCGTTGTGCGTTATGCGTTATGCGTTATGCGATATGCGTTATGCGTTATGCGTTATGCGTTATGCGTTATGCGTTATGCGTTATGCGTTATGCGTTATGCGTTATGCGTTATGCGTTATGCGTTATGCGTTGTGCGCTATGCGTTATGTGTTATGGATGTGCGTTATGCGTTATGCGTTATGCGTTATGCGTTGTGCGTTGTGCCTTATGCGTTATGCGTTATGCGTTATGCGTTGTGCGTTGTGCGTTATGCGTTATGCGTTATGCGTTATGCGTTATGCGTTATGCGTTATGCGTTATGCGTTATGCGTTAAGCGTTATGCGTTAAGCGTTATGCGTTATGCGTTATGCGTTAAGCGTTATGCGTTATGCGTTATGCGTTATGCGTTATGCGTTATGCGTTATGCGTTATGCGTTATGCGTTGTGCGTTGTGCGTTATGCGTTGTGCGTTATGCGTTATGCGTTGTGCGTTATGCGTTATGCGTTATGCGTTATGTGTTATGCGTTATGCGTTCTGCGTCATGCGTTATGCGTTATGCGTTATGCGTTATGCGTTATGCGTTATGCGTTATGCGTTATGCGTTATGCGTTATGCGTTATGCGTTATGCGTTATGCGTTATGCGTTATGCGTTATGCGTTATGCGTTATGCGTTATGTGTTATGGATTTGCGTTATGCGTTATGCGTTATGCGTTATGCGTTATGCGTTATGCGTTATGCGTTATGCGTTATGCGTTATGCGTTATGCGTTATGTGTTATGGATTTGCGTTATGCGTTATGCGTTATGCGTTATGCGTTATGCGTTATGCGTTATGCGTTATGCGTTATGCGTTATGCGTTATGCGTTATGCGTTATGCGTTATGCGTTATGCGTTATGCGTTATGCGTTATGCGTTGTGCGTTATGCGTTATGCGTTATGCGATATGCGTTATGCGTTATGCGTTATGCGTTATGCGTTATGCGTTATGCGTTATGCGTTATGCGTTGTGCGCTATGCGTTATGTGTTATGGATGTGCGTTATGCGTTATGCGTTATGCGTTATGCGTTGTGCGTTGTGCGTTATGCGTTATGCGTTATGCGTTATGCGTTGTGCGTTGTGCGTTATGCGTTATGCGTTATGCGTTATGCGATATGCGTTATGCGTTATGCGTTATGCGTTATGCGTTATGCGTTAAGCGTTATGCGTTAAGCGTTATGCGTTGTGCGTTGTGCGTTATGCGTTATGCGTTATGCGTTATGCGTTGTGCGTTGTGCGTTATGCGTTATGCGTTATGCGTTATGCGTTATGCGTTATGCGTTATGCGTTATGCGTTATGCGTTAAGCGTTATGCGTTAAGCGTTATGCGTTATGCGTTATGCGTTATGCGTTAAGCGTTATGCGTTATGCGTTATGCGTTATGCGTTTGCGTTATGCGTTATGCGTTATGCGTTATGCGTTATGCGTTATGCGTTATGCGTTATGCGTTATGCGTTATGCGTTATGCGTTATGCGTTATGCGTTCTGCGTTATGCGTTATGCGTTATGCGTTATGCGTTATGCGTTGTGCGTTGTGCGTTGTGCGTTGTGCGTTATGCGTTATGCGTTATGCGTTATGCGTTATGCGTTATGCGTTATGCGTTATGCGTTATGCGTTATGCGTTATGCGTTATGCGTTATGCGTTATGCGTTATGCGTTATGCGTTATGCGTTATGCGTTATGCGTTATGCGTTATGCGTTATGCGTTATGCGTTATGCGTTATGCGTTATGCGTTATGCGTTATGCGTTATGCGTTATGCGTTATGCGTTATGCGTTATGCGTTATGCGTTATGCGTTATGCGTTATGCGTTATGCGTTATGCGTTATGCGTTATGCGTTATGCGTTATGCGTTATGCGTTATGCGTTATGCGTTATGCGTTATGCGTTATGCGTTATGCGTTATGCGTTATGCGTTATGCGTTATGCGTTATGCGTTATGCGTTATGCGTTATGCGTTATGCGTTATGCGTTATGCGTTATGCGTTATGCGTTATGCGTTATGCGTTATGCGTTATGCGTTATGCGTTATGCGTTATGCGTTATGCGTTATGCGTTATGTGTTATGGATTTTCGTTATGCGTTATGCGTTGTGCGTTATGCGTTATGAGTTATGCGTTATGCGTTATGTGTTATGGATTTGCGTTATGCGTTATGCGTTATGTGTCATGCGTTATGCGTTAAGCGTTATGCGTTATGCGTTATGCGTTATGCGTTATGCGTTATGCGTTATGCGTTGTGCGTTATGCGTTATGCGTTATGCGTTATGCGTTATACGTTATGCGTTATGCGTTATGCGTTATGCGTTATGCGTTATGCGTTATGCGTTAAGCGTTATGCGTTAAGCGTTATGCGTTATGCGTTGTGCGTTGTGCGTTATGCGTTGTGCGTTATGCGTTATGCGTTGTGCGTTATGCGTTATGCGTTATGTGTTATGCGTTATGCGTTCTGCGTCATGCGTTATGCGTTATGCGTTATGCGTTATGCGTTATGCGTTATGCGTTATGCGTTATGCGTTATGCGTTATGCGTTATGCGTTATGCGTTATGCGTTATGCGTTATGCGTTATGCGTTATGCGTTATGCGTTATGCGTTATGCGTTATGCGTTATGCGTTATGTGTTATGGATTTGCGTTATGCGTTATGCGTTATGCGTTATGCGTTATGCGTTATGCGTTATGCGTTATGCGTTATGCGTTATGCGTTATGCGTTATGCGTTATGCGTTATGCGTTATGCGTTATGTGTTATGGATTTGCGTTATGCGTTATGCGTTATGCGTTATGCGTTATGCGTTATGCGTTATGCGTTATGCGTTATGCGTTATGCGTTGTGCGTTGTGCGTTGTGCGTTATACGTTATGCGTTATGCGTTTGCGTTATGCGTTATGCGTTATGCGTTATGCGTTATGCGTTATGCGTTATGCGTTATGCGTTATGCGTTATGCGTTATGCGTTATGCGTTATGTGTTATGCGTTATGCGTTCTGCGTCATGCGTTATGCGTTATGCGTTATGCGTTATGCGTTATGCGTTATGCGTTATGCGTTATGCGTTATGCGTTATGCGTTATGCGTTATGCGTTATGCGTTATGCGTTATGCGTTATGCGTTATGCGTTATGCGTTATGCGTTATGCGTTATGCGTTATGCGTTATGCGTTATGCGTTATGTGTTATGGATTTGCGTTATGCGTTATGCGTTATGCGTTATGCGTTATGCGTTATGCGTTATGCGTTATGCGTTGTGCGTTGTGCGTTGTGCGTTATACGTTATGCGTTATGCGTTTGCGTTATGCGTTATGCGTTATGCGTTATGCGTTATGCGTTTGCGTTATGCGTTATGCGTTATGCGTTATGCGTTATGCGTTATGCGTTATGCGTTATGCGTTATGCGTTATGCGTTATGCGTTATGCGTTATGCGTTATGCGTTATGCGTTATGCGTTATGCGTTATGCGTTATGCGTTATGCGTTATGCGTTATGCGTTATGCGTTATGCGTTATGCGTTATGCGTTATGCGTTATGCGTTATGCGTTAAGCGTTATGCGTTAAGCGTTATGCGTTGTGCGTTGTGCGTTGTGCGTTATGCGTTATGCGTTATGCGTTATGCGTTATGCGTTAAGCGTTATGCGTTAAGCGTTATGCGTTATGCGTTGTGCGTTGTGCGTTATGCGTTGTGCGTTATGCGTTATGCGTTGTGCGTTATGCGTTATGCGTTATGTGTTATGCGTTATGCGTTCTGCGTCATGCGTTATGCGTTATGCGTTATGCGTTATGCGTTATGCGTTATGCGTTATGCGTTATGCGTTATGCGTTATGCGTTATGCGTTATGCGTTATGCGTTATGCGTTATGCGTTATGCGTTATGCGTTATGCGTTATGCGTTATGCGTTATGCGTTATGCGTTATGCGTTATGTGTTATGGATTTGCGTTATGCGTTATGCGTTATGCGTTATGCGTTATGCGTTATGCGTTATGCGTTATGCGTTATGCGTTATGCGTTATGCGTTATGCGTTATGCGTTATGCGTTATGCGTTATGTGTTATGGATTTGCGTTATGCGTTATGCGTTATGCGTTATGCGTTATGCGTTATGCGTTATGCGTTATGCGTTATGCGTTGTGCGTTGTGCGTTGTGCGTTATACGTTATGCGTTATGCGTTTGCGTTATGCGTTATGCGTTATGCGTTATGCGTTATGCGTTATGCGTTATGCGTTATGCGTTATGCGTTATGCGTTATGCGTTATGCGTTATGTGTTATGCGTTATGCGTTCTGCGTCATGCGTTATGCGTTATGCGTTATGCGTTATGCGTTATGCGTTATGCGTTATGCGTTATGCGTTATGCGTTATGCGTTATGCGTTATGCGTTATGCGTTATGCGTTATGCGTTATGCGTTATGCGTTATGCGTTATGCGTTATGCGTTATGCGTTATGCGTTATGCGTTATGTGTTATGGATTTGCGTTATGCGTTATGCGTTATGCGTTATGCGTTATGCGTTATGCGTTATGCGTTATGCGTTGTGCGTTGTGCGTTGTGCGTTATACGTTATGCGTTATGCGTTTGCGTTATGCGTTATGCGTTATGCGTTGTGCGTTGTGCGTTGTGCGTTATGCGTTATGCGTTATGCGTTATGCGTTATGCGTTATGCGTTATGCGTTATGCGTTATGCGTTATGCGTTATGCGTTATGCGTTATGCGTTATGCGTTATGCGTTATGCGTTATGCGTTATGCGTTATGCGTTATGCGTTATGCGTTATGCGTTATGCGTTATGCGTTATGCGTTATGCGTTATGCGTTATGCGTTATGCGTTATGCGTTATGCGTTATGCGTTATGCGTTATGCGTTATGCGTTATGCGTTATGCGTTATGCGTTATGCGTTATGCGTTATGCGTTATGCGTTATGCGTTATGCGTTATGCGTTATGCGTTATGCGTTATGCGTTATGCGTTATGCGTTATGCGTTATGCGTTATGCGTTATGCGTTATGCGTTATGCGTTATGCGTTATGCGTTATGAGTTATGCGTTATGCGTTATGCGTTAAGCGTTATGCGTTATGCGTTATGCGTTATGCGTTATGCGTTATGCGTTATGCGTAATGCGTTATGCGTTATGCGTTATGCGTTATGCGTTATGCGTTAAGCGTTATGCGTTAAGCGTTATGCGTTATGCGTTATGCGTTATGCGTTAAGCGTTATGCGTTATGCGTTATGCGTTATGCGTTATGCGTTATGCGTTATGCGTTATGCGTTGTGCGTTGTGCGTTATGCGTTATGCGTTATGCGTTATGCGTTATGCGTTATGCGTTATGCGTTATGCGTTGTGCGTTATGCGTTATGCGTTATGTGTTATGCGTTATGTATTATGGATTTTCGTTATGTGTTATGCGTTATGCGTTATGCGTTATGCGTTATCCGTTATGCGTTATGCGTTATGCGTTATGCGTTATGCGTTGTGCGTTATGCGTTATGCGTTATGCGTTATGCGTTATGCGTTATGCGTTATGCGTTATGCGTTATGCGTTATGCGTTATGCGTTATGCTGTGTAGGATATGAGTTAGGCGTTATGCGTTATGCGATATGCGTTATGCGTTATGCGTTATGCGTTATGCGTTATGCGTTGTGCGTTGTGCGTTGTGCGTTATGCGTTTGCGTTATGCGTTATGCGTTATGCGTTATGCGTTATGCGTTATGCGTTATGCGTTATGCGTTATGCGTTATGCGTTATGCGTTATGCGTTATGCGTTATGCGTTATGCGTTATGCGTTATGCGTTATGCGTTAAGCGTTATGCGTTAAGCGTTATGCGTTATGCGTTATGCGTTATGCGTTAAGCGTTATGCGTTATGCGTTATGCGTTATGCGTTATGCGTTATGCGTTATGCGTTGTGCGTTGTGCGTTATGCGTTATGCGTTATGCGTTATGCGTTATGCGTTATGCGTTATGCGTTATGCGTTATGCGTTATGCGTTATGCGTTATGCGTTATGCGTTATGCGTTATGCGTTATGCGTTATGCGTTATGCGTTATGCGTTATGCGTTATGCGTTATGCGTTGTGCGTTGTGCGTTGTGCGTTATGCGTTATGCGTTATGCGTTATGCGTTATGCGTTGTGCGTTGTGCGTTGTGCGTTATGCGTTATGCGTTATGCGTTTGCGTTATGCGTTATGCGTTATGCGTTATGCGTTATGCGTTATGCGTTATGCGTTATGCGTTATGCGTTATGCGTTATGCGTTATGCGTTATGCGTTATGCGTTAAGCGTTATGCGTTATGCGTTATGCGTTATGCGTTATGCGTTATGCGTTATGCGTTATGCGTTGTGCGTTGTGCGTTATGCGTTATGCGTTATGCGTTATGCGTTATGCGTTATGCGTTATGCGTTGTGCGTTATGCGTTATGCGTTATGCGTTATGCGTTATGCGTTATGCGTTATGCGTTATGCGTTATGCGTTATGCGTTATGCGTTATGCGTTATGCGTTGTGCGTTGTGCGTTGTGCGTTATGCGTTATGCGTTATGCGTTATGCGTTATGCGTTATGCGTTATGCGTTATGCGTTATGCGTTATGCGTTATGCGTTATGCGTTATGCGTTATGCGTTATGCGTTATGCGTTATGCGTTATGCGTTATGCGTTATGCGTTATGCGTTATGCGTTATGCGTTATGCGTTATGCGTTGTGCGTTGTGCGTTGTGCGTTATGCGTTATGCGTTATGCGTTATGCGTTATGCGTTATGCGTTATGCGTTATGCGTTATGCGTTATGCGTTATGCGTTATGCGTTATGCGTTATGCGTTATGCGTTATGCGTTATGCGTTATGCGTTATGCGTTATGCGTTATGCGTTATGCGTTATGCGTTATGCGTTATGCGTTATGCGTTATGCGTTATGCGTTATGCGTTATGCGTTATGCGTTATGCGTTATGCGTTATGCGTTATGCGTTATGCGTTATGCGTTATGCGTTATGCGTTATGCGTTATGCGTTATGCGTTATGCGTTATGCGTTATGCGTTATGCGTTTGCGTTATGCGTTATGCGTTATGCGTTATGCGTTATGCGTTATGCGTTATGCGTTATGCGTTAAGCGTTATGCGTTATGCGTTATGCGTTATGCGTTATGCGTTATGCGTTATGCGTTATGCGTTGTGCGTTGTGCGTTATGCGTTATGCGTTATGCGTTATGCGTTATGCGTTATGCGTTATGCGTTGTGCGTTATGCGTTATGCGTTATGCGTTATGCGTTATGCGTTATGCGTTATGCGTTAAGCGTTATGCGTTAAGCGTTATGCGTTATGCGTTATGCGTTATGCGTTAAGCGTTATGCGTTATGCGTTATGCGTTATGCGTTATGCGTTATGCGTTGTGCGTTGTGCGTTGTGCGTTATGCGTTATGCGTTATGCGTTATGCGTTATGCGTTATGCGTTATGCGTTATGCGTTATGCGTTATGCGTTATGCGTTATGCGTTATGCGTTATGCGTTATGCGTTATGCGTTATGCGTTATGCGTTATGCGTTATGCGTTATGCGTCATGCGTTATGCGTTATGCGTTATGCGTTATGCGTTATGCGTTATGCGTTATGCGTCATGCGTTATGCGTTATGCGTTATGCGTTATGCGTTATGCGTTATGCGTTATGCGTTATGCGTTATGCGTTATGCGTTATGCGTTATGCGTTATGCGTTATGCGTTATGCGTTATGCGTTATGCGTTATGCGTTATGCGTTATGCGTTATGCGTTATGCGTTATGCGTTATGCGTTATGCGTTGTGCGTTGTGCGTTGTGCGTTATACGTTATGCGTTATGCGTTTGCGTTATGCGTTATGCGTTATGCGTTATGCGTTATGCGTTGTGCGTTATGCGTTATGTGTTATGCGTTATGCGTTATGCGTTATGTGTTATGCGTTATGCGTTATGCGTTATGCGTTATCCGTTATGCGTTATGCGTTATGCGTTATGCGTTATGCGTTGTGCGCTATGCGTTATGCGTTATGCGTTATGCGTTATGCGTTATGCGTTATGCGTTATGCGTTATGCGTTATGCGTTATGCGTTATGCGTTATGCGTTATGCGTTATGCTTTGTAGGATATGAGTTAGGCGTTATGCGTTATGCGATATGCGTTATGCGTTATGCGTTATGCGTTATGCGTTATGCGTTGTGCGTTGTGCGTTGTGCGTTATGCGTTATGCGTTTGCGTTATGCGTTATGCGTTATGCGTTATGCGTTATGCGTTATGCGTTATGCGTTATGCGTTATGCGTTATGCGTTATGCGTTATGCGTTATGCGTTATGCGTTATGCGTTATGCGTTATGCGTTATGCGTTATGCGTTATGCGTTATGCGTTATGCGTTATGCGTTATGCGTTATGCGTTATGCGTTATGCGTTATGCGTTATGCGTTATGCGTTATGCGTTATGCGTTATGCGTTATGCGTTATGCGTTATGCGTTATGCGTTATGCGTTATGCGTTATGCGTTATGCGTTATGCGTTATGCGTTATGCGTTATGCGTTATGCGTTATGCGTTATGCGTTATGCGTTATGCGTTATGCGTTATGCGTTATGCGTTATGCGTTATGCGTTATGCGTTATGCGTTATGCGTTATGCGTTATGCGTTATGCGTCATGCGTTATGCGTTATGCGTTATGCGTTATGCGTTATGCGTTATGCGTTATGCGTTATGCGTTATGCGTTATGCGTTATGCGTTATGCGTTATGCGTTATGCGTTATGCGTTATGCGTTATGCGTTATGCGTTATGCGTTATGCGTTATGCGTTATGCGTTATGCGTTATGCGTTATGCGTTATGCGTTATGCGTTATGCGTTATGCGTTATGCGTTATGCGTTATGCGTTATGCGTTATGCGTTATGCGTTATGCGTTATGCGTTATGCGTTATGCGTTATGCGTTATGCGTTATGCGTTATGCGTTATGCGTTATGCGTTATGCGTTATGCGTTATGCGTTATGCGTTATGCGTTATGCGTTGTGCGTTGTGCGTTGTGCGTTATACGTTATGCGTTATGCGTTTGCGTTATGCGTTATGCGTTATGCGTTATGCGTTATGCGTTGTGCGTTATGCGTTATGTGTTATGCGTTATGCGTTATGCGTTATGTGTTATGCGTTATGCGTTATGCGTTATGCGTTATCCGTTATGCGTTATGCGTTATGCGTTATGCGTTATGCGTTGTGCGCTATGCGTTATGCGTTATGCGTTATGCGTTATGCGTTATGCGTTATGCGTTATGCGTTATGCGTTATGCGTTATGCGTTATGCGTTATGCGTTATGCGTTATGCTTTGTAGGATATGAGTTAGGCGTTATGCGTTATGCGATATGCGTTATGCGTTATGCGTTAAGCGTTATGCGTTATGCGTTGTGCGTTGTGCGTTGTGCGTTATGCGTTATGCGTTTGCGTTATGCGTTATGCGTTATGCGTTATGCGTTATGCGTTATGCGTTATGCGTTATGCGTTATGCGTTATGCGTTATGCGTTATGCGTTATGCGTTATGCGTTATGCGTTATGCGTTATGCGTTATGCGTTATGCGTTATGCGTTATGCGTTATGCGTTATGCGTTATGCGTTATGCGTTATGCGTTATGCGTTATGCGTTATGCGTTGTGCGTTATGCGTTATGCGTTATGCGTTATGCGTTATGCGTTATGCGTTATGCGTTATGCGTTATGCGTTATGCGTTATGCTTTGTAGGATATGAGTTAGGCGTTATGCGTTATGCGATATGCGTTATGCGTTATGCGTTATGCGTTATGCGTTATGCGTTGTGCGTTGTGCGTTGTGCGTTATGCGTTATGCGTTATGCGTTATGCGTTATGCGTTATGCGTTATGCGTTATGCGTAATGCGTTATGCGTTATGCGTTATGCGTTATGCGTTATGCGTTATGCGTTATGCGTTATGCGTTATGCGTTATGCGTTATGCGTTATGCGTTATGCGTTATGCGTTATGCGTTATGCGTTATGCGTTATGCGTTATGCGTTATGCGTTATGCGTTATGCGTTATGCGTTATGCGTTATGCGTTATGCGTTATGCGTTATGCGTTATGCGTTATGCGTTATGCGTTATGCGTTATGCGTTATGCGTTATGCGTTATGCGTTATGCGTTATGCGTTATGCGTTATGCGTTATGCGTTATGCGTTATGCGTTATGCGTTATGCGTTATGCGTTATGCGTTATGCGTTATGCGTTATGCGTTATGCGTTATGCGTTATGCGTTATGCGTTATGCGTTATGCGTTATGCGTTATGCGTTATGCGTTATGCGTTATGCGTTATGCGTTATGCGTTATGCGTTATGCGTTATGCGTTATGCGTTATGCGTTATGCGTTATGCGTTATGCGTTATGCGTTATGCGTTATGCGTTATGCGTTATGCTTTGTAGGATATGAGTTAGGCGTTATGCGTTATGCGATATGCGTTATGCGTTATGCGTTATGCGTTATGCGTTGTGCGTTGTGCGTTATGCGTTATGCGTTGTGCGTTGTGCGTTGTGCGTTATGCGTTATGCGTTATGCGTTTGCGTTATGCGTTATGCGTTATGCGTTATGCGTTATGCGTTATGCGTTATGCGTTATGCGTTATGCGTTATGCGTTATGCGTTATGCGTTATGCGTTATGCGTTATGCGTTATGCGTTATGCGTTATGCGTTGTGCGTTATGCGTTATGCGTTATGCGTTATGCGTTATGCGTTATGCGTTATGCGTTATGCGTTATGCGTTATGCGTTATGCGTTATGCGTTATGCTTTGTAGGATATGAGTTAGGCGTTATGCGTTATGCGATATGCGTTATGCGTTATGCGTTATGCGTTATGCGTTATGCGTTGTGCGTTGTGCGTTGTGCGTTATGCGTTATGCGTTATGCGTTATGCGTTATGCGTTATGCGTTATGCGTTATGCGTTATGCGTTATGCGTTATGCGTTATGCGTTATGCGTTATGCGTTATGCGTTATGCGTTATGCGTTA